>NC_052360.1:18571623-18573959 GCF_009727055.1 Benincasa hispida
ACTGTTGCCGCATACTACCAACGCATAACGTTGCCGCATAGCATCGATGCATAGCGTTGCCACATAGCACCACCGTATGACACCCACGCATAGTGCTACCGTATACCATCGACGCATACCTTCGGCTACACACCTTCGCTCGTCGCATGCGTAGCACCGCCGCATGCGTAGCATTACCTCATGCGTAACATCGCCACATGCCTCGTGTAGTACTGCCGCATCCATCGCATCCATCCCGCCACATGCGTTGTTCTAACCTCTCAAGACATTAGCTGCTACATGCGTTGTTCTCTTGGCCACACTTTGACTTCCTTCAACGCCCCAAATAACCTCTAAATGAGCAAGGCCAACGCATGGACGACACTTAGTCATTTATTTCCCTTGGCTTCCAATGCACGGTTATACTTAACCAAATTTTTACTAGTTATGGCTTATTTCTAAAGCTATTTAACAAATCCTATTTAAACACTTAGAAATTTCCTATTCTTTAACTTAGGATCTAACCCATACTTAGTTAATCTCTTTTATTTCCTTCTCAAAAGGGAAAATAGAATTCTGGGTTTCACATTTGCAATCAACACGTATGAAAAAACTTTTGTTGATTAAATCACTTTAGAATTTGTTGGTACATAAAACAATTGATAAAATCTCTTTTTTAATGGTTGAATAATTTTTTTGAGATCCTAGCCAGATACTCGAATGATATCTAACTAGTTGTTCGTTACCATTGATGAACTGTTTGAGAATGCTTTCATATCCTATATCTGATGCATCTATTTCTACAATGAGTGATGCATGTAGATTAATGATGGATTGGAAGACTCTTGACTAGACCTTTTATGGTTTTAATGATGCATGTATGTTGAGGAGTCCATGGAGGGGGATTTTTTCGGAGTCTTTGATATTTATTGGTGATTTCATCTGTAAATTTGTTAGCAAATTCTATTGATTTTTGAATTGTATCTATTTTTTCGTGAAAGATATCGTATCCTAAGAACCTTATTTTTTTGTTGAAATAATTTTGTTTTTAGGTAAAGAAACGACTAAACCATTTTGTTTAATTATATTGTAAAATATTTTTAAATGTTTAAAATGTTGTTCTATGAATTGTGAAAAGATTAAAACATCATTAATATAGACAATTTTGAATTCTTGATATGGGTTAAAAATGTCATTCATAATATTTTGAAATCTAGAAGGGAAATTTTTTAGTCCAACTGACGTTACATTCCATTCGTATTGTCCAAATGGAACCTTGAATGTTGTTTTATACTTATCTTTCTCGCCAATTAGAATTTGCAAGAATCCATATTTCATATCAAATTTTGAGAAGATTGCATTTTGTATTCGATTAATTAGATCTTTTTAATTTGGTATGAGATAATGTATCCATTCTAGAACAGAATTAAAAGATTTGTAATTGATTACAAGACGAGGTACTCCTCGTTCAATTTCTGCTTAATTATTTACATGCACAACTCCAAGGTGATTTGCTAGGTCGTATAAGTCCTTTCTCTAGAAGTTTTTGAATTTCTTTATGGCTGTGTTTTAATAATTCAACATTCATTTGTATAGGTCTTACTTTTGTAGGAATTTTTTATTCATGAAATTTTTTTTTATTGCTTTCTTTTCCAAAAGGCATTAGGAATAGAAGCACATATATCTTTTTCAATTAATTCTTTAAAGCGATTAATTTGATTTTGAATATAAGGGTCATCTAATTTTTTTTTTATTCTTTTATAACTTATTTCTTCTTTTAGAGATTGTATTTGTTGTGTCTTTCTTTTAATGGAATTAATAGTTTTAAATATTGAAGAATTTTGAATAGAATTTATTAATTTAGTAAATATTGGATTTACAAATTTGAAAGTAATGTTTTGATATAAAATTTTTTAATTTGTTCCTTTTTCATTTACTGAAAATGGATAAAGTTGGGATAAGAATAGAGTTCCTAATATTATTTCTTCATCTAAGTCTTTAACTAATATGAAGGTATTTTTGAAACAATATCCTTGATTGCAAACATGTGCATTTGAAAGTTTGTAATGATTCATAATAGAGTACCATTTTTGTATTTGAACTTTATTAATAAGATTGATAAACGATTCATGTGAAATTTTATAGGGTTTGTTATCAGTTTCAGGATTTTCAAAAGTGGAAGGTTGATCATTTGTTAAGTTTGAAGTGATAAGAGTTTGAATTTTATTTGAGAATTTTATTTTTTAATGTTAGAAATTTCTTCCTTTATTGTATTTATTTCTTTTGAAGATCGGGAATAGTTACTGGTTTTGTTTTTGGTTCGAAGCGAGAAATTATATCTTTAAGATTGTAATGTT
>NC_052360.1:18573984-18614826 GCF_009727055.1 Benincasa hispida
AAATTCTACAACACTGGGAACCACTGTGAGCTTTACCAACGTTCTTACGATTCTTTGTCTGGAACACAAGGCTTTCCAAAGAGTTATCCAATAGATTAACCAGCAAACTTGATTATTAACCATAAGAGATACTTAGAATATTATATAAGACAAAGACTTAATGGACAATTTAATTGCTAATGTAAATGAAACTAACACACTCTAATAGTAAATAACTAGCGTTCTAATACCATTAATGGGTGATGGCATGGTGGTGCATGTAGCATGAAGATATTGAATTTGGGACACGTGAGTTGCATGTAGCATGAAGTAGATGGAGTTGAGTGGGATGCAATTTTGCATAGTTGACACGTTGAAAAGAGAGAAATGAAATGAATGATTGTATGGAATGGGAAAATTATGAAGAAATGAAATGAAGATATTATGATTATATGGAATGTAAATTTATTGAAAATGATGAATATATTGATATTTGATTGAGACAATAGTTAATATAATAGATGTGTTTGAAAAATTGATGAGAAAATTTTAGCAAATCGAAATATAATTTAAAAAGAAGGACTAAAGTAGTTTGTTTGAAAATTATAAATTTGGGTAAAGAAACTTGATGTAATAAAGTAGTTATTGGAAATATTAAAATGCAGAAACTTGAATTTGCTTGGAAAATGAAGAACTTTTTAATTTATTTTCAATAGAGTACAAGTTCTCTTTTTTTCTCTAAAGGCAAAGATCAAAAGATTCGGAAGAAAAACTTATTGTCCCTAGATTCATACTAAGCCTCCTTTATATAGAGATAGGAAAATTACCATGCATTACATTAGCTAGACACGTTAGGACACATTTATTACATAAGATGAACTAAAGTCTAAAAGCCAAACATTCGTACAATACATTGAAACTTAATTTGACATGTGTACAACATTTTGTCTTCATTTGATTTGTCGTTCTACTGATTTGGATTAGTGGATACGTTGGCGTTTGGAATGTGATGGCATAAAAATTTGCAAATTCGTTGTCATCCTCTTCTTCTTGAATGTGGATGTATTTTCTTCTTGGTTGATTTAAGTGGATGAGGCGAATTTTTTTAATGATAATATTGAGCTCTTCCTCATTTGATTACTTGTGTTTATTGCAGCCATCAGTCTTTCGTTTTTAGTCAAGAATTATAGATTTTTGTAGGTTGATTTCTGTTATTGGATAGATGAAACCATCTTTTCCACCAAATTTTTAAAGCAAAGTTGTGTTGAATTTGTCCCACCACTTTAGTCTATATGATCGGAAAGCGGGAGATTTTGCCATTTGATTCTGTAACTGATAATTCCAGCAAAGATCCATGTGATAGAAAATAATTGAAAAACGTTAGAGTTAAGTCAAAAGAAATTGAGAAATATATGTTGAAAGTATTTAAAAAAATTTTTAAGAATTGGTATGGCTAGGATAGCCTCGTTAGGCCAAAAAAATCCACTAATCATTAAACCATAATTGGAAAATTTTGAAATACATGTTTTGTTCAACATTATAAACTAAGAATGATTAAAATTGTTAACCAAAACATATATACCAAGCAATTTTGATATCATGTTTAAACAAGTTTGTGGAGAAAATTGATGAGAAAATCTTTTTTCGGTTATAAAATACTTCTGATTCCATCTTGGTTGGAGTTAGAACACAAAGAATTTTAACTTTGAAAAGACAATTCTTTTGAGGTTGTCTTATTAATTATTATGAGTGATTTCAATTAGCGGTATCAACAGAATAATAGTTTTTGTGGATGATTTGGAATAAAATGAAAATTTTGACGAAAATGTTTTTTGAATTTGTTTTCAAGGCATATTTGAATTGTTCAAGCATAGAGCTTACCTATGAATTCTGGCTCAAGAGTTGTAATATATGAAGTCGAGTTATTATGGTAAGAAAGTAGATGAAGATGATCGATAATTAAAAGTTTTTGTCTTGGGGATAACTTCGAATTTGAGGTATGAGTTTAAATTGACTTGGACGTAAGTAGTTGGAGGAGGTGGATGACCCTCAATTTTGATAGGGGAAGAGTTGATTGTCAGGCGGAAACCTTGAAGGGATGGAAGATCCCAAAATTGAATTTATTGATACAGTATTTGCTTGAGGATTTTTCCCTTTTCGATCCTCCTTATTGGTGATTGGTTCTCACTTTGAGAATTGAAAACGCTTGAGAGTACGAGACTTTTTAGTTTTTGGAGTGTTGATCGTCGGTATGTTGGTCTTGATCACGATCATGCTTTCTCTTTCTTAAAGATAGAATTCATTCTTTCTTTTCTTTCTATCCACTTTTCACTCTCTCCTTTAGTTTGCCTTGAAGAAATTCTCTATGTTGGTTATCAGGAAGGGAGTTTTTACTTCCTCTTTTTATTAGCTTGAATTTTGAAGCAAACAAGAAAGTAATTGCTCTTTCATCTTTAGAGAAAAAATTTGTTGAGAAACCAGTATTTTTAACATCCTTTTGTAAAACATCTATATTTGCTTATGCAATTAAACACGTTATTTAAATTTTTTTTATAGCGCAGTCGGGGTTAGATGCATCTGTTTGGACAGAGGGCCATGGGTTCGAATCCTATCACCTTTGATGTGGTTTTAGGAGTCAGCTAAAGAATGAAGATCAAGAAGTTCAAAGTGGTTGGGACTCAAATTTGGCGTTTGACAGACAGATGGAATTCGTACTAGTACATAAAACGATGATAAAAATCTCTTTTTTGATGGTTGGAATAAAAATTTTCGAGATCCTAGCCAGATTAACCCGAATATATCTAACTAGTTGTTCGTTACCATTGATGGACTGTTGAGATACGCCTCCATTATCCTATATCTGACTGCATTTGTTCTACAATGAGGATGCATATTAGGTATGATGATGGATAAACATGGAAGCTCTGATAGCCTTTTGATGGTTTTAATGATCCATGTATGTTGAGGGAGCTCCATGGAGAGGTTTTTCCTGAGTTTTGACTATAGAGGTTTCACATGTTGTGTTTAAATATTAGAAAATAAAATCTAATACATAATTAAGCCAACCTAAGAATTTTTGCAAATTTGATTATTATTGGTGATATTCATCTAGAAAATATTATTTAGCAAATTCTATTGATCTTTGAATTGGTTTTATTTTCTTTGAAAGATATCGTATCCTAAGGAGAACCTTATTTTTTTTGTTGAAATAATTTCTATTTTAGGTAGAGAAAAACAACTAAACCATTGTTTAATTATTTTTGTAGATATTTTAAATGTTTAAAAATGTTGTTCTATGGAATTGTAAGGTGAAAAGATAAACATCACTTAATATAGACAAATTGTGAATTCATTGATACTGGGTTAAAAATGTCATTCATAATATTTTTTGAAATTCAAAGGGAAATTTTTTAGTCCAAATGATTACATTCCATTCGTATTGTGCAAATGGAACAATTGAATGTTTGTTTATATATTATCTTTCTCAGCATTTGAATTTTTGCAATGATCCAGATTTCATATCAAAATTTTGAAGAAGAAATTGCATTTTGTATTTTTCGGTTAATTAGATTTTTTTTGTTTGGTATAGGATAATGTTCCATTCTAGAACAGAATTAAAGGTTGTTGTAATTGATTACAAGACGAAGGCACTTCTCGATAAATTTCTGCTTGATATCAATTCACGTGCACAACTCCAAGGTGATTTGCCTAGCGTCGTATATGTCCGTTTCTCTAAGAAGTTCATTAAATTATTTTATGGACAATGTTCTTAATAATTCAACATTCATCTATATAGGTCTTTTTGTAGGAATTTTATTCTAATTTTTTCTTTATTTTTTTTTATTTTTTTTTTTTTTTTATGGCCATAGGCTACGAATGTATTGCTTCTTTTCCAAAAGGAATTAGTAGAGCACAATATCTTTTCAATTAATTCTTTGAAAGCGATTTGATTTGAATATAAGGGTCACTTAATTGTTTTTTCAGTTTTTATATAACTATTTTTTCTTTTTAGAAATTGTATTTTGTTGTGTCTTTTTTTTTAATGGAATTAATAGTTTAAATATTGAAGAATTTTGAATAGAATCTGTAATTTAGCTAATATAGATTTACAAATTTGAAAGTAATGTTTGGATATAAAATTTTTGAATTTATTCTTTTTCTTCATTTACTGAAAAAGGATAAAGTTGGGCATAAGAATGAAGTTTCTAATATTATTTCTTCATCTAAAGTCTTTAACTATATGAAGGCCATTTTTGAAACAATATCCTTAATTGCAAGCATGTGCATTTGAAATTTTGTAACTAATTTTTAATCGTCGAACATTGACACCATGTAAATTTTTATGAGGTTTTCTTCAAAGTATTTGGTAGGTATAAGCCTTTTCGTATGCAGTTTTGATCCGCTCCTGGAGTCAATTAAAACCTTATAAGTTAAATGGTACTCCTTATTTATGACAAGATTAATAATTAAGTACTATTTTTGTATTTGAACTTTATTAATAAGATTGATAAAACGATTCATGTGAAATTTTATCGGGTTTGTTATCAGTTTCAGGATTTTTTCATAACTATAATTGAGCACAAATAGACCCAAATTTTTGTTTTTTTTTTTAAAATTCATTTTTTTTATTTTGCCTTCAATTTAAGGTATGTGCATAAAGTTGAACCTTTTCATGTTTATAAAGTTAATCAGTTCACCATAGGTTAGATCTATCCAAACAAGAAATTTTGTACCTTAATAAGTTTTGTTTATTGTTTGAGAGTACCTTTCAGCAAATAATTTTAGCTAATCCTGAGAGGCTTTTCAATATTGATTATTGCAATCTATTCGGATAAAAAAACATCTTTATATCATCTGAAATCTTGAAATTTTGGAAGTAAGGTTGGAAAGAATTTTAGAACTTTTGTTCTTGGAACTGAATGGGTTCTCCTATAAAGTTTTTGGTAATGTTGTAAATCAAAGTTGCAACAGCATCTTGTGTTTGACTTATTCCTGAACCACTTGGTTCAACTTTAATGGCAGTTAGTATTCTTGTTTTGTCACTTGAAGATACACAAAATCATCAAAACTTATTATTCTTTTCAAAAAAAAACATATTTATTAAACATAATTTGTGTTCCAATTATTAAATAAATTGAAAATAAGAACCATTACCAAACATGTTTTTTGTTTTTTTGTTTTTAAAAGATAGTAACTAAACTGGTATGATTTTTGTTTTTCAAAAATTATAAACTAAAATCATATTTTCAAAACTCAAAATATCAAAAACCAAATCGTTAACAAATGAGGCCTAAATGATTATCAAATAGAGGCTTGATTCTACGTTTCCTATTTTTTATTTTTAGTTTTAGAAAGCCAAAACCATTCTTATTTGGTTACTGTTTTTGATGTTATATATATATATTTAAAAGAACATATTTGATAATTGTTTTTCGACTTATGTTTTTTAAAAAGTGGAAAACAAAAAACATGTTGGATAATTGTATTTTTATCTTTTGTTTTTTGCTTTTAAAAAATCAAAATAAATTTTGATGACTTTTTTAGTCACATATATATATATAAAATCAAACTATTTTTACAATATTATTTCCATTTAATATACAATATCATAAAATTATATATATATTTTAAAAAATCATATTGGTAAAATAATATCAGTTTTTAAAATGTATTCATAATCACATATCAAAAGAAACAAAATAACAAAAATAAACAGAGCCACAAAAATACAAGAACATAATTTCTTTTTTGTAAAAACTATAAAAGAATTAAGGAGACAACAAAAATGTTGGTGTGATTGGTTTAACTTTTCATGTATTTAATTTTGAGAATAAGTCATTTGTAATAAAAAATTGAAATATTTAGCAACCGCTGAAAATAGCTTTTGAAACACTTCCAAAGTGTATTTTAAATAGTTTAGATAAAAAGAATTTAAACAAAATTGACTTTCTTGACAAACATTTTTTCTCTAATAAATCCAAATTAACCTTTAAATCCAAATAGCTTTTGAAACACTTTCAAAGTATATTTTAAATAGTTTAGATAAAAAAAAAGTTTAAACAAAAGGATTGTTTTGACAAACATTTTTTCTCTAATAAATAAAAAATGACCTTTAATATGAATCCAATGAATATACATTGTTTTTTATAATTTTTTTTTTTTTTTTGAAATTCCTTATAAATATTTTAAAATCACAGCAGTAATGAATATAATTAGATATCAAACAAACTAGTTTTTTAAAAATTAAAAATTAAAAACCAATTATTTATCAAACAAGGTCTTTGATAACCATTTTATCGTTTTTATTTCTGTTGTTCTGTTTTTGGTTTTCAATTTTTAAAAAACATAAATCATGCAAAATGATAGAAGACCTTAACCACTGGACGACAAAAAAAATTTCATTATTTTCAACCATTTGGTTTTCTCGAATACAAAAAGCCGTGGTTTTTCAAAAAACGAAAACCGTTTTAAAAAACAATCTTAAAGAAAAAAAAAATTTTTAACATTTTCACAAACGTTTTTAAAATTGAATAAAAGATAAAACTCAACTAGATACCAACGGTTAAAAATAAAATAAATAAATAAATAAATAAACTAATTGGTTATCAAATAACTCCTAAATTTGTTTTTTGTTTTTTTTTAATTAAGCCTATATAACACTTATTCTACCTCTAATTTTTTTGCTTTGTTACCTACTTGCTATAAATATTTGAAAAAACTAAGTTAAATTTTGAAAACTAAAAGAAATAGTTTTTGAAAATATATTTTTGTTTTTGAAATTTGACTAAGAATTCAACTTTTTTTTTTTTTGGTAAACATAATTAAAACCATTTCAAGAAATTGAGAGGAAACAAACACAATTTTCAAAAATAAAAAACTAAAACTGCGTTTGGTAACCATTTGATTTTTTGTTTATTGTTTTTTAAAATTAAACCTATAGACATTGCTTTCACCTTCAAATTTCCAGATTTGTTATGTACTTTTTACCAATGGTTTGAAAATCAAATCAAAATTTGAAAACTAAAAAAAATTAACTTTTAAAAACTTGTTTTTATTTTTTGAATTTGGCTAAGAATTCAACTAATGTAATTAAGATATATGCAATTCAATGTAAGAAATGGAGGAAGAATTTAAATAGGTTTAATTTTCAAAAAAAAAAAAAACGAAATTGTTACCAACACGAGGACCGTAAATGATTCATTCGAATGAGGTTTTAACTTTTGGTTAATTTTGGTTCTGATTTTAATTATATCCTTTAAACTTTAAGTTTTTTACTTTTGATTTATTTAGTCTCTATATTTTTTCAAATATCATTTGTTCCTGTCTACTTTAAAAAAATGTGACCATTCAAGTCTATTTTTAATTTTTTAACATAAATTTAATACACAAGGAGACATTTTAATACAAGATTTATAACTATGCATTTTTAAAATAACCGAGTATTCATTGCTAAATGTGATAGAAAGAAGTAAGATTTAAAAGAGAATGAAAGAATCAAAATAGTCCACATTCGGAAAGTACATTAGACCAAAAACAAATATCTTTCAAAAGTGTCTTAATATGTTCTACCAAACTTTGATCTTTATGCCTAATAGATCGATATAAATTTTTAATTTTGTTGGATCTAGTTAATATGTATTTGATCATTTTGATATTATTAATTTAAAATTCATGGAACCTAGCTAATTAGACATAAAATTGAAAGCTTAGGATATCATTAGACATATTTCAAATTTAATTCTAATAGATCAATGCATTTTTATTATTTTGTTTATATGTTAGGAGTTCTATTAGACAAAAAAAAAAAAAATTAAAGTTCAGGGACCTATTCGATATTTTTAAATTGCATGGCTATTAAACAAAAAATTAAAAGTTTAAGAACCTATTATACATTTTTGCTCGAATTCTCATGAGCCAAATAGACTCTTTAACTTTAGTTTTTTTTTTCTTTTTTTAAAATTTTGTCAATATTGTACAACATGTATTTTTATAAATCATTGAAAGAATATGAGAATATCTATTCTCAACGAATTTTTAAAATGAAAATGTAATATAACGTGAAAATTGCAATACTTTATCAAGTTTATGGATAATTTCATGAAATTAAAAGTTTGGGTGTAATTTGATCTTTTTTATGACTCGTTTTAAATTAATTTCCGAATTTCATAGAGAAAACAATGGTCAAATCTCATATCTTGAATTAAAATCATTATTCAAATAAAATTTATCTAGAAAAATAACTTTTTAAAAATAGTGTCTTATTTTACACCTCATTATTCTAATATTTGAAGCAATAATCCCATAAAATAAGTGGAACAATTTTCATCAATTGGACCATATTATAACTGAGAAAAAAATTATTCACCTCAAGAAAGTGAGAAATTATTACATTTTCTCAATATTCATCATAAGTAGTCTTTAAATAAAGAATTTTTTTCTCAATATTAATTAATTAAACTCATTTTTTCTTGGGATCAAATCTTGGACTCCCAAACATTTAAATAACACAAACATCACTTTAGGCTTCTCAATAAATGGTTTGTCTTTGAATATATTTAATTCTTTTGGAGAAGAATTGAAAAAGAAAATCTGAAAGAAGTGGAAATTAAGATTTATATTAAAATGTCAGAAAATTGTTAGTCTTTCTAGTTTTCACTTTTTAAAAGTGGCATCTTTTTTAAAAATTCGGTATAATAGTTTTTCTCGGTCCATCTCAGGAGAGATTGACCATCGAGATTTAGTTAAAAAATAACTTTGTCTAACTTATCAATTGATTTGGGCCTTCTCGACCATTGCACACCGAGATTCTATTAATTTTTTCAAGTATTATGAAATCTTCCAAATCTTATACCAAATCTTATTTTTTAAATTTTCTACGAATGCAATTATATTTATCAAATATTTACTTGACGTTCCAAATCTTTAGCCCAATTTCTGTTTCCACAATTGTATTGAATTCCCAAATGATCCAAATGGTTTTCAAGTTATTCACTTGTGATTTTTAAAATTCCAGAAAAATCAAATTTTGCAAAAAATTAAGTAAGATATGAGAAAAATATGGAGTCTCGGTGTTCATCTGCCCGAGAAATCACCCAAAAATTACAAGAAAACTCAAATATATGAATCTTGATGTTAAGCTGTCCGAGAAAGCTCAAATATATAGAATCTCGGTGTTAATCTGCTCGACATTAATACCAAGATTTTATATATTTTCCATATATCTTACCATTTTTTTTGGAAAAATTTAATATTTTCTAAAATTTAAAAATCAAAATGCAATCACTTGAGATCCATCTACAAAAAAAAATATTTGATATTTGGTAAATTCATTTGAAAATTATAAAACAGAGCCATACACGCCGATCTTGAACTTGAAAAAAAAATATTTGGTAAATTCATTTGAAAAAAAATATTTTATATTTGGAAGCAAGCCATGCACACCGATCTTGAACTTGAAAATGGAAGTGGGGCCATACATGCCAATCTTGAACTTGAAGATGGAAGTGGGGCCATGCACGCCAATCTTGAACTTGAAAATGGAGTAGCATTGATAGAGCCTCTGAACTTGAAGACAGAGAAGCATCGACGAGACTTTCGCGTTTGAGTTTTACAAAGAATCAGCAAATCCTCCGCATTTCAGTTTGATGAAACATCGGCGAATCCTCTGCACTTGAGCTCGAAGAATCGGTGAAACCTTTGCATTTGAGTTTGAAATATCGACGAATCCTCCACATTTGAGCTTGACGAAGCATTAACGAATCCTCTGCACTTGAGCTTGAAGCATTGGCAAATGCTCTGCACTTAGTTTGACGAAGTATCAATGAATCTTTGTATTGAGCTCGACTTCACGACTTTGAGCATGAAGATGGCATTGCAAAGCTTCCAGAATTGAGCATGAAGATGAAGCATCGGTGAAATCTCTGAACTTGAAGATGGAAGAGCATCCAAGTTTGATATTGAAGAGGAAGCAAAATGCATTCCAAGTGTGCTTTTTTTTACTGTGCTAGCTCCTTACGAGGGATGAACTTCTTCAATCCGTTGTGTTGCCCCCAATAGGGAGGAACATCTTCAATCTAAAGTGTCATTCTTTTACGGGGACTGAACTTGAAGTTTCTTTCAAGCTGCCTACGTATCCTTCATAATGATAGGGATCAAGTCATAATGTAGTTCAAAAAGAATGTTTTTGGAAAGAGGGCATTCAAATTTTAAGTAAATGCACGACTGAATGTTCAAGTTTATGCGCGAATGAACTTAAATTTCTCTAAGTTGCCTACATACCCTTTATAATGACAGGGATCAGATTGTAACGTAGTTCGTACAAAGTTTTTTTTTTTTTTTTGGAAGGGGGTATTTACATTTTAAGCAAATGCAGGCAAGGAGCATCATGCAGTTTAGGCTCTTGCGATGAAGAGCTTCTTCATTTAAACTTCAGAAGCTCTTATTTCATCATGGTTTTGATCATCCTCTTCATTTGTAGGACTCGTCAATATGATGAGTTTGGCTTCACTATCAAGGAACATTTTGCACTTATGTCAACAAAAAATTTCCTCTTCATGCGTGAAGGGACACGACTGTGAATCTTTTCGTTGTTGTTTACTTCATGGAATGACGTCGTCTTCAAGATTTTCATCCTTCCTTTATGTTAATTGCTTGTTGTCTTGAGACAATCAAAAGCATATGTTGAAGGTCGATTTTTCTTTGATGTGGATATACTTAGCCTTTTGAAGGCTGAAGTTCGAGTAGAAGTAGTTGTTGGACATTGGTTTTCTTCTCCTACTGTGGCCATACTCAATCTTTGAAAGACTGAAGATCGAGCACTTGAAGGCTTAATACGATCGAAGACAAAAATTCTTTGCTTCATTTCTTCTGAGTCGTTGACTTCTTCGACAGTTATATGATTATTGTCGACTTCCACTATGCCGACAGTGTGACATGCAATAACTTCTGATACTTTCTCTGGACAATTATTGAGAAATTTCTTGGGAGAAATTCTGCCAAAGCTGTCGCCGTCGGAATTGAGGGAAGTCCTTGTCTTCTTTCTTAGCAGGCTTAAGCTTCCGTGTCATCCTTTTGCCTTTCTTTTTATGAGCATTGTTCCTTCTTCTATAGCTTCGATAGACACGCGACTCTTTTTGGGTGGAGTTTGGCTGTCTTCTTTTTTGATGAGTTACAACTATCCACCCTTCGTTGTCATCTACAACGAGCTCATCTTTCTTTTTGGAATTTGTTGTTTGAATCTCTTGCTGGAACTGAACAATTATATGCTTGAAGGCTCCAAATTGGATCGGGCTTTGTCTTTGAGCATGAGACACAGACAGTGTTGGAACACTTGAAGTCGCCGCTACTATAGCGTGATTTGTTTGAGCTACTTCATCCAAATCTAGCTCAATCTTCTTTTCATGAGCCAACTTCAGAATTCGTTCCTTCAGCACGAAGCACCTTTCCACTGGGTGACTAACGATCCAATGATACTTGCAGTAGTTAGGATCATCTACTTTTTCTATTTGTTCTGGTCGCTTGCATTCCAGCAACTAAATAAGTTGCTTCTCTAGCAGTTGCTCCAACATATCTGCTATATCAAAGTCAGGGAATGGATAGACCTTGCCCTGATTTTCTTTAAGAGTTGGACGACACTTCTCACCTTCATTGTGCCTTCTTTCAAATTTTGTTTGTTTTCCTTTGGAGGAAAATTTCAGCGAGGTCACATGAACAACCATAGATTCTTTTGTCGCACTATCTACCATCTTTTCAGTGCCATTGGTTTCATTCTTGTATTTTCTCCCTTCCAGGACTAGGAAATCTTTAGTTCCCCTGTTGGCGATGCTCAGCTCCATATCTTGAGTGCGTGTTGCCAACTCCTCAAACGTATGAGGTTTTACCCCTTGTAAGATGTAGAGAAGTTCCCAGTGCATGCCCTGAGTGCACATCTCCACTGCATATAATCCAGTGAATCTATCTTTGCAATCCAGACTCAAAGCTCTCTATCGGTTGATCTAGTCGATAACCGACTCTTCTTTCCGTTGTTTTGTGTTCGTCGGCTCCATCATGCTAATGGTGGCCTTGTGCTGTAAAAGCGATTGAGAAACTCTCTTTCCAACTGTTCCCAACTGTCAATCACTTCTGGCTCCAAATCAGTATACCAATCGAACGCATTTCCTTTCAAGGTATAGACGAATAACTTGACCAGCTGGCCTTCTCTGGTTCCTACATTTTCGTAGGTTTCAATAAAATGTGCAACATGTTGTTTTGGATTGCCCTTTCCACCGAACTACTGGAACTTTAAAGGTTGATACCCAGCTAGCATTCTCAGGTTGTCGATTCTCTTGGTGTACGGCTTGGAATACATAAAGGAGGACTATGATGGTGTTCCGTACTGAGCCCTTATGGAGTTTGCAATCATATCTTGCAGCTGTTGGATTGATAAGGTGGCGACAGAGGTAGATTGTTGCAGTTGGCCTTCCTGCAAGACAGTCTTTCCTTTGTCATTGGCTTTCGTAGTTGGAGATTGATTCGCTCAGCAGTTTCTCGAGCCCATATTTCATCTCTTAAAGCAGTGATTTCATGATCTCGCTCTTCTACCGCTTTCATAAGGAGATTTATCTTTATCTCCATATTTTCCATGGTCGATTCAATCATTACCTCAGTCATCATGACAGACACTACATCAAAATGTGATTCTTTGAACGAGTTTTCTAAAAGGGTGTTTGTTTTGTAAGATGAACATTTTGACGTGCTATTTTTGATAAATTTTCCTAAGAGGTCAAAGGTTTGAACTTTGAATCTATCTACCTCCCTTTTAAACTAAACGGAAAACAAATTTAATGAAATAATTAAAAAAATCCAAAAACTTCCCATCCTATTAAATAAAGAAAATTTAGACCAAATAACTTTATTCAATAGAATCTCTTCTTTATTCAATTATAATTCAAATATTTCAGTTATTTGTATCAATAGGACTTTCAAGTAAATTTTAGGTTGCATATTTCCATATTTAATGACTTTTATTCTTAAAAAAGGAAAAGGAAAAAAAAAAGATCATAATCTTATTTGATTTGAACATTGAAAAGAGTCTTTTGAACATTTGGCAGTTTCCTTTTTCTCTTTAACTTCACATGTGACCTTTAACTTGATTGGCTTAATCTTTTATGTAATTAGTTCTCTTTTTCAAACTTTATGTCTTATTGTAATCAATCAATTTTATTTATTTATTTATTTATTTATTTATTTATTTATTATTATTATATTATTATTATTATTATTATTATTATTATTATTATTATTATTATTATTATTATTAGTTTAAGTTCAATAATAACAAATTGGAAGATCGACTATCGACTTATTTATTTATTTTAATGATAATGATACTTTACCTTTAGAGTTGTGCTCAAATGGGTCATACTTGAAATTTCAATAATGTCTGAATTTTAGAAGATCGACTAATTTGCATACATGTTACTTAGTTAATCAATGTTAATGATATAGAAAAAATATATTATTCACAATATTGGAAAGGAGTTAAATATTTTTAATATTCAAGAATTAATTGACTATGCAAGGTCAAAGTGAGCTTAACTCAATGGTAATTAACATAACTTTTTATCCTTAAAAATTTGATCCTCTAATTCCTCTATTATTGTACTAAAAAAATTTAGGTAGACTAAGTAATTGAAGTACACATATGAAATATCAGTCATACAAATTTGTCTGTGGTTTAAACAATTTTTTATTCATTGTATTTTTAAGTGTTTTTTTTTTTTTTTTTTGTAAGTCTCAAAATTTTTAAATGTCAATTTTGATTAAAAAAATTTAGTTTAGTTTTTTATGTTTTAAGCTTTTATGTTATATAATTTTTGTTGATGATCTTAGGTGACATGATGCTTAACAAGTTTGGCAAAAATTTAGATGAGGAATTTTAATACTAAAAGAATTGAGATCAAATTTTGTGCCAAACTTCTGATAACTTTTGAATATGAATTATAAGTGTTCGCACAAGAGAAATTTATTTTGTGGAACTTGAACTTTGTATTTGTATTAATTTTGTGGAATGTGAGTACAATCACTAATACGTAGTATTTTGATGCTTTCAAAATAAATTATAATATTTAAGCTGGTTGATCTTCTTGAACGATCGGTCTTTGGACTTGTTGATCTCCTTGGGTGATTGGCCTTTGGACTTGTTGATCTTCTTGGATGATCGGCCTTTAAGCTTATTGATCTTCTTGGAGGATCGACTTGTGGGTTCAATGATCTTCTTGGACGATCGACCTTTGGGCTTGTTGATCTTCGTTGATCTTCTTGGATGATCGTCCTTTGGGCTTGTTGATATTCTTGGAAGATTAGTGTTCACACGAGGCTTCCGGAGAAACTTGTTTCGTGGAGTTGAACTTGAGTTCGTGTTAATGTTGAGGTTGATTTGATGCGATGAGGTTCGATCTCTAGTACTTGATCCTTTGATTCTCTCTTAGCTAGGTGGATGTGCTTGACTTGAAGAAGAAAAGCACCAAACGTTCTTGAAGTATAAGTCTTGGAAGAATGTTTGTGTCTTCAAGGATCTTCTGTCTTCTAGGAGTGCAGCTTCAGGAGTCTTGGGAATCTTCTGCTTGTTGATGAACTCTCTCTAGGCTCTCTGAATGTAGAATTGTTTGTATCTTCAAAGGACTTCAGTCTTCAGAATGCATCTGACCTTTGCAAATGGAGGAGCTTCTCTATTTATAGATCTCTTTGATGGGCTTCATGGGCTTAGGTCTAGCCTTGATTGGCCCATGGGCCTGACCTCTGGGCCTAATTTAATTAGATTTGAATCTGGCCTGTATACCTAATTAATTGGACTTGAGCCTGGTCTTCAGGCCCAATTAACTGAACTTAGGTCTATTTTGGCATTTTAGGCCCATATTAAGCCCATATTTGGGCGTAACTGGGCCAACGCCCAAGTTATAACGACAAATTGGTCAAAATTAATTTTACTCAATCAACATCTGCAACGAAAACACATAATTTATCCTCAATTTTAATTTGAGACACTTGTCAACTCTTAATTGGTCACAGATCTGACGATTTCGGATTTCCGTCATTAATTTAGCAAATGACGTGGAGATACGTGGTTGGTCCAAAATTTCTCCTCCAAATAAGCTTTCTTCTTTTTGTGGGCTAATTTTATTTAATAAATTTCTCGATTCACTCAATACCTGTTATATCAATTTATTATTTACCAGGTATAATTACAAAAATAATGAATAAATTTAGGAATTTTAAATAATAGGAACTCAATTCACCAAGATATTATTATATACTCTTTCAAAAGTTTTATTCTAATCCATAAAGTTTGTTTTGGAACAATCATTATAAGTTTTTACTGTAAAATTTATAGACATAAAAGTTGGTTCATGAAGTTTTTTTACTAACCTTCTCCAAATTTACTTCTCATAGTAATCATTTGGTTTTTTGTTTTTTGTTTTTGAAAATTAAACCTATAGATACTATTTCTACTCCAAATTTCTTCCTTTATTATCTACGTATTACCAATGGTTTTAAAAACTAAACCAAAATTTGAAAATTAAAAAAAGTAGGTTTCAAAATTTTGTTTTTGTTTTTGAAATTTGGATAAAAATTCAACCATTGTACTGAAGGAAAGGTGCAAATTATTATAAGTAATAGGGAGGAAATAGAATTAATATTAAAAAAACGAAACGGTTAGCAAATGAGCCTAAGCTTTTAAGTTTGTATACATTTAGTCTGTAAATTTTAAAAAACATACGTGGAAGTATTTTTAGTAGTAGGGATTTTTAACAAAATTGATTTATTAACCAGTGATTTACTAAAAATCATTTTCATACAATCATTTCAATGTTTGGTTCTATACTTTTAAAAGTGATTTTGTATGACCAAAACTAAAAGCGATACTTAAGATCATGTTTGGGATTGACTTTTAGAATATATGTTTTATGAGCTAAATTACTTAATTATCATTAGTTTTGTAACATCGGTTCCATACTTGTTGAAATGATTTAAATTATTTTTAAATTATTAAGGCTTGTTTTCAAAAAGTAGTTTTAAAATCATAGAATTATTAGAAAAAAGAAAGGTTAAAAATCACTTTTGCTCTCTAAACTTTTTTTAAAGTAACAATCTAGTCCCTGAACTTTGATTTGTAATAATTTAGTCCTCATACTTTCAATTTTGTAACAATTTAGTCCCTTAATTTTAGTATATAACAATTTAGTCGTTATACTTTCAAAATTGTAACAATTTAGTTCCTCACATAATATATATATATATATATATCAAAATTAGAGGTCAATTTTTAATATTTTATGATGGAGACTTTAATTATCAAAAATATCAAGACTCTAATTAGTTTAGTGATTTATTTATGCATGAAATTTCATTAAATTTTATCATTATTTTCTACAATAAAGACTAAATTGTTATAAATTTTAAAGTATAAAGACGAAATTATCATATATTAAAATTTAGGGATCAAATTGTTGCAAAATTTAAAATATAGGGACTAAATCGTTACAAAATTTAAAGTATGGAGATTAAATCATTACAAACCAAAGTTTATGAACCAAATCTTAGTTCTATGAAAGTTTAGAGACTAAAAGTGATTTTTTTTTTTTTTTTAAAGAAAAATGTTACATTTGAGATCGTGAAAAAAAATTGAGATTTGGGAAAATTATATAGAAAGAAATGAAAATTTAAAACAGAAAAAAGAAATAGAGAGTTAGAAAAAAGTTTCAAAGATAAAAAAATGTTAGAGGTGGAGGAAAATTTAATAGAGACAACGAAAATTGGAAGCTAAAGAGATAGAGTTCAAAATCATTAAGAGAGAAAAAAGTGAGAGAATGATATATATATATATTAAAAATATAATAAAACTAGAAGTAATCATTAAAAAAAACTTTAGGGAAAAAAACTAGGAATGGGGGTAAAAATTAGAATGAAATAAAAATAAAAATGGATAAGACTTTATTTTAAAAAAGAACAAAATTTCTAAAAATTCAAGACATAATAAAGTAAAAGACGAGAATTTTTTAATATGAAATAATAGTTTTATTTATTTATTTATTTGCTAAGAAAGCCCCTCAAAATCACTAAATGAATCACTTCCTAAAATCAATTTTTCATCATTGACAAATATCACAATTTTAAAATAAAAGTAATATTAGACATGTCAAAACTGATTTTTGGTTGTTTTAAAATTGCTCTCAAACACGTATCTTAATAAATCAATAAAATTTTCAATTTAGTGCATAGAATATTTTGATCTTCATAAAATGTATCTAATAATTTTTAAACTTTCGATTAAATTTTCTATTTCGTGACTAATATACTTTTAAGAACTTCTTCATATATATATAATTCACTTGATCAAAGACTATGTGATCTCCTTTTCCCTTCCTATAAATTCACTTCATCTTCTCCATGGTTGAAGCACACAGCAAAAGCAAAAATTAAAAGCTAACCAGAAATGGCTGCCCACAAAATAACTACAATCCTTTCCATCATCTTTCTCCTCTCTTCCATATTCTGATCTTCCGATGCTATCGGAATTGCCATCTACTGGGGCCAATACGGCAACGAAGGCTCTCTTGCCTCTACTTGCGCCACTAGAATCTACGAGTTTGTCAACATAGCATTTCTCTCGTCCTTTGGCAACGGTCAAACTCCGATCCTCAACCATGCTGGTCATTGCAACCCTAATAACAACGGTTGCACCTTTTTGAGCGACAAAATAAATTCTTGCAAAAGTCAAGGCACCAAAGTCCTCCTCTCTATCGGCGGCGGTGCAGGGAGCTATTCGCTCTCCTCGGCCGACGACGGGAGAGAAGTCACGAACTTCCTTTGGAACAACTTTCTCGGTGGGCAGTCGAGTTCGAGGCCACTAGGCAATGCCGTTTTGGACGGCATTGATTTCGATATCGAATCCGGCTCTGGTCAGTTCTGGGACATATTAGCTCAGGAGCTAAAGAACTTCGGTCAAGTCCTTCTCTCCGCGGCGCCGCAGTGTCCGATCCCCAACGCACACCTAGACGCAGCCATTAAAACTGGTTTGTTTGATTTTGTTTGGGTTCAATTCTACAACAACCCACCATGCATGTTTGCAGATAACGCGGACAATCTCCTCAATTCTTGGAAACAATGGACGACGTTTCCTGTTTCGAGGCTTTTCATGGGGTTGCCGGCCGCGCCTGAGGCCGCCCCAAGCGGCGGCTTTATTCCGGCGGATGTGCTTATTTCTCATGTTCTTCCGACCATAAAAACTTCTTCCAACTATGGAGGAGTGATGTTATGGAGCAAGGCGTTTGATAATGGCTACAGCGATGCCATTAAAGGCAGCATCAATTAATTACTTAATTAGCAAATTTTAAAGCCATGAATAAGCTCAGTATTATAATAAAAAAAAACAAAGGCTTCTTCTCCATTTTTCTTTTACTTACACACATATATGTTTTAAATTTGTGTGATGCATTAATTAAAATCCTTTTATCTGTGAGAATATGATCGAGAAAATTATGAAAAATTTCATACCATTTTCTTTTATTGTTTGTCACCAAAGTAGCATTTAAAAATTATATATGGTTTACAGAATAAATAAATAATCATGACATGTCACATGATGAATGAATTTTTTTTTTTTTTTCAAATATGATCCATGTTTGAAGTTTAAAAGTTTAAATGCAATGATTAATATAAATTAGAGAGAGGTGCAAAAATTAAATAAATAGTATGGATTTTTTTATTAAATTTGAGGCGATTTTTAAACCGTATATCTTCATATATTTTTCTCTAATTATTTAGACAAAATTATGTAAGAATCTTACTTGTTATTTTGGTAGGATCTTTTAAGAAAAATAATTGTACGTAGGTGATTTTGAACTAATTTTAAATGAGATTAAGTGAAAATGACTATAAATTATTAAAAAGGGTTATTTGAATATGATTTAAAAAAAAATAGAATGAATTGATACCATTATTAGTTTGAAATTTTACTTTATATAAACCAAAGTTTAAGGTATAAATTTGATATTTGTCATTAAATTTTTTGTATGGTTTAATAATATATATATGTATCAAACTATTGTAATATCATTTTTAGTAAATTACATTCATCCATCAACTTAAATCTTTAGATTTGAGTGATGATTTAAATTAAATTCAAATAATACTATTTTTTTAATATAATGGATGTAAGAGGATTCAAACCACATATGTCGTCATAGTTACTAATGTAGAAACTCTTAACGAAAAGCATCCATGAGCGCACTCGGATCTTTCCGATTTCATTGTGATCGAAATACAACATATATATTCCAACAGATAGTTATGCAAATTAACACTAATTAACAGCATGCTTCGAACAATAAAAATACAAGGGAAAGAGTTCTCATACCAGTTGAAGACTCTCTTCAAACGTCGAACTCCGAAGCAGCGAAGCACCTCTATGCGAACTCTATCGCCTAACAAACCAGTCGGCTGCTGTAGAACGATCATCTACACAAACGGCAGCAACTCGAACAAGCACGAAAAAGTAAACATCGGGGACGACACCATCAATTGGAGCCTTTGGTATTCTCGAAGTGAGAATCCAAAGTGTTGTCTTTGGTGAATTTGGTAGAGGTCAGAGAAAAGACAAATCGTGTAGACGATACGCAAGTGGGAGAGAAAGAGCTATCGTATAACAAGGGTGTTTATCGTTTAGAAGAAGCTACACTATCGTGTAGGTTTTACTAAGCGATCGTTTAATAAAAGGTAGACGATCGTTTAGAAAACACGGCAAGCTATGCGATCGTTTAGGAAAGCTAAGCGATCGTTTAGGGATAAGCGTGCGAACGTTTAGATGCTGGTGTACGATCGTTTAGACGATGAGCAACTATCATATAGGCTCTCAAACTAGGCGATTGTTTACGTTTCCACACCGATTGTGAATTTTTCAAACTTTTTGCAAAATGAACAAAATTTCATTTTATTCTTCGGTTACAATAACCGACTTCGGATTCTCCCACTAACGCACGACCAAGAGAAGTTTTCGGCCAATTATCATATATTAACTAATTTAATAATTAATGAATATAATCATATTATATTCTTACCCTATAGTTTGATACCACATATCTACTATAGTAATTTCTCCTCCGCTTAATATAAATCATATTTATATCTAATTTCCTCCAAAATAATGTATCTCATACATTTAGTCAATTATATCTTATATAATTAACCAATCCAATTATATCATATATAATCGAACTTCCTCTTGTCAATTTGAACATTTCAAATTGACCCAAAGACTGATTCTTGACTTTATCCAAGCTACCCAGGGGACTTAATGGACCTGTGGCTCGAAGCTCCAACGGTACGTGCATAGCTGACTAAACTCTTTAGCCACAAGATCCACCACCCGTTAACTGCCAAACATTCCACTAAAGACCAACAGCTGAACTCTTCTTAACACAGATATATTTCTGTGTCCATCGGATATAACCAATCATAAGTATGATGACCCTTCACAGATGCTCGTAAGTACAGCTAGGCTAATTTACCGTTTTGCCCCTGTAGTTACATCTCACTCCTTAAGTATCACTAATTCCTCTAATGAACAATACAACATAGTCCAACTATGGTGAACACCTCTCAGGCCAAAAGAAGGTGTGTGGTGCTACATCGTTCAACCCTTGGAATCAGTTCTTAAGGGAGCTATTTATCTACTTGCCACTACTTCGGGGAAGGAGTGAATTCCATCTTGTGTAGCTGATTTTCCAACTCCCAAATCAGACGAATCCCCAAAATGGTAGGTTTGAATCAGCAACCTGGCCACTCGCACCCATACAAATCAAAGGACTGCCCTCAATAGCCAGAGTTCCCAACTCACTCAAGATTTAGGTCATGTTACCTATGGTCATCCTAGTGAAGTGAAGTCTCTGTCATGAACGGTGTTATATAACGATACGTTAACACTTCGTGGTCAGGTCTTATANATGTTACCTATGGTCATCCTAGTGAAGTGAAGTCTCTGTCATGAACGGTGTTATATAACGATACGTTAACACTTCGTGGTCAGGTCTTATACACACTCTTTGTATAGAACGCCCCCACTCGCATGTCTCCTACACTATGATCAGGATCAGACCATCCATGAAAAGTCACAACACTTGTGACCATTCCACAAAGCGGACCGCATCCGTAGTATTATCAAGATAAGGTTTCCCTCTTATACCTATATACTACAGACCATTTTGGTTATCACTCAAGACATGATCCACTTGTATGTCACCACATACATGCTTAAGTTACATATAGATAACTAGGGATTTTATGTTTATTAGGTTGTAGTAAAGCAAATAACACATACAACTGAGTAAAATAAAAATGTGAAGTAAATATCATATATTATACAACACAAGCGTTCATACAAACAGTTTATAAACTACATGACACGAGATTTTAGGGCATCAACCCCAACAATTAATGCATTAATATGTCAATTGTGCTATATTTGGTTTGGTCATTAATACTAATTTTATGTTAGTAGGATTTAATCAAAATGTAATTTGCCTCTCATTAGTCGACTTTTCGAATTCAGTTGACTTCATTTATTTTTCTTGAGCAGTCTATTTAGTTCGTTCGCATTACAAATTTTCAAGTTTTCTTGAAAATGACATTTGTTGATTTTTTGAATTTTTATATTACAACAAATAAGGTGAGATTTATTTATTTATTTTGAGAGCAAACGGTAGAAGATTTATTCGATCATTTGACCCATTATACCTATAAAATATATATTTTTCAACATCAAAAGGTGGAAGTTTTGAGTTAAGGATTAAATTATCGAAGTGGATGTTGATGCCACTATCTTAATTTTATAAATATATCGAAAAATATTGTTAACGATATATATTTTTAAATAAAATTATTATAAAAATTATTTAAACCAATAATTAAATTGGTTTTATTTTTAATCTAATTATTCATATTTATAGTCATATTAGGATTAACAGATTAAGTTCTCGAATAATGTAATTTTTTAAAGTAATGACAAAAATAGTGTATATAGGAAAGAAATTACAAAACTAAGGTAGAGAAAAGTATTAAAAAAATAGGGTAACAAAATCGTCTACCCGATACACGATTATTGTTGTAGCCTCCATGTCAGCGTATACTTGGTCAATGAAGACCAAATTCGTGGACAAGGTCCACGATTTCCATTTTTGTTTTTTTAATTATTTTCACAACTTCTCATATTAATAAGTTTCCATATAAAAAAAATTTGAGACCAAACTCAAGGACGGGTCCACAATTTTTATATATTTATTTTTTTAATTGTTTTCACAATTTCTCATCTTAATAAGTTACCATATAAAAAAATTTGAGAAAATTTTGAATTAATTACATGTCGCTATTTATATTAATTTCTACATTAAATGAAATTTTAATGAAAGGTATATATATATATATATATTCTTTTAATGAAAAAATTTTGAAGTGAAATTTTGGAATATACAAAAGATTCAATTTTTGTTCAGGGTTGGTAAATTAAAATTTTCTTCATCCAACAAATTTGTTAATATAACATTTATATTCAGGTTCTCACTTAAAAGAAAAAAAAAAACTTCACTTCATGTTAATAGTAGCAGTTTATTTTTTAAAAAATAAAATGAAAGGATTTGCTTTCAAAATTCATAAATATTAAAACCAACTCTATTTTTGTCAATACTTTTAGACCAACTCTATTTTTTTCAAAAAAAAATATTAAAATAACATTATTTTTGAAAAAAAAATATCCTAAAATTAAATTCGAGTCAAATGTAATGTTTGTTTTTAATTCATAATTTATGAATTTTCTAAAAAAAATGCATAAGTAGATATTGTAAAAAAAATCTCATAAATAGATTTTAAATTTAATTGGTATATATAATGTCATTAGTGATAGAATATGGAAATCAATATTTTTAAATTCTATAACAAAAAAATTCCTAATCTTTAATGTCAAACACTTTGTTTTAAAAAAATGGTCAAACATTCATGTATCTTTCATTTATTTTTTTTCATTCTTTTGAATAGTCAAACATTAATGTCTCTTCCAAAATTGTCAACCCTCATTCATGATTTAGCCTTAAATCTTTTGAATAGTCAAACATTAATCTCTTTCGAAATTGTCAAACCCCATTCATGATTTAGCCTTAAATCTTTACTTGACATGTGACTGCTCTTAAATCTTGTTGAGTCAGCACTCGTGGACTGCGTCCACGATTTTACAACTCTATTTTTGTCAATACTTTCAAACCAACTCTATTTTTTTTAATAAATATTAAAATAATATTATTTTTAAAAAATTCACTTATGATATTTTGTATGTTTTGCGTGTATTTATAAAAAAATATCAAATATATATCGATGAGTTTTTAACATCTATGTCCAACGTTTCTAGTTTATGGATATATGGACACGTTTAAATTTTTATTTGGAACTCTATATTAATATTAATAGAAAATAAAAACATGAGACTATATTTTATTATGCAAGTGTACATCTTATTTTAGTTTATGAATTTCTATATATATTTTATTTTGATGTCTAACCTAATTTTAACAAATATGTCACTACAACAAATATCACATTCTATAACTCTAAAAAAACACTATTGTAGACTTTCCACAGTGTCTTCAAAATAAAAAATCAACTTTTGACAACACGTATTTAATGTTATAAAAACATTTCATAACGTTGGCACAAAACGCTATAGAAGGTTTTTAATAGCGCTTTTTATAATGGTAAAAAAAACACTAAAAAAGACTTTCTATAACATTTTGGACATGTTGTAGCCGATGTTACACGTTTTTCAAAGCTATAAAAAAACTACAAAATATTCATTTTCTATTATATAATTTTAATGTTCTGGAATGTTTTCATAGCATTAAAAAAATACTATACTTGACTTATGATTGCAGGCTTTACAATCGTAAAAAAATTGCTATAAAAACCATATTGCATTTTGAATCTTGCCTTGATAGTCGATTTTGATCAAATTGTATACAGTTTACATAACACTTTATACCAATATCAAATTATTACAAATGAAGTTATAAAATCAATTGTAATCATATAAATCTTTAATATTGTATGCAAGTATATTTACATCAAAATAAATTTTCAATAGTATAACTATCGCTCGTAATGGGATGCTTCAATCAATACAACATTCCAAAAAAATAACAATATTTTTTGTGGGGTCGACATGTTTTACAAATTACATTAGGATAAAGAAAAAAAACAATATAGCCTCAACTTTCTAGTTTCCTCAATACATGTAAGTATCCTTTAGTCTCCACCTTTTTAAAATGATGCATCCATTAGTATTTACGTCAAAAAAATTGAGAAGTCTCTTATCTCGACTCGCTACAAAAAGAACATATATTTACCATCAAACTCAAAACTCATTCATCAAATGTGACAATATTTTTCAACAATACTGCATACAACTAAAGAGATCATATACCAAACTTCAAAAATAGAGAAATCACATACTTTTATCTCTAACTCCTATATATGACTCTTTTGCTAATAAAAGGGAAAGACAATATGTAAATGGTGTGCGTGATATGACAGAGTGTGAGTGAAGAAATTAGAGAAAAGAGAGAGTCTTATCTTGTACTTCATTTTTTTTTAATGGAAAAATCTCTGAATGTCTTCAAAAGTGAATGTAGGCAAACTTGATTTCTCCCCTCTTTTTTTTCATTGTTGTGTTCCTTCTTGACTGAAATATTTTCTTCAATTTCGTCTTCTTCTGTTTATCTCAAGAGTTTTGCATGTAAGAATAAGAAAGAAGAAAGTTAGTAATGTTGCTAGCTTTTATATGTAGGGTTCTTCATCAAACACATGGTTGGTTATTGTCAGCTTAGTTTTTTTTTTTTTTTTTAACATTCATGAGCTCCACTTGTTTGTCTTAGAAGGAGTCCAGCAAGGACAAGAAACAGAGAGCTAACTTAACTATGATATTGATAATGTCATAATCACTTTCTAGTAGTACGAAAGCATCCTCTTTATAATGGAAAGGAGAAGAGATCGTATATAAGAACATAAAAAAGTACAATATCCTAAAATAACTACCACCAAAATTGGTTTCTCCTTAGTCTTTTAACTTCTTCTTTACACTCAAACAACTATTTGAATCCCAAAAACATGAGGGAAAAAAATGAGATCTCTAGTTTTTTTAACCAAATAAAAAGAGGGAAAAAAAAGAGAATTGAAAGACAAACCTTAAAGATTCAGAATCACATATCTTTGGATGTTCTCGAAGTCTAATAGTTCCAACCAAAACAATACATGTTACTTGAGCTTTTGGGTTAAGGAAGCCAAGGAAAACCATCAAAAACGACCAATGTAAATTTTGAGTAAGGCATATATCGATATGGGAAAGGAAACTCTAATTCACCATACCTAATCTGTAGAACATAAATAAAGGTATCTTATAAGAACAATACCCAAATAATATCTTCTATAATATAATACCCAAACAATACAAAAGTTTGATCTATCACACTCTTCTGTACATATCCTCTACCTCCCATCAGCCTTTTTGTTTCACATTTTTGGACTCTTTTAGATGAAGAAGAAAGCATCCAACATCCTATTAAAATGCAAAGATTGTAAAGAAAAACAATTATATAAATTACCTCTTAGGGATCTTTACGAACACCTTTATTGTAGCATTGACGTACTCTTACCTGTCCAAAGAATGCAATATAAAAACTAATACATTGAAACATGTTCGCAAAACTAATAATGAAAGAAAGTATCATCATTATTCAATACTAAAACTGAAACTATTAACCGGTTGCTAAAAGTTTTTTATTTTGGACCTTTGGTATCCCTGCAAGAAACAAGATAACAAAAGTGATCAACCCAATGTATTGAACAAAAAAAAAAAAAAAACAACAACAACAATCTAGGGTTTAACCGAAAGGATTCTCCATTACTAAACTTTACATTGGTCACAAACTTCCTACCGATGGTGCTAGTAGCCACCGATAATGACCATGGAGAAACATTGTTTATACTTCCAAGGCTAAGCCAAAATTCTCATAAGAATTTTAAGTCAGGACCTGTAACATTGAATTTCAGAAAAATTTAAGTTAATTATCTATTAAGTTTAAGTTTTCCTTTCATTTGAAAAATTGGGATTAAATTGAAATAATTGAAACATTTTTATTGGTTAAATTAAATTTAATTGATTAGATATTCGAACTAATTATCTTGAAAATATTGAATTTTACTTCCCTTTGATCTTGGATTTTAGGGCCAACCTAAAAAAAAATTAAGGAGATAATTAATGTAATGTTGTTTTGAATTGATTTAAATATTTGAAAATTTTTAATTTGTATCAAATTGATGGATCTTATGCCATTTAATTTTGGTTAATTAAGATAATTTGAAAAGTTAATTGATTTATTAACTTAATAGAATCTTTGGAAATTTTGGAGATTTTGTGATAAAATATCTTTTCAAAATTTGAAAAAAAAAATATAAAAGAATTGAGATTTTTCGAAATTAAATGAGAGTGAAAAGAGGCCAAAAATCAGGGAAAAAGCCATTCGATTTTTCAGTGACAACTTCCACAAAATTATCTATTGCCGGAGTTTGAACCGTTGGATCGTGCTCAAATTTGGTCAATCTGTTTGAGACATATAGAGTTTCATTTTGAACGGTTAGATCGTTGTTTGAGCACTGGTTTGTTTGTAATTACTGTTGAATAAAATCTGTAAAACTAGAAATTTTTCTTCTCTCACTCTCACAAACCCTCCTCTTGCAAGACCCTCACTACCAGCCGCTAGCCTAAACAATTTATACCGTCTAACAGCAACACCCGCTGCCTATCTATGTTGCTACCTCCGTTGATGCCATTGTCACCGAAATTGATATTTTGGGTAAGTTTTAGAATTCTTGGATGTTTTTGACCACCCATTAGCTTTTGGCCCAGATTGGTTGATATCCTTTACGTTTCGCTTTTAGATTGAAGTTTGGGAGCATTTCTGGTCACTATCCAACAAGGGAAACGAGTTTTTGAACATTTACTATTCGAAGTTTGGAGATCAGTGGCATGCTTTCTAGCAGGATTTACGATCGTTCGGTCCTTTCATTGATTTTAGTTCAAGTAAATTGTTAGATCTGGTTGTCGAGGTTGTCGAGATAACTGTCCTTGACTTAATTTGAGGTAAGTGAATCTATTACTGGAGTTTTCGTGTCAGGCACCCTAATTTAGGTTTATCAAGTTACTTATTGGGATCTAGAAGCTAGACTTGGAAGTTGTAATAACTTATTGTATATGTATATTTTTTTTAGAGTTTGAGCATGTCTGAGACTGCGTGTTATGTCATGATATGAGCTATGGAACTACCGATGAAATATTTGTATATGATGCATGATTAAACTAGTAGGGGTGATATACCATCTTATCTCGATGCATGTATATTTACAAGGGACCGATGAGTCCAATTTCATGTTTGACAGTGAGCCTTCAGGCCGCTAGACATGCATGAATCGATAGGTGTGCCTTCAAGTGCGTGAATCGACAAGTACACGTTTATGTTTCTTTTTCTATGATTGACGGTGTGCCTACAAGCCGCTAGACATGCATAAATTGACAGGTTCATGTTTATGTTACTTTTTCCATGTTTGACGGTGTGCCTTCAGGCCACTAGACATGCGTGAACCGACAGGTACACGTTTATGTTTCTTTTTCCATGATTGACAGTGTGCCTTCAAGCCACTAGATATGCATGAACCGACAGGTACACGATTATGTTTCTTTTGCCCATGATTGACGGTGTGCCACTAGGCCATATACCTCAACGACAAATAGGTCAAAAAATTAATTTTACGTCAATCAAACATCGTGCAACAGAAATAACAATAGATTACTCACTCAATTTATAAAGTATGAGACACATTTTGTCAAATCTCTTAATGCGTCACCAGATTCTGACGATTCTGGATTTCGTCATTAATTTAGCAAATGCGTGGAGATACGTTGGGTGGTCCAAATTTTCCTCCAAATAAGCTTCTTCTTTTTGTGGGACTAATTTTACTTTAATACAATATTCTCGAGTTCACTCAAATGAACTCTGTTATAGAATTCAAATTTTATTGAATTTACCAGGTGAATAATTATGCTAAAAAAATAATGATACTAACTAGTTTCAGGAATTTTAAATACATAGGAACTCCAAATTCACGCAATGACTATGTATTAATAACTCCATAAACAAGACAGCGAGTTTTTAATTCTGAATCCATAGAAGTTTGTATTTGGACAAAACAACATTATCTAAGTTTTTCTGTAAAATTTTATAGACATAAAGTTGGTTCATGAAGTTTGTTATTAACTAACTTCTCCAGTGAGCGCTAAATTCACTTCTCATATAATCATTTTGGTTTCTATGTTTTTTGTTTTTTGAAACTTAAACCATACAGATGAAACTCTCATTCTACAGCCAAATATCTCTCTTCCCTTTATATCTAAGCGTCATTACCATAAAGAGTTATTAAAAACTATAACCAAAATTGATGAAAAATTAACAAAACAGTAGTTTCAACAATTTGTCTTTTCGTGTTTTGTTTTGAAAATTATTGGGATAAATAATCTTCAACCAATTGTACTTAAGAAAAGTCGTCAAGTGTGCATCAAATTATACGAGTTATAGGGGAGGAAAAGTTAGAATTAATATTAAAAAAAACGACACGGTCTAGCCAAGAATGAGATCTCACAACTTTTATAGATGTTGTATACATTTAGTCTGTAAAATTTTAAAAACAGATACAGTGGAAGATCATCATATCCGATCTCTTTTAAGTAGTTGAGGCAGATTTTAACAAACAATTGATTTACTTAACCCAGTGATTTCTATATAAAATCATTTCACCAATCATCAATCGTTTGTGCATACTTGTAATTTATCCATTTATTGTAGTGAGATTTTTACTGACCAAAAGAACTAAACAGAGCGATCTGGACTAAGACTACAAGTTAGGGCAAGTATTGAGACTTTTTAGCAATATATGTTTTTTAATCGAGCTAAAATTCATTAATATGCCATTATTTTGTAACATCGAGCATTCCCACTACATTATCTGATAATGATTTAAATTATTTTAACATGATCTAAGTTGTTTTTCAAAACGATAGATTTTATAAATCCCATAGAATGTATTAGTAAATAAAAGAAAAGGTAATAAATCTAACTCTTTTGCTCTGCTACAAAAATACCTTATTTTTTAAAGTAACAATCTAGTCCCTGAACTTGATTTTGTACACTACATTAGGTCCCTCGTAACTTTCAATTTTGTACACAACAATTTAGTCCCTTAATATTTTAAAGTATCATTATACTAGAGGTTAGTCGTTATGACCATTTAAAATTGTATAAACAATTTGTGACAGCAATATTATCATATCATATATACTAACCGTCTATATATAATAAGTAAGTCACGGTCATATATATTTAATTATCTGTACTAACACATAAAGATTAGTGCCAAGCTACAATTATATATTTTTATTAGAGCAACGAAAGTTAGGTTACTAAAATCAAGACTAATTAGTTTAGTGATTTATTTATGCATGAATTTTCATTAAAATTTTAATCTTTATTCTACAATAAAGACTAAATTGTTATAATTATAGTATAAAGACGAAATATCATATATTAAAATTTAGGGATCAATTGTTGCAAAAATTTAAATATAGGACTAAATCGTTACCAGAAATTTAAAGTATGGAGTTAAATATTACACCAAGTTTATGAATCCAAATCTTAGTTCATGAAATTTAGAAGACTAAAAGTTGTTTATTTTTTTTCTTTTTAAAGAAAACTGTTACAATTTGAGATCGTGAAAAAAAATTGAGATTTGGGAAAATTATATAGAAAGAAATGAAAAATTTAAAAACAGAAAAAAGAAATAGAGAGTTAGAAAAAAGTTTCAAAGATAAAAAAATGTTAGAGGTGGAGGAAAATTTAATAGAGACAACGAAAATTGGAAGGCTAAAGAGATAGGTTCAAAATCATTAAGAGAGAAAAAAGTGAGAGAATGATTATATATAATATATTAAAAATATAATAAAACTAGAAAGTAATCATTAAAAAAAAACTTTAGGGAAAAAAACTAGGAATGGGGGTAAAAATTAGAATGAAATAAAATAAAAATGGATAAGACTTTATTTTAAAAAAAAACAAAATTTCTAAAAATTCAAAGACATAATAAAGTAAAAGACGAGAATTTTTAAATATGAAATTAATAGTTTTATTTATTTATTTATTTGCCTAAGAAAGCCCCTCAAAATACACTAATGAACACTTCCTAAAATCAATTTTTCATCATTGACAAATATCACAATTTTAAAATAAAAGTAATATTAGACATGTCAAAACTGATTTTTGGTTGTTTTAAAATTGCTCTCAAACACGTATCTTAATAAATCAATAAAATTTCATTTAGTGCATAGAATATTTTTGATCTTCATAAAATGTATCTATTATTTTTAAACTTTCGATTAAATTTTTATTTCGTGACTAATATACTTTTAAGAACTTCTTCATATAATATAATTCACTTGATCAAAGACTATGTGATCTCCTTTTTCCTTCCTATAAATTCACTTCATCTTCTCCATGGTTTGAAGCACACAGCAAAAGCAAAAATTATAAAGCTAACCAGAAATGGCTGCCCACAAAATAAACTACAATCCTTTCCATCATCTTTTCTCCTCTCTTCCATATTCTGATCTTCCGATGCTATCGAATTGCCATCTACTGGGGCCAATACGGCAACGAAAGGCTCTCTTGGCCTCTACTTGCCGCCACTAGAATCTACGAGTGTCAACATAGCATTTCTCTCCGTCCCTTTGGCAACGGTCAAACTCCGGAGTACCATCAACCATGCTGGTCATTGCAACCCTAATAACAACGGTTGCAACCTTTTTGAGCGACAAAATAAATTCTTGCAAAAGTCAAGGCACCAAGTCCCCTCTATCGCGGCGGTGCAGGGAGCTATTCGCTCTCCTCGGCCGACGACGGGAGAGAAGTCACGAACTTCCTTTGGAAACAACTTTCTCTGTGGGCAGTCGAGTTCGAGGCCACTAGGCAATGCCGTTTTGGACGGCATTGATTTCGATATCGAATCCGGCTTCCTGGTCAGTTCTGGGACATTATTAGCTCAGGAGCTAAAAGAACTTCGGTCAAGTCTCTCTCCGCGCGCCGCAGTGTCCGATTCCCAACAGCACACCTAGACGCAGCCATTAAAACTGGTGTTGTTGATTTGTTTGGGTCAAATTCTACAACAACCCCACAATGCATGTTTGCAGATAACGGCGGACAATCCTCCTCAATTCTTGGAAACAATGGACGACGTTCTGTTTCGAGGCTTTTCATGGGGTTGCCGGCCGCGCCTGAGGCCGCCCCAAGCGGCGGCTTTATTCCGGCGGATGTGCTTATTTCTCATGTTCTTCCGACCATAAAAACTTCTTCCAACTATGGAGGAGTGATGTTAATGGAGCGCAAGGCGTTTGATAATGGCTACAGCGATGCCATTAAAGGCAGATCAATTAATTACTTATTAACAATTTTAAAGCCATGAATAAGCTCAGTATATAAATAAAAAAAAACAAAGGCTTTCTCTCCATTTTTCTTTTACTTACACACATATATGTTTTAAATTGTGTGATGCATTAATTAAAATCCTTTTATCTGGTGAGAAAAATCGAGAAAATTATGAAAAATTTCTATACCATTTTCTTTTATTGTTTGTCACCAAAAGTAGCATTTAAAAATTATATATGGTTTAAACAGAATAAATAATCATGACTTGTCACATGATGAATGAATTTTTTTTTTTTTTGTCTAAATATGATCCATGTTTGGAAGTTTAAAAGTTTAAATGCAATGATTAATATAAATTAGAGAGAGGTGCAAAAATTAAATAAATAGTATGGATTTTTTTATTAAATTTGAGGCGATTTTAAACCGTATATTCTTCATATATTTTCTCTAATTATTTAGACAAAATTATGTAAGAATCTTACTTGTTATTTTGGGTAGGATCTTTTAAGAAAAATAATTGTACGTAGGTGATTTTGAACTAATTTAAAATGAGAATAAGTGAAAATGACTATAAATTATTAAAAAGGGTTTATTTGAATATTGATTAAAAAAAATAGAATGAATTGATACCATTATTAGTTTTGAAATTTTTACTTTATATAAACCAAAGTTTAAGGTATAAATTTGATATTTGTCATTAAATTTTTTGTTATGGTTTAATAATATATATATGTATCAAACTATTGTAATAATCATTTTTTAGTAAATTACATTCACTCCATCAACTTAAATCTTTAGATTTGAGTGATGATTTAAATTAAATTCAAATAATACTATTTTTTAATATATATGGATGTAAGAGGATTCAAACCACATATGTCGTCATAGTACTAATGTAGAAACTCTTAACGAAAAGCATCCATGGAGCGCACTCGGATCTTTCCGATTTCATTGTGATCGAAATACAAACAAGTATATATTCCAACAGATAGTTATGCAAATTAACACTAATTAACAGCATGCTTCGAACAATAAAAATACAAGGGAAGAGTTCTCATACCAGTTGAAGACTCTCTTCAAACGTCGACTCCGAAGCAGCGAAGCACCTCTATGACGATACTCTAATCGCCTACAAACCAGTCGGCCTTGCTGTAGAACGATCATCTACAACAAACGGCAGCAAACTCGAACAAGCACGAAAAAGTAAACATCGGGGACGACACCATCAATTGGAGCCTTTGGTATTTCTCGAAGTGAGAATCCAAGTGTTGTCTTTGGTGAATTTGGTAGAGGTCAGAGAAAAGAACAAATCGTGTAGACATACGCAGTGGGAGAGAAAGAGCTATGGTAAACAAGGGTGTTTATCGTTTAGAAGAAGCCTACACGATCGTGTAGGTTTTACTAAGCGAGTCGTTTAATAAAAGGTAGACGATCGTTTAGAAAACACGGCAAGCTAATGCGATCGTTAGGAAAGCTAAGCGATCGTTTAGGGATAAGCGTGCGAACGTTTAGATGCTGGTGTACGATCGTTTAGACGATGAGCAACTATCATAATAGGCTCTCAAACTAGGCGATTGTTTACGTTTCCACACCGATTGTGAATTTTTCAAACTTTTTGCAAAATGAACAAAATTTCATTTTATTCTTCGGTTACAATAACCGACTTCGGATTTCTCCCACTAACGCACGACCAAGAGGAGATGTTATCGGCCAATTATAATAAATACTAATTTAATAATTAATGAATATAATCATATTATATTCTTCCCCTATAGTTTGATACCACATATTCACTATAGTAATTTCTCCTCCGCTTAATATAAATCATATTTATATCTAATTTCCTCCAAATAATGTATCTCATACATTAGTCAATATATTATTATATTATTAACCAATCAATTATATCATATATAATCGAACTCCTCTTGTCAATTTGAACATTTCAAATTGACCCAAAGACTGATTCTTGACTTTATCCAAGCTACCCAGGGGACTTAATGGACCTGTGGCTCGAAGCTCCAACGGTACGTGCATAGCTGACTAAACTCTTTAGCCACAAGATCCACCACCCGTTAACTGCCAAACATTCCACTAAAGACCAACAGCTGAACTCTTCTTAACACAGATATATTTCTGTGTCCATCGGATATAACCAATCATAAGTATGATGACCTTCACAGATGCTCGTATAGAAGCTAGGCTAATTTACCGTTTTGCCCTGTAGTTACATCTCACTCCTTAAGTATCACTAATTCCTCTAATGAACAATACAACATAGTCCAACTATGGTGAACACCTCCAGGCCAAAAGAAGGTGTGTGGTGCTACATCGTTCAACCCTTGGAATCAGTTCTTAAGGGAGCTATTTATTCTACTTGCCACTACTTCGGGGAAGGAGTGAATTCCATCTTGTGTAGCTGATTTTCCAACTCCCAAATCAGACGAATCCCCAAAATGGTAGGTTTGAATCAGCAACCTGGCCACTCGCACCCATACAAATCAAGGACTGCCCTCAATACCGAGAGTCAACTCACTCAAGATTTAGGTCATGTTACCTATGGTCATCCTAGTGAAGTGAGTCTCTGTCATGAACGGTGTTATTTAATCGATACTTTAACACTTCGTGGGTCAGGTCTTATATACACACTCTTTGTATAGAACGCCCCCACTCGATGTCTCCTTACACTATGATCAGAGATCAGACCATCCATGAAAAGTCACAACACTTGTGACCATTCCACAAAGCGGACCGCATCCGTAGTATTATCAAGATAAGTTTTCCTCTCTTATACCTATATACTACAGACATTTTGGTTATCACTCTCAAGACATGATCCACTTGTATGTCACCACATACATGCTTAAGTTACATTATAGATAACTAGGGATTTTATGTTTATTTAGGTTGTAGTAAAGCAAAATACACATACAACTGAGTAAATAAAAAATGTGAAGTAAATATCATATATTATACAACACAAGCGTTCAATACAACAGTTTATAAACAATGACACGAGATTTTAGGGCATCAACCCCAACAATTAATGCATTAATAGTCAATTGTGCTATATTTTGGTTTGGTCATTAATACTAATTTATGTTAGTAGGTTTAACAAAATGTAATTTGCCTCTCATTAGTCGACTTTTCGAATCAGTTGACTTCATTTATTTTCTGAGCGTCTATTTAGTTCGTTCGCATTACAAATTTTCAAGTTTTTCTGAAAATGACATTTGTTGATTTTTTGAATTTTTATATTACAACAAATAAGGTGAGATTTATTTATTTTATTTGAGAGCAAACGTAGAAGATTTATTCGATCATTTGACCCATTATACCTATAAAATATATATTTTTCAACATCAAAAGTGGAAGTTTTGAGTTAAGGATTAAATTATCGAAGTGGATGTTGATGCCACTACTTAATTTTATAAATATATCGAAAATTATTGTTAACGATATATATTTTTTAATAAAATATTATAAAAATTATTTAAACCAATAATTAAATTGGTTTTATTTTTAATCTAATTATTCATATTTATAGTCATATTAGGATTAACAGATTAAGTTCTCGAATAATGTAATTTTTTAAAGTAATGACAAAAATGTGTATATAGGAAAGAAATTACAAAACTAAGGTAGAGAAAAGTATTAAAAAAATAGGGTAACAAAATCGTCTACCGATACACGATTATTGTTGTAGCCTCCATGTTCAGCGTATACTTGGTCAATGAAGACCAAATTCGTGGACAAGGTCCACGATTTCCATTTTTGTTTTTTTTAATTATTTTCACACTTCTCATATTAATAAGTTTCCATATAAAAAAATTTGAGACCAACTCAAGGACGGGTCCACAATTTTTATATATTTATTTTTTTAATTGTTTTCACAATTTCTATCTTAATAGTTACATATAAAAAATTTGAGAAAATTTTGAATTAATTCATGTCGCTATTTATTATTAATTTTTACATTAAATGAAATTAATGAAGGAATATCATATATATTATATATATATTCTTTTAATGAAAAAATTTTGAAGTGAAATTTTGGAATATACAAAAGATTCAATTTTTGTTCAGGGTGGTAAATTAAAATTTTTTTCATCCAACAAATTTGTTAATATAACATTTATATTAGGTTCTCACTTAAAAGAAAAAAAAAACTTCACTTCATGTTAATAGTAGCAGTTTATTTTTAAAAAATAAAATGAAAGGATTTGCTTTCAAAATTCATAAATATTAAAACCAACTCTATTTTTTGTCAATACTTTTAGACCAACTCTATTTTTTTCAAAAAAAATATTAAAATACACATTATTTTGAAAAAAAATATCCTAAAATAAATTCGAGTCAAATGTAATGTTTGTTTTTAATTCATAATTTATGAATTTTCTAAAAAAATAGCATAAGTAGATATTGTAAAAAAAATCTCATAAATAGATTTTAAATTTAATGGTATATATAATGTCATTAGTGATAGAATATGGAAATCAATATTTTTAATTCTACACAAAAAATTCCTAATCTTTAATGTCAAACACTTTGTTTTAAAAAAATGTCAAACATTCATGTATCTTTCCATTTATTTTTTTCATTCTTTTGAATAGTCAAACATTAATGTCTCTTCCAAAATCAACCCTCATTCATGATTTAGCCTTAAATCTTTTTGAATAGTCAAACATTAATCTCTTTCGAAATTGTCAAACCCCATTCATGATTTAGCCTAAAATCTTTACTTGACATGTGACTGCTCTTAAATCTTGTTGAGTCAGCACTCGTGGACTGCGTCCACGATTTTACAACTCTATTTTTGTCAATACTTTCAAACCAACTCTATTTTTTTTAATAAATATAAAAATAATATTATTTTTAAAATTTCACTATTTGATATTTTGTATGTTTTGCGTGTATTTATAAAAAAATATCAAATATATATCGATGAGTTTTTAACATTCTCATGTCCACTGTTTCTAGTTTTATGGATATATGGACACGTTTAAATATTTTTATTTGAACTCTATATTAATATTAATAGAAATAAAAACATGAGACTATATTTTATTATGCAAGTGTACATCTTATTTTAGTTTATGAATTTCTATATATATTTTATTTGATGTCTAACCTAATTTAACAATATGTCACAACAAACATATCACATTCTATAACTCTAAAAAAACACTATTGTAGACTTTCCACAGTGTCTTCAAAATAAAAAAATCAACTTTGACAACACGTATTTAATGTTATATAAAACATTTCATAACGTTGGCACAAAACGCTATAGAAGGTTTTTAATAGCGCTTTTTATAATGGTAAAAAAAACACTAAAAAGACTTTCTATAACATTTTGGACATGTTGTAGCCGATGTTACACGTTTTCAAAGCTATAAAAAAACTACAAATATTCATTTTCTATTATATAATTTTAATGTTCTGGAATGTTTTCATAGCATTAAAAAAATACTATACTTGACTTATGATTGCAGGCTTTACAATCGTAAAAAAATTGCTATAAAATATACCCATATTTTGCATTTGAATCTTGCTTGTAGTGCTTTTGAATCAATATTTGTATACAGTTTACATAACACTTTATACCAATATCAAATTATTACAAATGAAGTTATAAAATCAATTGTAATCATATAAATCTTTAATTATTGTATGCAAGTATATTTACATCAAAATAAATTTTTCAATAGTATAACTATCGCTCGTAATGGGATGCTTCAATCAATACAACATTCCAAAAAAATAACAATATTTTTTTGTGGGGTCGACATGTTTTACAAATTACATTAGGATAAAGAAAAAAAAACAATATAGCCTCAACTTTCTAGTTTCCCTAATACATGTAAGTATCCTTTAGTCTCCACCTTTTTAAAAATGATGCATCCATTAGTATTTACGTCAAAAAAATTGAGAAGTCTCTTATCTCGACTCGCTACAAAAAGAACATATATTTACCATCAAACTCAAAACTCATTCATCAATGTGACAATTTTTTCAACAATACTGCATACAACTAAAGAGATCATATACAAACTTCAAAAATAGAGAAAATCACATACTTTTATCTCTAACTCCTATATATGACTCTTTTGCTAATAAAAGGGAAAGACAATATGTAAATGGTGTGCGTGATATGACAGAGTGTGAGTGAAGAAATTAGAGAAAAGAGAGAGTCTTATCTTGTACTTCATTTTTTTTTAATGGAAAAATCTCTGAATGTCTTCAAGTGAATGTAGGCAAACTTGATTTCTCCCCTCTTTTTTTTCATTGTTGTGTTCCTTCTTGACTGAAATATTTTCTTCAATTTCGTCTTCTTCTGTTTATCTCAAGAGTTTTGCATGTAAGAATAAGAAAAGAAGAAAGTTAGTAATGTTGCTAGCTTTTATATGTAGGGTTCTTCATCAAACACATGGTTGGTTATTGTCAGCTTAGTTTTTTTTTTTTTTTTTTTTTAACATTCATGAGCTCCACTTTTTGTCTTAGAAGGAGTCCAGCAAGGACAAGAAACAGAGAGCTAACTTAACTATGATATTGATAATGTCATAATCACTTTCTAGTAGTACGAAAGCATCCTCTTTATAATGGAAAGGAGAAGAGATCGTATATAAGAACATAAAAAAGTACAATATCCTAAATAACTACCACCAAAATTGGTTTCTCCTTAGTCTTTTAACTTCTTCTTTACACTCAACAACTATTTGAATCCAAAACATGAGGGAAAAAATGAGATCTCTAGTTTTTTTAACCAAATAAAAAGAGGAAAAAAAAAGAGAATTGAAAAGAAAACTTAAAGATCAGAATCACATATCTTTGGATGTTCTCGAAGTCTAATAGTTCCAACCAAAACATACATGTTACTTGAGCTTTTGGGTTAAGGAAGCCAAGGAAAACCATCAAAAACGACCAATGTAAATTTTGAGTAGAGGCATATATCGATATGGGAAAGGAAACTCTAATTCACCATACCTAATCTGTAGAACATAAATAAAGGTATCTTATAAGAACAATACCCAAATAATATCTTCTTAATATAATACCCAAACAATACAAAAGTTTGATCTATACCACTCTTCTGTACATATCCTCTACCTCCCATCAGCCTTTTTGTTTCACATTTTTTGGACTCTTTTAGATGAAGAAGAAAGCATCCAACATCCTATTAAAATGCAAAGATTGTAAAGAAAAACAATTATATAATTACCTCTTAGGGATCTTTACGAACACCTTTATTGTAGCATTGACGTACTCTTACCTGTCCAAAGAATGCAATATAAAAACTAATACATTGAAACATGTTCGCAAACTAATAATGAAAGAAGTATCATCATTATTCAATACTAAACTGAAACTATTAACCGGTTGCTAAAAGTTTTTTATTTTGGACCTTTGGTATCCCTGCAAGAAACAAGATAACAAAAGTGATCAACCCAATGTATTGAACAAAAAAAAAAAAAAAAACAACACAACAATCTAGGGGTTTAACCGAAAGGATTCTCCATTACTAAACTTTACATTGGTCACAAACTTCCTACCGATGGTGCTAGTACCACCGATAATGCCATGGAGAAACATTGTTTATACTTCCAAGGCTAAGCCAAAATTCTCATAAGAATTTAAGTCAGGACCTGTAACATTGAATTTCAGAAAAATTTAAGTTAATTATCTATTAAGTTTAAGTTTTCCTTTCATTTGAAAAATTGGGATTAAATTGAAATAATTGAACATTTTTATTGGTTAAATTAATTTAATTGATTAGATATTCGAACTATTATCTTGAAAATATTGAATTTTACTTCCCTTTGATCTTGATTTTAGGGCCAACCTAAAAAAAAATTAAGGAGATAATTAATGTAATGTTGTTTTGAATTGATTTAAATATTTGAAAATTTTTAATTTGTATCAAATTGATGGATCTTATGCCATTTAATTTTGGTTAATTTAAGAAATTTGAAAAGTTAATTGATTTATTAACTTAATAGAATCTTTGGAAATTTTGGAGATTTTGTGATAAATATATCTTTTCAAATTTGAAAAAAAAAATTATAAAAGAATTGAAGATTTTTCGAAATTAAATGAGAGTGAAAAGAGGCCAAAAATCAGGGAAAAAGCCATTCGATTTTTCAGTGACAACTTCCACAAAATTATCTATTGCGGAGTTTGAACCGTTGGATCGTGCTCAAATTTGGTCAATCTTTTTGGACATATAGAGTTTCATTTTGAACGGTTAGATCGTTGTTTGAGCACTGGTTTGTTTGTAATTACTGTTGAATAAAATCTGTAAAACTAGAAATTTTTCTTCTCTCACTCTCACAACCCTCCTCTTGCAAGACCTCACTACCAGCCGCTAGCCTAAAACAATTTATACCGTCTAACAGCAACACCCGCTGCCTATCTATGTGTGCTACCTCCCGTTGATGCCATTGTCACCGAAATTGATATTTTGGGTAAGTTTATAGAATTCTTGGATGTTTTTGACCACCCATTAGCTTTTGGCCCAGATTGGTTGATATCCTTTACGTTTCGCTTTTAGATTGAAGTTTGGGAGCATTTCTGGTCACTATCCAACAAGGGAAAACGAGTTTTTGAACATTTACTATTCGAAGTTTGGAGATCAGTGGCATGCTTTCTAGCAGGATTTACGATCGTTCGGTCCTTTCATTGATTTTAGTTCAAGTAAATTGTTAGATCTGGTTGTCGAGGTTGTCGAGAATACTGTCCTTGACTTAATTTGAGGTAAGTGAATCTATTACTGGAGTTTTCGTGTCAGGCACCCTAATTTAGGTTTATCAAGTTACTTATTGGGATCTAGAAGCTAGACTTGGAAGTTGTAATAACTTATTGTATATGTATATTTTTTTTAGAGTTTGAGCATGTCTGAGACTGCGTGTTATGTCATGATATGAGCTATGGCTAACCGATGAAATATTTGTATATGATGCATGATTAAACTAGTAGGGGTGATATACCATCTTATCTCGATGCATGTATTATTACAAGGACCGATGAGTCCAATTTCATGTTTGACAGTGAGCCTTCAGGCCGCTAGACATGCATGAATCGATAGGTGTGCCTTCAAGTGCGTGAATCGACAAGTACACGTTTATGTTTCTTTTTCTATGATTGACGGTGTGCCTACAAGCCGCTAGACATGCATAAATTGACAGGTTCATGTTTATGTTACTTTTTCCATGTTTGACGGTGTGCCTTCAGGCCACTAGACATGCGTGAACCGACAGGTACACGT
>NC_052360.1:18614851-18617275 GCF_009727055.1 Benincasa hispida
ACATGCATGAACCGACAGGTACATGTTTATGTTTCTTTTTTCATGATTGACGATGTGCCTTCAAGCCACTAGACATGTTTATGTTTCTTTTTCCATGATTGACGGTGTGCCTTCAGGCTGCTAAACATGCATGAATCGACAGGTTCATGTTCATATTACTTTTTCCCATGTTTGACGGTGTGCCTTCAGGCCACTAGACATGCATGAACCGACAGGTACATGTTTATGTTTCTTTTTTCATGATTGACGATGTGCCTTCAAGCCACTAGACATGTGTGAACCGACAGGTACACGATTATGTTTCTTTTACCATGGTTGACAGTGTGCCTTCAAGCCACTAGATATGCATGAACCGACAGGTACACGATTATGTTTCTTTTGCCCATGATTGACGGTGTGCCACTAGGCCACTAAACATGCAAGTTAAGGCGAGTTAGGTTATCCCCTTAGTTAGCCATTCCAAAACAACTTCACCACGAAAGTTCCACTAACCACAAGCATTCACTACATGTGAATGCACAGCCTGATCCCAGTAATGAGTTTACTGGGTATTGTTATACTCATCCTTTATTCCTTTATGTTTTTCAGGGAATGATAGGAACAGGTTGGCGAGTGACAGACAGAACCCGTGACAGAGCCATATGGGGACAAGAGAAATCGCTTCCGCTCAGTCTATATTTTAGATTTAATGTAAGACAGCAAATTTTAACGTTTTGAATGTTTTCTTTTTTAATATTATTTTTTAAGAGGCCCTGAATAAAAGTTTTATTTATAAATTATTTATTTTTTTCGAGTTTATTTTGGAAAAAACAATCCTTATTGTTTTAATGATTTTTTTTTAAACAAAATATCTGGATTTTAAATGTGTATTTAGTCATAACAACCTTTGTTAGAGTACTCGAAAGGTCGGGTCATTACAGTTGGTATCATAGCCTAAGTTTTAGGTTCTGTAGATAGACTTACGATGTAAGTCTTGGTTTTGTGTCCCTTATGGCTATTCACGGATCCTTTGTCCTCGCCGGTATGTTCTTTCATTAAATGTTTTATGGAAAATATGTTTAAAAGCCTTCATGTCTAAGCTTTATGTATTGACTGATTTTTATTACTAGTTTAACGACCTAAAAAAGTTAATATGAGATGACTATTTTGTTTTGGTGTTATGGAAAGAAAGAATGATCATAATAAGGCCATTTGGCATTAGTTTAATTCATGGAAGGACAGTTAGAAATGGACATATATTTCTGTTCAGGGATATTGAAACCTGATAGATTATGAAGTGTTATGCACTTATGACATGAAAGAAAGAAATGGATGTATTTGGTTAAGTTATAGAATAAGGTAGGTGAATTGGAAATTCACTAGGGAATAATATTAAGTTTTGCATTATGAGAATAAAACTAGTGGTACTACAAGGAACTTTATCACAAGGCACACGTTCTTAGTTACAAGATTAAAGTTTCTTTATAAGATAAGAAAGAGGTGAAGAAGAGACTATAAATTCTATTAAGGATTACTAGATATTAAAGTCAAAATGTTCCAAGAAAAATTTTGAAATGATTAATAGGTCATGGTCACTTTCAAGGTATCGAAGTTGGTGGACCGAGTAATGTATGGTGTTTTGGTTCTTTATGTAACGTGCCTAAAAGGAAGAAGAATTACTAGATGGAGCATAAAACGATAGTATGAGGAACTCTTTACAAGACCTAGGTAAAATGAATTGGTCAAGGAATGCCAAGATGGTTGAAATTATAGTTGTCTTTAGATGGGAGAAAACGAGTTGTTGGATTGAAAAATTCTTAAGGTGCTTGGGTTGAACTATGTGTTTGTTGCAATGAAAAGGTTCAAGTTTAATTAACCATACCAAGAGGAAGGATAAACGTTTTGAAGTTTAAAAGCAATGTTATCTTATGGGGATACCCTACTATAGTTCCAAGTTTGGAATGGAATTTTAGATTTATGGAAAAGGTTATAAAGGGTCATATGTCTTTGTTTAGGGTTTATGTTTCACTTTGGAAGTGAAAAGTGCACCTTCAAATTGTTGGGTTAAGCAAGGATAAATATGAAGAAAAATAAAAGTATGTAAGGGAAAGGTTTTTTTCTTAATGTGGAGAGGTAAATGGAAATTAATGTGTTCAGCACTCCCAAATAATTAAGTATGGTTTGGATTTTAAAATATGATATAGGTGGATACAAGGCATTGGTTTTAGTGTAAAGAAGACATTGGTTTTAGTGTAAAGGAGGAATCTCTTATTACCATTTGGAACTTTGGATTGCAGTAGGCATTATTTGAAAAAAAAAAAATAGCTTGCTTAGGTTGTTAGATTGTAGACTATGGAAAGAGATTTGAATAGTCACATGTGTTGATATAGATATATTTCACTAGGAAAGTGGAAAAGAGCATCTTGGATTTATTGGTCTTGGAAA
>NC_052360.1:18617290-18674000 GCF_009727055.1 Benincasa hispida
ATATTTTTTTTTTTTTTTTTTTTTTTGGTTTTGAGGAGGTAAGAGAATTATTGTTTTTAAATTAAGAACATAGGTGTTTAAGATAGGTATATGTGTTTGTGAACCTTTGGAATTGGTATGAACAATCCCGTTACTACATGGAACTTTAGATCTTTGTATTTGTTGGTTGAATGGATATCCTGGCTAAGCTATTGATTCTATAACTCAGTTTTAGCATGAGAATTTGATTAAGCTAGACAATCACACGTTGGAAGAGTGCTTAACAAGCTTCTTCAGATTATAGTGGAGTTAGAGGAAATATTGTAAGTGGAGATATTAGTAGCAATAGTTGTTTGAGAACTATTGACATGAAATAATAAGGCTTTATTAGTTAAAAGGTACGTCATTGCTATTGTTATCAAGGTTTTGGTGATCTTGATTTTGGGCACAAAATTAGAACGAGAAACAAATGATGCCATTAATTTGACTTTAAAGGAAAAAGTATTTTAGCTCCAAGTAAAATACAAGTGATACGAGAGTTGAAGTGGCCAAGTCATAGATACATGAACAAAAAGGCAATTTTTATATGCCTAATGTTTGTATAATGACCCAAGTTCAGGAGGGGTACATGAATAAACTGATATCACATCCGAATGAGAGGGATCCTAAGGACATGAAAGTATGGTTAAGAAATGCTTAAAAGAATTGAAAGTTATTACCTATACAAACAAGGTGCACCTTCCTTCTCGGTGGCTCAATCATAAAAACTCCAAAGTTAAGCATGCTTAGAGCAATCCTATGTTGGTGACCTTCTGAAAATTTTCCTAGGATGCTTGTGAATGAGGACAAAGTATGTTGAAAGGACTCGTGTTGGTTTGTCCCAGTTTGTCTTAGGCAGAAGTTTTGTATGTTAAGGAGGTATATGAAAAATAGGTGTTTAAGATAGGTATATATGTTTGCAAACCTTTGGAATTGGTATGAACAATCCCGTTACTACATGGAACTTTAGATCTTCATATTTGTTGGTTGAATGGATATCCTGCCTAAGCTATTGGTCCTGGAAATCAGTTTTATCATGAGAATTTGATTAAGCTAGATAATCACGCATTGGAAGAGTGCTTGACAAGCTTCTTCAGATTATAATGGAGTTGGAGGAAATATTGTAAATGGAGATAGTTGTTTGAGAACTACTGACATAATAATAAGGCTTTATTAATTAAAAGCTATGTCATTGCTAGTGTTATCAAGGTTTAGGTGATACTGATTTTGGGCACAAACTTAGAACAAGAAACAAATGATGCCATTAATTTAACTTTAAAGGTGAAAGTATTTTAGCTCCAAGTAAAATACAAGTGATACAAGAGTTGAAGTAGCCAAGTCATAGATACGAGAACAAAGAGGCAATTTTTATATTCCTAATGTTTGTGTAACGACCCGAGTTCAGGAAGGGTACATGAATGAACTGATATTACATTCGAATGAGATGGATCCTAAGGACATGAAAGTATGGTTAATAAAGGCTTAAAAGAATTGAATGTTACTACCTATACCAACAAGGTGCATCTTCCTTTTCCATGGCTCAATCATAAGAATTCCAAAGTTAAGCATGCTTGGAGCAATCCTATATTGGGTGACCTTTTGGGAATTTTCTTAGGATGCATGTGAGTGAGGACAAAGCATGCTGAAAGGACCCATGTTGGTTTTTGGGGACAACTTTCATTTTTAGAAGCATTCAAGACAAGGGAGGATGGCATAGCCAGGTCACAGGGGATGCAGGGTGCTTGCATTTGAATGAGAACATGAGTTACGAGGAGCAATCTAGAGAAAATTCTTGCTAGAGTGGTGAAAGTGTCACAAGTCAAGGACTTGAACTTTCAAGGACGAAAGTCTCTTAAGGAAGGAAGAATGTAACATCCCGAATTTCAGAAAAATTTAAGTTAATTGTCTAAAATTATTGAGTTTAAATTACCCTTCATTTGGAAAATTGGGATTAAATTGAAATAATTGAAAAACTTTTATTGGTTAAATTGAAGTTAATTGATTAAATATTCGAACTAATTATCTTGAAAATATTGAATTTGTCTTCCCTTTGATCTTGGATTTTAGGGCCAACTTAAAAAAAATTAAGGAGATAATTAACTTCATGTGGTTTGAATTGATTTAAATATTTGGAAGGATTTAATTTGTATCAAATTGATGGATCTTATACCATTTAATTTTGGTTTTTAAAGCCTAAATTAAGATAATTTGAAAAGTTAAGTGATTTATTAATTTAATAGAATCGTTGGAGATTTTGGAGATATTGTGATAAAATATTTTATATATCTTTTTGAAATTTGAAAAAAAAAATAAAAGAATTGAGATTTTTCGAAATTAAATGAGAGTGAAAAAAGGCCAAAAATCGGGGAGAAAGCAATTCGGTTATTCAGCAACAGCTTCCACAAAATTGTCTATTTTCGGAGTTTGAATCGTTGGATCGTGCTCAAATTTGGCCAATCTGTTCGAGACATATAGAGTTTTATTTTGAATAGTTCGATCGTTGTTTAAACTCTGATTTGTTCATAATCACCGTTGTATAAAATCTATAAAACTAGAAATTTTCCTTCTCTCTCACTCTCGCTAACCCTCCTCATGCAAGACCCTCATTACCCGCCACTAGCCTAAAAAATTTATGTCGTCCGACAGCAAAACCCACTGCCTATCTATGGTTGCTACCGTCGCTGATGCCATTGTCACCAAGATTCATATTTTGGGTAAGTTTTAGAGTTCTTGGAGGTTCTTGACCACCCATTAGCTTTTGGCCCATATTGGTTGATATCTTTTACATTTCGCTTTTAGATTGAAGTTTGGGAGCATTTCTTATCATTGTCCAACAAGGGAAATGAGTTTTTTAACATTTACTATTCGAAGTTTGGAGATCAGTGGCGTGCTTTCTAGTAGGATTTACGATCGTTCGGTCCTTTCGTTGGTTTTAGTTCAAGTAAATTGTTGGAGCTGGTTGTCGAGATAACTGTCCTTGACTTAATTTGAGGTAAGTGAATCTATTACCGTAGTTTCCGTGTCAGGCACCCTAATTTAGGTTTATCAAGTTACTTATTAGGATCTAGAAGCTAGACTTGGAAATTGTAATACCTTATTGTGTATGTATTTTTTTTTTTTGGAGTTTGAGCATGTCTGAGACTGCGTGTCATGTCATGATATGATTGAAGGAACTCTTATTCAAGAGTACCTATGAGCGGAAGCGAATCTTTCCAATTCATTGTGACAGAATTACCATATATACATTCAAGCATACTAATATGCATTCATAATGCTAAAGAGATCAAGAGATCATACCAGTTGAAGACTTCTTCTTCACAACGAGTCTAAAACCCAACGTCTACCTCGAACAATCACCACTCGAACAGAAGGAAACAGAGATGACACCACCATTCAGAGCCCTCGATATTCTTGATGTGAGAATCCAAAATGTGAGCTTTGTTCGAATTTGGTAAAAGGGAGGAGGAAGAGAGACTGTACACAACGATCAAGCAAGTGGGAGCTGAGCTCGTCTATCGCATAGACAAAATGCGTGATCGTTTAGATGAAGTATACGATCGTGTAGTAAAAAGTAAGTGATCGTCTAAAAGATCGTGTAGGAAAAGGATAAGCGATCATCTAAATGATCATGTAGGAAAAGGTTAAGCGATCATCTAAACGATCATGTAGGAAAAACTAAGTGATTGTCTTTACGATCATTTAGTAAATATCGGGTGTTAAATGATCACTTAGGAAAAGGTAAACGGTTGTTTAGTAAATAGCGCGCAAAGGGGTAATCGGTAAGCGATTGCTTAGAAATATCGTATAGGTAAGCGATCGTGCAGGCACTATCATATAGGCAGTGATTTTCTGAGTGATGACACACTCTTTAACACAATGTCCGTGCATCTCATGCTTAACACACCATGAGCTATTTATGCATCTCAAAGTGATCTTTCAACACACTCATCCGTTATTAAAACAGAGACGTCGTCCCATTTCCTTTTTAACAGTCCAATGAATGTGATCTCATCATATTCATGACACATAAATTAATATCATATATTAATTATAGTATTTTTCCTCCACTAGATGTAAATCATATTTATATCCAATTTCCTCCAAATTAATGTATCTCATACACAAAATTAATTATATCATATATAATTAACTAGTTTGATTATATCATATATAATCGAACTCCCTCTTGTTAATTTGAACATTTCAAACTGACCCAAAACTTGACTCTCAACTTGTATCCAAGCTACCAAGGGGACCTTATGGACCTAAGGCTTGAAGCTCCAATGGTACGTGAATAGCTGACTAAATTCTTTAGTCACGATATCCACCATCCATTAACTGCCAGACATTCCACTAAAGACCGATAGTTGAACTCATCTTGCCATAGATATATTTCTATGTCCATTGGATATAACCAATCATCAGTACGATAACCCTTCACAGATGTTCGTAATTACAATAGGCCAATTTACCATTTTGCCCCTGTAATTACATCTTCCTTCTTAAATACCACCGATCTCTCTAATGAACAATACAACATAGTCCTACTATGTGTGAACACCTCTCGAGCCATGAGAAGGTGTGTGACGCCACATCGTTCAAGCCCCGTGATTAGCCCTTAAGAGAGCAATCTATCTACTTACCCCTGCTTTGGGGAAGGAGTGAACTCCATCTTGTGAAGCTGAGTTGTCAGCTCCCAAATCAGACGAATCCCCAAAATGATAGGTTTGAGTCGGCGACCTGGCCACTTGCACCCATGAAAATCAAAGGACCGCCCTCAATGATAGGAGTTTCCAACTCACTTGGGATTGAGGTCATGTTACCTATGGTCATCCTAGTGAAGTGAAGTCTCAGTCATGAACGGAGTTATATGACAAGACATTAACACTTCGAGATCATATCTTATACAAACTCTTTGTATAGGATGCATCTGTTCGTATGTCCACTACACGAATGGTTAGGATCAGACCATCTGTGACAAGTCACAACATTTGTAACAATTCCACAAAGCGGGCCGCGTCCGTAGTGTTACCAGGATGAGGTTTCCCTTCTATATCCATAAACTACAGACTATTTTGATTGTCACTTAAGACATGATCCACTTGTTTGTCACTACATACGTGCTTAAGTTACATAAAGATAACCAGGGATATTAAATTTATTGGAATGTGGTAAAATAAAAAACATCTAAATGTGTAAAGTCAAGAAGTGAAGTAAATATCATATATATTATATATCACAAGTGTTCTTACAAAGTTCTTTACAAACTATAGGACACAAGACGTTAAAGCGCAGACCCCAACAATCTCCCACTTGTCCTAAAGAGAAGTGGGGAGTACAAACAAACAGGTACAAAACAATAAACTAGGGCATAAAAACCCAATGCAACAAAATCTCTCACTTGCCCTAGTCCAGCTGCGGGCGGTCCCGTAGACCCATGCTTTGAAGGTGATCCTCAAACACTATACCCGTGAGAGCCTTCGTAAAGGGATCAGCAACGTTTTTCTCTAAGGCGATCTTCGTAACGATCATATCTCCTCAATGCACTATCTCACGGAACAAATGATACTTCTGCTCTATGTGTTTGTCACGCCTGTGACTCCTAGGCTCCTTGGAGTTTGCCACAGCACCACTATTGTCACAATAGAGTGTGATGGGCCTAGACATATCTGGATCAACTTCCAGCTCTTCAATAAAACTTTTTGAGCAAGACGGCCTCTTTAGCAGCTTCACAAGCCGCTACGTACTCGGCCTCCATCGTGGAGTCGGCGATGCACCCCTACTTAGTGCTCTGCCATACTACAACTCCTCTTTTAAGAGTAAATATTGACCCTGAAGTGGACTTTCGAGAATCCTTCTCAATCTCAAAGTCAGAATCCGTGTATCTAGTAAGGATTAAATCCCTAGACCCATACACGAGCATGTAGTCCCTAGTTCTCCGAAGATACTTGAGGATGTTCTTAACTGCGGTCTAGTGACCCTGGCCTGGCTTAGACTGATACCTACTGACTATTCCCACAACATAGCAAATGTCTGGCCTAGTGCAAAGCATCACATACATTAAACTGCCAATGACATATGCATATGGAACCCATCTCATGTCCTCAACCTCTTGAGGCGTCTTAGGACACATGTCCTTAAACAAAGTGACTCCATGCCTGAATGGTAGTAGGCTTCTTTTGGAGTTCTACATTGAGCACTTGAGCAAGATTTTGTCAATATACGATGCTTGAAACAACACTAGCACTTTTTTCTTACGATCCCGAAAGATTTGTATACTCAGAATAAACTAAGCCTCTCTCAAATCTTTCATTTAGAATTGGGTCGCTAGCCAGCTCTTAACTGCAATCAATAGACCTACATCATTCCCAATGAGTAGTATATCGTCTACATACAATACTAAGAAAGCTACTGAATCGTTGACCATTTTCTTGTAAACACAAGACTCATCAACGTTTTGGTCAAAGCCATACGATTTGATCGCAACATCAAATTGAATATTCCAAGATCGAGACGTCTACTTCAGCCCATAAATAGACCGATTCAGTTTGCAAACCTTTTGCTCTTGACCTTGGGCAATGAATCCTTCGAGTTGCACCATGTAAATGGTCTCCTCAAGATTGTCATTCAGAAAAGCCGTCTTGACATCCATTTGTCAAATCTCATAATTATAATAAACTGCAATGGACAGAAGGATGCGGATCGACTTGAACATGGCAACAGGTGAGAAAGTCTCATCATAGTCGACTCCCTCCACCTGGGTATAGCCCTTTGCCATAAGTCGAGCCTTGAAGGTTTGCACCTTCCCATTAGCATCCCGTTTGCACTTGTAGATCCATTTACAACCCATAGGTCTTACCCCATCAAGCTGATCTACAAGATCCCATATCGAGTTGAAATACATCGACTCCATCTCGAGATTCATGGCTTTGAACCATTCATCCCGGTCAACATCCTCCATTGCCTTTTTATAGGACAACGGATCATCAACGTTTCCATCTGTCACCACAGCTAGGATTTTCGTGAAACCCAGATAGCGATCAGGCTGGTTCGTAACCCTCCCACTGCGTCGAGGTTCCCTCAACTCTTGAGGTGGGACCGACCTACCAAATGAACTATCATCAACAACTTTGGTTGTTGACGCAGGTCCTTCAATAACTCTTGTTGAAGTTTCATTAGTTTCTTTGGAAAGCTCACTTAACACGACTTTACTATATGGATTGTGATCCCTGATATGATCCTTCTCTAGGAAAGTAACGTTCGTGGAAAAAACACCTTGTTTTCAGACAGATCATGAAAGTAACCTCCTCGTGTACCTTTGGGGTAGCCTACAAAGAGGCACAATCTCGATCGTGATTCCAACTTCTTGGGATTTACCTCAAGCACATGTGCTGGGCAACCCCATATACGGAAGTGACGTAAACTAGCTTTACGCTCATTCCACAACTCCAAAGGTGTTCTTGCAACACTTTTAGAAGGAACACAGTTGAGAATGTATACCGTAGTCTCCACTGCGAAACCCCAAAACGAGTCCAATAAGGAAGCGTAATTCATCATCGAACGAATCATGTCAAATAAGGTTCTGTTTCTCCTCTCTGCTACACCATTTTGCTAAGGTGTACCCGATGCCAAGAGTTGGAAAACGATTCCATGTTCTAATAAATAGTCCTGGAACTCATAATCCAAAAACTCTCCACCTCGATCTGATCGAAGTGTTTTTATTCGTCTATCCAAAGCATTCTCAACTTCGGCCTTAAATAATTTAAACTTTTCAAAAGATTCTGACTTTCGTTGCATCAGATAGACATACCCATATCTCGAGTAATCATCAGTAAAACTCATGAAGTACACATAACTTACTCGAGCTCGCACATTCATAGGACCACAAAGGTCAGAATGTACTAATCCAAGAGGCTCTTTGGCTCGATAACCTTTTCCAGTAAAAGGTCTTTTAGTCGTCTTACCTTCAAGGCAAGATTCGCACACTGGTAAAGAATTTTCCTCTAGCTCGCTTAGAAGGCCATTCTTCAAAAATCTCTCAATGCTATTGAGATTGATGTGCCCTAATCGAAGGTACCAAAGTTCAACATTTTCTTTTGGAAAAACTCGTTGGTGTTTAGATTGAGTTATGGCAGATTTCAACATCTCTATGTTATGAAGGGAACTTAAGGCTAACGGTCTTAGCATATACAAGTTATTTTCCAGTTTAGCTGTACAAAATTCAACACCATCCTTATGAATAAACACTTTATTCAATTTAAAAGAAAGAGTGTAATTGCATTGTAACAAACACTTTACATAAATAAGGTTTCTTTTTAGTTCAGGAACTACAAAGATGTCTTTTAATATAAGAAACATATTTGGTAAAGTTAACTAGATACCTCCCACTGCCACAGTTGAAACGACATGCCCGGTGCCTACTCGCAATGTCATTTCACCAGCCTTCAGCTGTCGTAAGGATCTAATCCCTTGAAAAGAAGAGCATACATGATTAGTGGCGCCCGAATCTACTATCCAAGCAGAATCATCATTCTCCACTAAACAAGTTTTTAATACAAGTAAATCATATTTACCTGTGTCTGCCTTAGCCTTAGCCTTGGCTGCCTTCTTTTCCTTCAGATAACAAGGACAATTCCTCTTCCAGTGTCTATTCTGGTTACAGTGGAAACATTTTTCTTTTTCAACCGGTGGTGGACACTTCTTCTGGGCGATAGGTGGCGGGTTAGCAGACACATTCCCTTTCCCTTTACCATCCTTCTTCTTCTTCCCCTTTCCAGAGTTAAAAGTTGAAGGTGCAAACTTTGTTCCTGAGGTCGAACCTCGATAGAACCTTTTAAAGGACGAGACAACATTTGCCTCACCTCCCTTTTTCTTCTTACTTTTCAACAAGGATTGGTAAGTCTGCAACTCGTTAAGGAGAGTGGTAAGGGAGTAGTCCACTTTGTTAAGAATTGTATTGCTAACAAAGTGGAGGAAGCTCTCTGGCAATGAATGCAGGATAATGCTAACTTGACTGCCCTCATCAATTTTAGACCCATTCATTTCTGTCACGTTAAAGTGGACCATTATATTTAGCACGTGTTCACGAACAGAGGTGTCTTCCTCCATTTTAGAGCTGAAGATGTGTTTCAGAGCCTCATGCTTGAGCTGTCCAGACGACTATCCTAACATTCCCCGTAGAGACTCCATGATCTCACATGCTGAGATCATGGACTCGTGTTTCTTGGCCAATACGTCACTAAGACTGGCCAAGATATAGGCTCGGGCCTTCTCGTTTGCCTGTGTCCAACGCTCGTACGTCGCCCGAACATTTCGAGTAGCGTTCTGAGGTGGAATTGGAGGACATTCCTTCATAAGGACAAACTTCAGATCCTCAATGATAAGTATCGTCGAGAGCATATGTTTCCAACTTGAATAGTTTTGGCCCTTTAGTTTTTCAGCAATAAGTAAATTGATAATGGCTGTAGTCATTAAAAACTGTTGCTGAAAAAATGAATAACCTTTTATAAGACTTTGCAAAAACCAAATTTTTAACCAATTAGTTTTAGCAAAATAGATTCCAAGTACCCTAAGTGAAAAGACTTTTATTTTGCAATGTGCCCCAGCAAGGTAAAACAAACATCACTAGTGGGGTGATCAGATGCCATTCACTGGCATGAAACATTCTCAATCATTAGGCAGAACCAACTCTTGGAACTAAACCTAATAGCCACCGTTTTTTCGGTCTAGATTGAAGGATCTCATACTAAGAGTTCCATGAGCAGGCTTAGATTGTTCCGATTTCACAGTGATCGAAACACAAACGACATACATTCCATACATACAGTTATGCATATAAAACTCATTATCAGCATGCTTAGAATACAATAAAACACAAAGAAAAAGGTTCATACCAGATGAAGACTCTCTTCGTATGTGTGAACCCACAGTAGCGAAAAACCTCCCACCAATCTACCAGCACCTAGCGAATATGTCGACTGCAACAGCACAATCAGAGTGTACACGAACAATGCAGCGGGGACGACACCACCACAAGAGGGTATCCTCGGTGTCAAAAACCCAAAGAGTGGGCTCTGGTGAGTTGGTAGAGGACGGAGGAGAAGACGTCGTGTAGACGATAAGCAAGTGGGAGATGAAACTCTGCTATCGTATAGCGGAAATGTTTATCGTATAGTAGAACTACACAATCGTGTAGGAAAAACTGAACGATCGTTTAGGAAAAATGTATACGATCGTTTAGAGAACGCGTGAGGTACATGATCGTTTAGATGAACGAGCTTCTATCGTATAGGCTCTCGCGATCGCTTTCATGGATTCTTTTTGGGTGCGGGAAATACGAATGCACAATTGTATGAAATGAAAACGATTTTCATTGTTTTAATCCGCCGGTTACCATAGCCTTCGCAGCCTCACTTCCCACGTCCGAACGTGGATCAATCAGTTAATTATCAAATAATTAATCAATTAATTTAATTAATAAATATAATCATATTATATTTATATTCTATAGTTTGATATCATATATCTACTATAGTATTTTCTCTCTTACTTGATATAAATCATATTTATATTTAATTTCCTCCAAAATGATGTATCTCATACATTTAGCCAATTATATCATATATAATTGAACTTCCTCTTGTCAATTTGAACATTTCAAATTAACCCAAACACTGGTTCTCGACTTTATCCAAGCTACCTAGGTGATCTAATGGACCTGTGGCTCGAAGCTCCAATAGTACGTGAATAGCTGAATAAACTCTTTAGCCACGAGATCCACCATCTATTAACTGTCAGTGATTCCACTAAAGACCAATAGTTGAACTCTTCTTACCACAGATATATTTCTGTGTCCATCGGATATAACCAATCATGAGTACGATGACCCTTCACAGATGCTCGTAAGTACAGCTAGGCCAATTTACCGTTTTACCCCTGTAGTTACATCTCACTCCTTAAGTACCACTGATTCCTCTAATGACCAATACAACATAGTCTAACTATGTGTGAACACCTCTTGGGCCAAAAGAAGGTGTGTGGCGCCACATCGTTCAAGCCCCGAAATCAGCCCTTAAGGGAGTCATCTATCTACTTACCCCTGCATCAGGAAATGAGTGAATTACATCTTGTGTAGCTGAGTTCCCAGCTCCCAAATCAGGCGAATCCCCAAAATGGTAGGTTTGAATCGGCGACCTGACTACTCGCACCCATACAAATCAACGGACCGCCCTCAATGGCAAGAATTCCCAACTCACTCAGGATTGAGGTCATGTTACCTATGGTCATCCTAGTGAAGTGAAGTCTCTATCATGAATGGTGTTATATAACGAGACATTAACACTTCGTGATCAGGTCTTATACAAACTCTTTGTATAGGACGCCCCCGCTCGTATGTCTCCAACACGAATGATCAGGATCAGACCATCTGTGGCAAGTCACAACACTTGTGACCATTCCACAAAGCGAGTCGCGTCCATAGCGTACTAGATTAAGGTTTCCTTTCTTTATCCATTAACTACAGACCATTTTGGTTATCACTCAAGACATGATCCACTTGTATGTCACCACATACATGCTTGAGTCACATATAGATAACCAGGGATTTTGTGTTTATTGGTTTATTGTAAAGCAAATAAAATAAATAACTGAGCAAAACAATAAGATATGAAGTAAATATCATATATTAACAATCACAGGTGTTCGTATATATTGTTTACAAACTATAGGACACGAGACTTTAGGGCATCAACCCCAACATAGAATAGTTAACCCTTAACAATCTCGCGTAAGTGCAACCCCTCGTTTTCGGCCCCAGAGTCCCGCCCTAAAGTACCCATCATAGGGAAAAAGCAGATTAGGACAAGAGACTAAGTAACTTATCCTCTTATAGGAGATCAAATAAAGAAACGCACAAAACAGTCATCATATAGGGGGACACACCCAGGGTTCCAGAGGCGATGCGCAGAAACTTTATTCAATCTAACAAAAGAGACCGCGGGATATGCTGTTGCACTTTCTGCTCCCACTTACTATGAACATTCTCTCCATCCACCTTGATATTGACCTACCCAAACACCATCCTTTAGGGGGACACACCCAGGGTGTCACGAAGCCGAGGATAGATCTCACGGTATGGACTATAAAGGAGAAACACGAGAGGTGAAAATGAAACATCAAATGCTCTAAGTATCTCCCACTGAAAGTTCTACCTAGGGGTTTATTAACCTAGACTATCCAGCTACTAATAATGATCTAAGTCATTTATTAAGTTTGCTCAAAAACAACTTTTGTCTTTGAAATTTTAAAAAGAAAAAAAACAAATCTAAGTAGTCACATTAAACTCTTTAATGGATTGGCCTTAACTTGAATGCATGCATCATATCTATCTAAATCACCTTTCCAAGTAGGTTCCCAGGTAGGGGTGTTCCGTTGCCGTCATCTTAAATACCCCAGCCTAGATACAACCCGCCTTAGACAAAACAAAAGGTCTATTATAGATAGATTTGCTACATATTAATCTTTAACTAGTTATTTTAATTCTAATTTCATTTTATAACCATTTATAAAATAAACAACTTAAACACACATACCACATAACGAAGTATTTATAACGCTAATAAATATTACGTTAAAAAAATAAAGCATACATAAATATAACCCTTATATTATATGATGCATGAGCATGCACATATGTAAATTAAATCATGCTTCACTAAATCATAACACTTATAATAAAGAGAATATGCATGACCTAAGGTGGGATTTATCTATATGTTATGATAAAAAAATATATATACATCACATGTATAAAACCATGGATTAATGGACCAGGATGAACCAAAACAAAACCAGAATGAGAAAACAATCTATTTACATAATTCAGTTGAGCAAATCGATTCACAAGCGAACCGGATCTTGACCCACCGGGCAAAGCTCCCTTCGTTTAGTAAACGCCTCCAGGTAAATGATCGTGTAGCGCACACTAGACGATAGCGTAAAAGCTAAACGATCGCATAGACAACAATGAGGCCGTGAAGCCTGATCGTCTAAATGATCGCTTAGCACGCTAAAGGTAAACGATTTACCATACAATTACTCCGCGATCGTATAGTCAGTAACTAAGTGATAAGGCTTGCTAAGCTATACGATCGCCTAGTGCGCGTGCACGTTAAATGACAACCAAGCATCCAATACATAGCGATCGTCTACCTCATTGTCTACACGACACGACCAACACTTGATCATCTTCTTCCATGAAGAACAACAACTCTTTCTCCGACTCGAAAGCAATTAATTGTGCCCAAAAAACACAGGGGCCTTTACAATTAACTAGAGAATTCAATAGACCGAGGTTACATCCCAGAAATTTCCATTAATTCACACATCCACGAACGAATTAACTATTCAAATAGAGAGTCAACATGTTGCACCCATCGTGAATGTAAATGAAATTCTCTTGTAGCAATAAATTGGAATATCAGAAACTGAGTGCTCTGATACCAATTGAAGGAACTCTTATTCAAGAGTACCTACGAGCGAAAGCGGATCTTTCCAATTCATTGTGACAGAATTACCACATATACATTCAAACATACTAATATACATTCATAATGCTAAAGAGATCAAGAGGTCATACCAGTTGAAGACTTCTTCTTCACAGCGAGTCTAAAACCTAATCGTCAACCTCAAACAATCACCACTCAAACGGAAGGAAATGGAGATGACACCACCACTCAGAGCCCTCAGTATTCTTGGAGTGAAAATCCAAAGTGTGGGCTTTGTTCGGATTTGGTAGAGGAGAGGAGGCAGAGAGACCGTACACAACGATCAAGCAAGTGGGAGATGAACTCGTCTATTGCATAGACAAGATGCTTGATTGTTTAGGTGAAGTATATGATCGTGTAGTAAAAAGTAAGCAATCGTCTAAATGATCGTGTACAAGGGTAAGTGATCGTCTAAACGATCATGTAGGAAAAACTAAGCGATCGTCTATACGATCGTTTAGTAAATATCGGGTGTTAAACGATCGCCTAGGAAAAGGTAAACGATCATTTAGTAAATAGCGCGCGAAGGTGTAATTGGTAAACGATCGCTTAGCAGTATCGTATAGGTAAGCGATCGTGCAAGCATTATCGTATAGGTACTGATTTTCTAAACGATGACACATTCTTTAACACGATGTCTGCGCATCTCATGCTTAACACACCGTGAACTATTTATGCATCTCAAAGTGATCTTTCAACACACAAATCCATATTAAAACAGAAGAGACGTCGTCCCATTTCCCTTTTAACCGTCCAATGAATGTGATCTCATCATATTCATAACACATAAATTAATATCATACATTAATTATAGTATTTTTCCTCCACTAGATATAAATCATATTTATATCCAATTTCCTCCAAATTAATGTATCTCATAAACAAAATTAATTTATATCATATATAATTAACTAGTTCGATTATATCATATATAATCGAACTCCCTTTTGTCAATTTGAACGTTTCAAACTGACCCAAAACTTGACTCTCAACTTGTATCCAAGCTACCTAGGGGACCTTATGAATCTAAGGCTCGAAGCTCCAACGGTACGTGAATAGCTGACTAAACTCTTTAGTCATGATATCCACCATTCATTAACTGTCAGGCATTCCACTAAAGACCGATAGTTGAACTCTTCTTGCCATAGATATATTTCTATGTCCATTGGATATAATCAATCATCATTACGATGGATGCTCATAATTACAGCAGGCCAATTTACCGTTTTATCCCGTAATTACATCTTCCTCCTTAAGTATCACTGATCCCTCTAATGAACAATACAACATAGTCCTACTATGTGTGAACACCTCTCGAGCCAAGAGAAGGTGTGTGGCGCCACATCATTCAAGCCCCGGAATTAACCCTTAAGAGAGCAATCTATCTACTTACCCCTACTTTGGGGAAGGAGTGAACTTCATCTTACGAAACTAAGTTGCCAACTCCCAAATTAGACGAATCCCCAAAATGGTAGGTTTGAGTCGGCGACCTGGCCACTCGCACTCAAGCAAATCAAAGGACCGCCCTCAATGGCAAGAGTTTCCAACTCACTCAGGATTGAGGTCATATTACCTATAGTCATCCTAGTGAAGTGAAGTCTCAGTCATGAACGGAGTTATATGACAAGACATTAACACTTCGAAGTCAGATCTTATACAAACTCTATGTATAGGACGCACCCGCTCGCATGTCCACTACACGAATGGTCAGGATCAGACCATCTGTGACAAGTCACAACATTTGTAACAATTCCACAAAGCAGGCTGCGCCCGTAATGTTACCAGGATAAGGTTTCCTTCCAATATCCATATACTACAAACTTTTTTGATTGTCACTTAAGATATGATCCACTTCTTTGTCACTACATACATGCTTAAGTTACATAAAGATAATCAGGGATATTAAGTTTAATGGTTTGTGGTAAAATAAAAAACATCTAAATGTGCAAAGTCAATAAGTGAAGTAAATATCATATATATTATACATCACAAGTGTTCTTACAAAGTTCTTTACAAACTACAGGACACGAGACTTTAGGGCATAAACCCCAACAATGATCTGTGGAACTACCCATGAAATATTTGTATATGATGCATGATTAGACTAGTAGGGGCGATATACCATCTTATCTCGATGCATGTATTTTTACAAAGGACTGATGAGTCCAAGTTCATGTTTGACGGTGAGCCTTCAGGCCGCTAGACTTGCATGAATCAACAGGTTCGTGTTCATGTTACTTTTTTCATATTTGACAGTGTGCCTTCAGGCCATTAGGCATGCGTGAACCGACAGGTACACGTTTATGTTTCTTTTTCCATGATTGATGGTGTGCCTTCAGGCCACTAGACATACATGAATCGACAGGTTCATGTTCATGTTACTTTTTCCATGTTTGACAGTGTTCCTTCAAGCCACTAGACATGCGTGAACCGACAGGTACACGTTTATGTTTCTTTTCCCATGATTGACGGTGTGCCTTCAGGCTACTAGACATGCATGAATCGACAGGTTCATGATCATGTTACTTTTTCCTATGTTTGATGATGTGCCTTCAGGCCACTAGACATGCATGAACTAACAGGTACACATTTATGTTTCTTTTTTCATGATTGACGGTGTGCCTTCAAACCACTAGACATCCATGAACCGACAAGTACACAATTATGTTTCTTTTCCCATGATTGATGGTGTGCCTTCAGGCCACTAGACATGTGTGAACCGACAGGTACACGATTATGTTTCTTTTCCCATGATTGACGATGTGCCACTAGACCAATAGACATGCAAGTTAAGGTGAGTCAAGTTATCCCCTTAGTTAGCCATTCAAGAACAGCTTCACCATGAAAGTTCCACTAATCACAAGCATTCACTACATGTGAATGCACAGCCTGATCCCGGTAATGGGATCACTTACTGGGTATTGTTATACTCATTCTTTATTTCTTTATATTTTTTAGGGAATGACAGGAATAGGTTGGCAAGTGACAGACAAGACCCGTGACAGAGCCATATGGGGACAAGATAAATCGCTTCCGCTCAGTCTTTGTTTTTGTCATTTAAATGTTTTGAAACTAGAATTTAATGTGAGACAGCAAATTTTAACGTTTTGAATGTTTTCTTTTTTAATATTATTTTCTAAAGGACTCCGAATAAAAGTTTTATTATTTATTATTTATTATTTATTTGTTTTCGAGTTTATTTTTGAAAAAACTATCCTTATTGTTTTAATGATTTTTTTAACAAAATATCTGGGTTTTAAATGTGTATTTAATCGTAATGGCCTTTGTCAAAGTACTCGAAAGGTCGGGTCATTATAGAACCCATTCTTCATTGCTTGAAAAGCCCCAATACCGATTGAATCATTGAAGTAATTATTGGCGATAAAACCACCGATGGGAATGGAAATAATCTCGACGCTGTTAGTGATTGCATTGCCGAAAGCTGCAAAAAGGTCATAAAAACAACCATCGGAGCAGCAGATCCTTTAGACAGTAATGCGAATGGAGGAAACATCGCCCCGAGCAGTGTCAATGCCAAGGCTTGAGAGTCTAGCATCGAAAATAAAATTACAAGCGACAGTAGTTGAAGTATGGGTTCCATGGCCTGGGAGGAGTCTATAAAACAAATGAAAAAAAAAAGATGTAATAATGTTTGAAAAAGAAAAAAAAATGTAACAATCTTTGAGAGAGGAAGCATACTTCAAGTTGGGAGAAGACGCTTCGATGTAGAGAAGAATGGGTAGGGGATGTAGAAGATTAGGGCAAGAGGGGAATGGGGAAATGCAAGGATAATAAAAGGGGGAAAGGAAAATACATAAATTTGAGCAAAAACATAAAAAATGTTAGCGCTCAAACGATTTTTTAAAAAAAAAAATTGGGCTTCCGCTTTTTTCTCTCTCTTTTGATAACATTTTTATAAAATGGTATAATAAAAATCTATAGAAAGGTATATTTCTTGTAGTGTGTATTGATTTTTTCTTCCATGCACACAATAGTCCCTTTCAATTTTCGATTTGTTGCATTAAAGAACATCAAATCTTTACATATTTTGTTCAAAATAACCATCTTTTTTCTTTGTTTTTTTAGTACAAATATAAGATATATAGAGAGAGAGAGCGAATTACAAAGACAAATAAATAAAGAAAGAGAAATATCTAAGTGCATCTTGAACTGTACCTAGTGAAAAGCTTCTCTTATTAAATTTGTATGGTTTGTAATTGGAATGAGGTAAAAAAGATGGAAACGACATAGAATACACCTAACTATTGTTCATAAATAAAATAATAACTTAAAAGGATTAGTTAAATAATAGTGTAAATTATCTTTTAGGTCCTTATATATCTAAATTATACAATCAAATCTTATGAAATAAGTCAAATCATCCCCTAGTTAATGGCTCGACCAAATAATTCATTGTGATGCGAATGTGGAAAATTTTAAAATAAATCAATAATAACTAAAGAGAAAAAATATACTTTGGCACAACAAGAAATCACACTTTTCCTGACGCTTGAAATCGTCAAAAAATGGTGGAAAACGCGTCGGGAGATCCTCTCCCAACGACATATTGATCGTCAGGAGTTTGGTCGAGAGAAATCCGTCAGGTGAAGAACTCCCGACGCCTAAAAGGACCCACAACCCCCGATGCCAAATACAAGGCGTCTCGGGAGTTATAGGAACTCCCGACGGGTAATATACGTCGTCAAGAGTTCCTATAACTCTAGATGATCTCTTCCACTCATTGGGAGTTATAGAAACTCCCAACGGCCCTCGATTTTGTCAGGAGTTACGAGAACTCCCGACGGTACCTTCTTCGCATCGAGAGTTCATGTAACTCCCGACAGTCCCTTCCTTGCATCGAGCGTTCAATTTTAACGGTTAAATATTAACTTTTAAAATTTTTTAATTTTTAATTTTTAATTTTTTTTAAATTTGATCTGAATAATCTGTAAAACATCATAACCAACTTTTAAAAAATCACATAAAAAATAAAACAAACAAACGAAGTCCATGTTATTCTTTATTACCTAAAATAGAGAAAAGTTACAAAATAGTTTATAAAAAAAATATGTCTTCAGAAAAACATGAAGAAATAAGATGAAAACAACACAAGAAATATGTCTTCAGAAATACACAAAAGAAAGACATGAAGACAACGTCTGGAACATAGCATCTTCAATAATCGTCCAACCTCATCTTCGAACAGCATCCTACAATAAAACAAAAACACTCAAATGTCATAAACTTTCATAAACAAACAAAAAAACTCCAAGTTCAACTCCAAAACTAGTATCACGAAACTCAACCCACCCCCTACAACATATTCAAACTTCATAAACATCCATGAACACACAAAAACTCCAATTTCAATGGCAAAAAGAGTATAACTAAACTCTACCCACCCCTCACGACATTTTCGATGCTCATAAACATTCAAAAACACACAAAAACCTACTAGTTCAACTCCAAAATGATTATAACCAAACTCTACACACCCCCACAACATTCAAATTGTTGGAAATGTCCTAGAACTCGCAGTTCGTGTTAAACATTCTATCTGTCAATAATAATGACTTGTTGATTTTGCATCTTATTATGAAAATCTAATAAACATATCTTTGGCTATAGTCTGAATACTGTAATTTTATGTAGTGACATAAACAGGATCAAGTTGACAGTATAAAGCCTAAATGGTCTAAGAAGTATATGGACAAAATTGGGTATCTCATCCTGGTAACACTATTGGATGCGGCCCACTCTGTAGTTGTTACAAGAAGTTATAAAGTGCTACAAACGATGTAATCCACAAATCGTTCATGTTGAAACGTGAAAGTGGGGGCATCCTATGCAATGAGTTTACATATAGACTGGACCACGAAAATAGTCACTTTTCTTTATAAACGATTGTTTATTGTTAAAACTGACTATTTCATTTATCAAATAACCTAGATTAACTCGATCTTAATCCTGAGCTAGCTATGAACTCCTGTTTGTTCCGGATTATCCTTTGATCTGCAAACGGTGAGAGTAGTCCAAAAGCACTACTCAATAAGCTTAATGATAGAGAAAGGATTTGATTCATAAGATTATGAACCAAAATTGTTTATTAGAGGGTTAGTAGGAACTTAAAGAACAAGATGTATTCATAGGGGTAAAACGGTAATTTTGATCTAGTTGTGATTACGAACAACCTGTGAAGGATTGACTTACTAATTATGGTTATAAAATGGACATAATATATCTACAGTGAGGGGAATTCAACTATGGGCTATAGTGGAGTGTCCCATTAGTTAACGATGGGGGTTAGATCGGACTAATGAGTTTAGCCGATTAACCTTAAATCGTTGGAGCCCATGATCGGTAGGTCCATGAGGTCACCCTACTAACTCATAAATGGTTAAGCTTTAGAGTAGCTTGAGAAATTAATTTGAAACGTTCAAATTAAACGGAACAGGAAAATATATATTTAAATATGATTTAAATATATGAAGATGATTATTGTGCAAAAATTAATTTAATATTTGATATTAAATTAATTAATATTTTAAATTAATTTATGAAATTAATTTTAGAAAATTATTTTTCAGTTTTAAAAAATTCAAAATGGTTTTTTAAATCAAATTTTGGTTTTAAAAAAAAATTGGAAAATTAGTTTCCATGCACCGAAAATGGAAAAACTTGATTTTCCAATATCATCTTCTTCATGCTCACACAAAGTCCACTTCCTCTTCTTCATTAATACTCCAAGCATGAGCTATAAGCCATGCAGGTCTCTTCTTTGCATGTTCATCTGCAATAAATAAAGAAGATTGGAGTAAATTGAAGGCATGCATTACACAGAAATTTTGAGAGAAAATTTCAATTGGAAGAAGGGTTCTTCGGAAGTGTGTTGCTGTGAGTATTTCTCTATTCTTCATCACTTCAAGCTGGTCTTGAGTCCCACAAGTCGATCTAAAGCTCCAAGAGGATAGTGGAAAAGATCTTGAGGTGGTTCACGGTGATCTTTGGTGAAGACTGCTGCTGATTAATCAAGTTCTTGAAGAGTTCTACAAAGTTATGATCTAAAACCCTCTTATTTAGATGATCATGCTTAGTTTCTACCACAATTAGTGAATTTGAATGCTTATGGATCCTTGATACTTCCACTGCATGTTTTCTTACACTAACACAAACTTCATAAACATCATTGAATACATAAAAAACTCAAATTTTCCCCCCAAAAAGATCTAAACCAAACTCGACCCACTCCCTACAACATATTCAAACTTCATAAACATCCATAAACATACAAAAACTCCAAGTTCAACAACAAAACGAGAAAAACGAGTATAACCAAACTCTACCCACCCCCTACGACATTCCCGACACTTATAAACAACAAAAAACACACAAAAACCTACAAGTTCAACTCTAAAACTATTATAACCGAACTCTACCCACCCCCACAACATTCAAACTTCATAAACATCAACGCAAAAAATTCAAATTTTCCCCCCAAAACAATCTAAACTAAAATTGACCCACCCCCCACAACGTATTCAAACTTCATAAACATCCATAAACACACAAAAACTCCAAGATCAATGGCAAAACGAGTATAACCAAACTCTACCCACCCCCCACGACATTCCCGATGCTCATAAACATCCAAAAACACACAAAAATCTACAAGTTCAACTCCAAAACGATTATAACCGAACTCTTCCCACCCCCACAACATTCAAACTTCATAAACATCAACAAACACAGAAAAAACTCATACTTTCCCTCCAAAACAATCTAAACCAAACTCGACCCACCTTTCACAACATATTCAAAATTCATAAACATCTATAAACACACAAAAACTCCAAGTTCAATGGCAAAACGAGTATAACCAAACTCTACCCACCCCCCATGACATTCCCGATGCTCATAAACATCCAAAAACACACAAAAATCAACTCCAAAACGATTATAACTCTACCCACCTCCACAACATTCAAACTTTATAAACATCAACGAGCACACAAAAAACTCAAACTTTCTCCCCAAAAGTATCTAAACCAAACTTGACCCACCCCTCACAATATGTTCAAACTTCACAAAAATTCATAAACACACAAAAACTCCAAGTTTAACGGCAAAATGAACAAAACGGGTATAACCAATGGCAATACAAAGTATTTATTGGTTTAATTTGGACTTTTTTAGCCTTTCACGAACACTATGAGCTACTTTCTCTCTCTTTCTTTACATTTTTCTTTTTAAAATAAAAAAGTATTGGCCTTTTTTCATGCTTCAGATTTCAGTTTAAGTTACATCTATTTTCACCTCCCTCTCTCTCTCTTAAATTTGTGGCCTCAAATCTCTCCCTCCTGTTTTATGTTTTGGTTAATATTTCTTTGCAGCCTAAACTACAAATAAACTATAAGACTTTGCGTAATCACGTTCATTATTTCACAAACTCTTTTTTTTTCTTAATTACAATTTCAATCCTTTCTCAAGTATTTTCAAAATTATAAAATTTTTATTCTTTTAGATGTCAAAATTTGATAGATTTTGAAAAATATCATTATAAGTAAATAACAAAGAAAAATTCATAAGGGTAAGGAGTGATTATAAATTTTGTTATAGGTGATTTTGGATCTATAAGAAAGGCTATGAAGGAAGTCAAAGTTTTAGATAAAGTTATAGGTAATATTGAAACCAAACAAATCCAAAGTAAGAAATAGTATAATGGCGATCAAAATCATAAGAAATTATAGAAATTGGAGAGAAGAAAACTCACGTAAATGTAGGAGCAGAAGGCGGTGATAAAACTAGCGAAGGACGACGGCGAGTAGTAATGAATGGACCACCTCTCTCTCTTGGACAAACCAGTGAAGGATGAACAGTATAACGATGGTGACCACCTCTCTCTCGGATGGTACCAACGGACCACCTTTCTCTCTCTCTCGGCGATGAACAGACGGCGGCGACCACCTCTCTCTCTCTCTCGCCTAGGGTTTCAGTATTAGGGAAGAAGAAGGCAGATGATCTGCCTTCTATGCGATCTGGTTTTTGTACCAGATCTCCCGACGACCTTCGATAGTCTTCGGGAGATCTGTCGGGAGTTATTATAACTCCCAACGAGTAATGTCCCACCGTCGGGAGATAGTTTCAATCTCCTGACGAGTAGTATACGTCGGAAGTTCTTTCTAACTTCCAACGCGTTCCTTACGTCGTTGGGAGAGACCCTATCTCCCGACGGGCAATTTACGCATCGGGAGATCCTCTTTTTCTTGTAGTGTGGTACATAAGAGTTTAAATTGAATAAGAAGAGGATGGTAATAGCGAGCGACAACAAAATGTTGACACGAGGAAGGGTTAAAGAGTAAGTGTTAGAATATCTAGTATTAAGATGTTTTAATTTAGATTATTAAATGTAATATAGTCATGTTTGATTTTATTATGTAAAATGTCCAATGGATCTTCTTAGTGTAGTATTTAATGGTCTCGCCTTATTGTAATAGTTTGAGAAACCTTAACGTAGTGCTCCAAGTTTCTCCATCTTTCGTATTCTCTCTAAAATCTTTACAGTAAAGATAGGGAGAAAAAAAATGGCAAATTTTTTTTTATATAAAAAAAATTATTATAACTATTTTTATTTTTAAAATGACAACACTCTAATTATTTAATGGTTTGTTAACTTAGGTACAAAATTGAAATATTTTATAAACGTTTTGGGGCTTTATTATATGAATTTGAAATTTATGGAGTATATCAACTAATTACCCAAAATTTTTCATAGACAAAAGAAAAATAATAGTTTTTACCCTAAATAATATCGGTGATAGTCGATTCGATTTTGTCGGTTCTGGAGTCAACCAATAACCAAACTAAACCAATAGTACCAATAGTTTTACAAAAAAGAAATCCAAATCAATGTCCAAACAAGAACAAAACAAATGGATTCGTTTTTATTTGGTTCAATTTATTATTGGTTTGATTTTCGATTTCTTACATTTTTTTTCCAAATTTTTATTTTTATTTTCAAATTTATTTTGAATTAGTTCTTTTTGCTGATTTTAAATTAAAATTAGGTCTATTTCTTTTATATATATAATTTTGATTTTTTTTCTTAGCACTTTTCTAAATAAATTAAAAACATACAAACACCATAATAATAGAGATTTTTTTTCTAAACAACAAATATGTATGCACCATAATAATTAAAATACTAAAAAAACTCATTGTTAGAGTTCATTTTTAAGGGTATATGTATACCCTTGGTTCGGTTTGATTTTGATTAGTTTTTCAAATAAAAAACTTATCCGAACCAATATTTTTTAGTTTTCTCTTAATACAAATCAATATGTTCAATTTTATACTAAAAAATCGAACCAACCCATTGGATCGATTTGGATTGGGTTTGATTTTTTAGTTTTTCGATTTTTTGTTGTACTTCTATTAAATAATATGAATCATTACCAACTGATCCCAATAGTAGACATACAAAGGACAAATCACAACATTAAAAGCTAGTGGGTTGAGTTTGTTGCCTAGATAATGAAATTTGACAACGTTGAGAGGCTTAGTAAGACAATCAACAAGTTGGAATATAGATGAAATCTATGTAATAAATGTCAAGTTAGCAGTGTAGGCACCTAATTGTTTTGGTATAATTTTAAGGATTATTATCGAATAACAGAAAATGAACCAATTTATTTGCAAATATAACAAACTGTCACTATCTATTCGTGATAGACTGCGATAGACATCTATCAATGTCAGTGATAAAAGTCTACATGGCCTATCACCTAATAGATGTTTATCGTTGTCTATTAGTGATAGACAGTAAGATTTTGCTATACTTGAAAATATTTTCTAACAATTTTTACTATTTAAAATCATTATCCTAATTTTTAAAGCTCAAAGATAAAAATGAATTTTTTTCAAAGTCTAAATTTCATAGCTAAAATCTAAGGATATTTTGAATAATGAAACAAGATAATGAATGGATTGAAATTTTCACATATCCATGAAAAACTATACTGTAATAAAAAGTAATTTTATTGCATCATAATCATATAAATGGATAAATGGACCAACAAACCCCATTTCCCATTTCTTATTTTACTTATTCGTGGCTTTATAATAACTTACTAAATGAGTAGTTTATTCAAAGAAGGAGCTCAAACACTTCCTTTAATGGCGTTGCTGTAGCCATTATCAAATGCCTTATTCCACAGCATTATTCCTCCATACTTGGGAGAACTTTTAATCCTTGGAAGAACCTGAGAAATTAGCACGTTGGTCCGGAAATAAAGCCGCCGCTAGGGCGTGGTGCAGGTGCCGCTGGTAGCCCCATGTACAGCTTCCAACCGGAAACCCCGTCCACCGGTTCCAAGAATTCAGGAGATTGTTGGTGTTTCCATTTGCATACATACATGGCGGTTTGTTGTAGAATTGAACCCAAAGAATCAAACAAACCAGTTTTAATAGCGGCGTCTAAGTGCGCGTGGGGATCGGACACTGTGGTGCGGCGGCGAGAATGACTCGGCCTTGTTCTTCAGTTGTTGAGCCAGTACGTCCAGAATTGGCCAGAGCCAGCTTCGATATCGAAATAACACCTCCAAAACGCAATTACCGAGGGGTCGTGAGCTCGATGACCGCCAAGGTAGTTGTTCCAATGAAATTAGCGACTTGTCTTGCATCGTCAGCGGAGGAAGTGAATAACTCCCTGGCGCGCCACCGATGGAGAGGAGGACTTTGATTCCTCGACTTTGGGAAGATTTGATTTGGTTGCTCAGGAAGGCGCACCATTGTTATTAGGGTGCAATGACCAAGCAGGTTGAGAGGAGTTCGTCCGCTACCAAAAGGAGGAGAGAAATGCTATGTTGACGATCTTGTAGTTTCCAGTAGCGCAGGTGGAGGCAAGAGAGCCTTCATTGCCGTTTTGGCCCCAGTAAGATGGTGATTCCGCAGCGTTGCAGGATCGGAATATGGAGCGAGGAGGAAGATGATGGATAGGGTTGTGGTAATTTTTGGGCAGCCATTGTTTCAAAGGAGCTTCTCTTTTTCTTTTTTTCTTCTTCTTTGTGATATTCAGTCTGAAGTCAATTTATAGGAAGGGAAGGAGAAACATCACATGGATTGACCAAGTCATGGAAAGAAAATAATATATTAGAATAATATGATCTTTGGAGAAACTCTTGTCATTTGAGATCTACAAAATATTACAAAATTATCAAGGAATGGACTATTTTTCAAAAGAAATATAATATATATATATATATATTCATAATCATATATCGTTTCTTCAACACTTTGAATTAGATTAAAAAATCTAATTTTTTAATAATTTTGGAATACATAATAAATTTATAATGTTTCATTTTCTCTTACATCTACCAATAGTTTTTTCTTGAATCATTTTTAATTCATTAAATTGTGATAGAAGAGGGAACACTCTTTTTTTATGGTCTATACTTATGACATAATTACTCTACATAATCTAAATTTAAATTTTTTTTAATAGGATCTTTAATATTCAATTTTATATTCTTTAAATATGTGGATATATATATATATAATATAAGTTCTTAAAAATATAATTTAATCTAAAATTGAAAATTTTAAAATAAAGATACAAAAACATTCTATGCATCAAATTGAAAATTTTCTTTGACTTACTAAAATACTGTTTTGAGGGCAATTTTAAAACAACCAAAATCATTTTGCATGTCTAACTCACTTTTATTCTAAAATTGTAATATTTGTCAGGATGAAAATTGATTTTAAGATAAATGATTTTTTTGTAATGATTTTGAGGGAGCTTTCTTAAAATAAATAAATAAATAAAATATTTATTTAATTAAAAAATCTTCGTCTTCACTTTATTATGTCTTGAATTTTAAAATTTTTTCTTTTCTTTTAAAAATCTTATCCATTTTTTATTTTTATTTCATCTAATTTTTAACCCTTCTTTAGTTTTTTTTTCTTCCTAAAACTTTTTTTTAATGATTACTCTATTTTATTATATATTTAATATATATAGTAATATAATATATATATCATTTCTCACTTTTCTTCTTTTTAATTTTTTTTAAACTCTATCTAATTTTTTTCTCTTTTTAACTTTTTTCCCTTTAGTTTTTTTACCTATTTCTCAAACTTTTTGCTCTCGAAAATTTTTGTCATCTTCCTCGCTGTTAAGTTTCTCTCTCTCTCTCTCTCTCTCTCTCTCTCTTTAAATTTATTGTCTATAAATTTTTGTCATTCTCCCAAAAACGTGTATGATTAATTTCTTTAGCTTCCAATTTTCGTTGTCTCTATTAAATTTTCCTCCACCTCTTAACATTTTTTTTCTCTTTGAAAATTTTCTCTAGCTCTCTATTTCTTTTTTCAGTTTTAAATTGTTATTTCTCTCTAAGTAATTTCCCAATCTCAATTTTTTTTCACAATCTCAAATGTAATATTTTTCCTTTTTTTTTCTTTTTTTAAACAAAACACTTGTTTAGTCTCTAAACTTTCATGGAACTAATGATTTGATTCCTGAACTTTGATTTGTAACGATTTAGTCTCTACTTTAAATTTTGTAATGAATTAGTCCCTATATTTTAAATTTTGTAACAATTTAGTCTTTGAACTTTAATATATAACAATTTCGTCTTTATACTTTAACAATTTTGAAACAATTTCGTCTTTGAAATTATAGAGACTAAATCGTTACAAACCAAAGGACTGATTTTTAACCTTTTTTTTTTCAATAATTCTATGATTTTAAAACTACTTTTTGAATCAAATAAAAATCATTTAAATCATTTCTACGAGTATGAAACCATCATGTTTACAAAACTAATTATAGTTAAGTAATTTAGTTCATAAAACATCTATTCTAAAAGTCAATCCCAAAGATGATCTTTAAGTATCACTTTTAATTTTGGTGGTACAAAATCACGTTTAAAAGTATAGAGTCAAACATTGAAATTAAATGATTGTATGAAAATGACTTTAATAAATCAATTTTGTTAAAAATCACTATTTCTAAAATACTTCCATGTATGTTTTAAATAGTTTTTAAAATTTACTGACTAAATGTATACAAACTTAAAAACTTAGGCTCATTTGGTAAGTGTTCCATGTTTTGTTGGGTTTTTAAACATCAATTCTATTTCCTCTCTATTACTTATAATAATTTGCACCTTTTTCTTAGGTACAATTGTTGAATTTTTATCCAAATTTCAAAAACAAAAATAACTTTTTGAAAGCTATTTTTTTTAATTTTCAAATTTTGGTTTAGTTTTTAAACAATTGATAATAAATAGATAACAAAAGAAGAAATTTAGAGCAGAAGTAATATCTATAGATTTATTTAATTTTAAAAAAAAATCAAAAACCAAATGATTACTAAACGAGACGTTAAAAACAAAGTTTATAATTTCTGAACTTCAGAAGTTATCTCATTCGAGCTATGTGACTAAAGTTGATCATGCCAAACAATAACTTATATTTAATTTAAATTAAAGCATCATCGTAACTCAAAAATTACAACTCGATTTTCAACTGTGAAATTATATTTGATTAATGCATTAACTAAAGTTGATTATGTCAAACAATAACTTATATTTAATTTAAATTAAAGCATCATCGTAACTCGAAAATCACAACTCGATTTTCAAACTGTGAAATTATATTTGATTAATGCATTAACTAAAGTTGATCATGTCAAACAATAACTTATATTTTAATTTAAAATTAAAGCATAACAATCGTAACTCGAAATCACAACTCGATTTTCAACTGTGAATTATATTTTCTATCTAAATAGCCAAATTTTCAAGAATCTTATAGAGTTGAGACTCATAAAGTTGCTATAACAATAAACTTATATTTAATTTAATTATGCTATCGTAATCGAAAATCACAACCGATTTTCGCTGCTTGAAATTTATATTTGATTTAATGGCATTAAACTAAAGTTGATCAATGTCAACAAACTAATCTATATTTAATTTAAATTAAATGCATCACATCTGTACTCAGGAAAATACAACTCCGATTTTCGAGCTGTGAAATTTATATTTGATAATGCATAACTAAAGTTTGATCATGTCAACAATAACTTATATTTAATTTAAATTAATCATCAATCGTAACTCGAAAATCACAACTCGATTTTCGACTGTGAAATTATATTTGATTAATGCATTAACTAAGTTGATCATGTCAAACAATAACTTATATTTAATTTAAATTAATGCATCATCGTAACTCGAAAATCACAACTCGATTTTCGACTGTGAAATTATATTTGTTAATGCATGTAATAACTCCACATTTTCCAATTTAGTCTAAAGTATGTATGAAAGTATGACTTCTAAATTTATGACTTTATTTTCAGAATTGATTTCGTATCGTGTTATACTTACTAAAATCCTAAACCTAAACCATAAACTCTAAAATCCTAAAACCTTAAACACCTAAATCCTAAACCCTAAATCCTAAACCTAGTATCAAATTTGTCAAGTTTGTATTGGACTCAATTTTTCTACCTTTGTAAATAGTTTTTATATAAAAATTTTGTTAAATTGTAAATTTAATCCCAATGATTTGAAGTTAGAATTAGTTCATAAGTTTTATAATTACGATTTAGTCCGGACTACTTAAGAGGATTTATCAAACCATAGGACTATTTATGAATTTTTATCCAATCATAAGGATTAATTCTAAATTATGAAAACAATGACAACTATCTCTAATTTTCTCTAAACCATAGGGGACAAATTTTGAATTTAACATAAAATAAAAATATCAACAGATGGAATTAATCATGTATAAGCCAAAGTATAAAAATGTCGAAAGCACACGTTTGCATCGTATGGACCCATTCTCGTTGAGTTGCCAAGTTTCTCATCTACAAATTTAAATCTCTCATCTCACATGTTGTTGAACCAAGAAAAAGAAGGTTAAATGTTTATTATTTTTATATTATAGTTGTATTTGTTACATTTTTTTTTTTTTTTTTGCTAGTTTTTGTATATTTCTTTATTTTCTCCATAATATAGTGGAAGAACTTTACGATGTGATAGAAAAAAATCGATTCATCTCTTATATTTATGTGAAGTCCCATAGATAAATAGAAATATCAATGAAAATGTCGACATAAGTTTGAAGCCCTTGACAAGTTCAAGGAGTATAAGGCTGAAGTTGAAAAGACTCAGACTATCCAAGCGACCCTCAAACACTTTAGCCGTGAAGGCCTTTGGAAAGGGATCAGCAACGTTGTATCCCATAAGGATCAGATCCGTAGCTCTATATACAAGCATGTAGACCCTCGTTCTCCGAAGATACTTGAGGATCGTCTTGACCGATTCATCTTTGTCAACATCCTCCATTGCTTTCTTAAAAGACAACGGATCCTCGACCCCATCATTTGTAATGACGTTTTGGGCTTCAGTCAAACCCATGTAGCGATCCGTGGGTTCATAACCCTCCCACTACATCGAGGAAATCTCAACTCTTAAGCTGGTTGACTAGACGTTCCGACATCAACAACTCTTGTTGATCTGTCGGTCTGTTCAACAACTCTTGTCAAACGCTTAGTAGTCTCAGTCTCACTTGAGATCTCACGTAAAACGAGCTTACTTCGTGGTTTATGATCTCTCATGTGATCTTCTTCCAAGAAGATAGCATTAGTGGAAACAAACACTTTGTTCTCACTTGGATCATAGAAGAATCCTCCTCTCGTTTCCTTGGGGTAGCAAACAAAGAGGCAAACCTTCGAACGCAGTTTCAACTTCTTTGAGTTAGTCACAAGCACATGTGCCGGACAGCCCCAAATCCTGAAGTGGCGTAAACAACCTTTACGGCCTCTTCAATTTTTCTCCAAGAGAATTAAACATATTCAAAGCCAAACCATTTATTGAGAAACCTAAAGAGATTGTTGTGTTATTTAAATAGTGGAGATTTAACCTAACTTTTAGGGGTATTCAAAAAATCTAATGACCCAAAAAATTTGATCAACCCTAGCCAATCCATGTGGTTTAGATTGGGTTATCGACTCATTTGGGTTGAGTTTGGTTCAAATAAATTAAAATTTTATGAGTTAGGTTGGTTGATGGGTTCACATAAAATAATCCAAACCAACCTGAATTTATTATTAATTTTAAAAAGTATTTTTTTACTTACGATACTACATATATTGATTTTAATTTGATTTAATATCATGCTTTTTTTTTGGATAATTTATTCTCCAACAACTCGTTAAAATAATTTTTTAGCACTTTGATTTTCATAGTACAAATTCAAATTGAGTTGCTAATCTTAATTCAATATATGAAAGTAATTAAGTAAAATTTTTTATTTTAACATTTTACTTATTTTTATAACAAAGATTTAAATAAAGACCTTGAGTAACCCAAACCAATCCAACCCAAATATTTCATGGTTGGATTGGGTTGAGTTCATTATTTAATAAGGATTATTTGAGTTGAAGAAACTCACAACCCGAATAATTAGGTTGAGTCCAAAAAAGTGTTTTAACTCAACCCAACCCAACCCACGAACATCCCTACTAGACTTGTTAGGACGAAAGATTTTAAGAACAAAATCACCACCTTTTTTCTACCATTAATTTAAGTATTTCACACAAGTCATCGTGATTAATATATTTTTAAGTCAATAGATAAGTTACCACCCGTCAAAATAAGCATAGCTCAAGTAGCATAATGTTTGTATTATTAACTTTAAAGTTTTTGAGTTGTTTAGAAGTTGAGTTGAGTTCTGAAGTCATACATATGTACACACACCCCGAACAAGAAAAGAAAAAGTCATCAAAGGGGTCAAAAACATTTTCATAAGCCAAATTCTTATTGTTTTTTTTTTTTTTTAGTATATGATCTACTGTTTTATTTTTAGTATATGAACAATTGAGTAAGTCGTTGGAGATTATCAATGGAGTTGATCACCAAAGGTGGACGTAATAGTCACGCAAAGATGAATGTAGGAGGTGGTTACATAAAATTATTAATGATGGTCATCAGAGTTTGGCTGCATGTCACCAGAATGAAGTAGCAATAGTCGCCGACAATAGTTATGTTGCCAAAGTTGATTGCTCGAGATAATAAAAGTTTAAATGTTAAACTTAATTGTTAAATGTTAAATTTTGAAACTTAATTGTTCAATAATTTAAATTTCTACACCACCAACTACAAGGAACTCTGTTAAAATTAATTCATCTCCATACTAATCTCATTTTGGAATAATACATTCTAAAATGCATCAATTTTTTTTACATTCCACTCTAATCACACAAAAAAACAAAAATTTCAAAATATTTTTTAAAATTGTAAGAAGAGCTTGCCATGCCCACGACATAATTAAAGAATTGCAGCTAGAAAGATATTCCATCATGGAATAGATTTTCTTATCACAATTATACACACGCAGTTTATATATCATTTATCATTGGTTGCTAGATCGAGAGAAAATGGAAAAGAGTACATCAAAGTGTATACAAAAATAAATCAATCCGAAGTAAAGATATATATAATACACAAACAAGATTGAAAGACCAAAAATTTTTTATGAGGCTCTTGCAAAACTAGTCGTCCTCAATTTCGACTAGCCACGGGAATTAATTTCTTGAGTGAATAAATATTATCTGCAGAAAAATAAGAAAGGCAGATACGAAAATCTAAAAATCACGCAGATAGAAATGGAAAAGATATTCTACATTATCTGTTGTCGGACATGTAACAATGTTTATTACAATGTCTTTGACATGCTGCTCAAGTTTTGTCTGTAATAAAATTAGTCAACCACATTGTAGTCCTGTAATAAAATTAGCCGATCACACTGTAGTAACAAGCTCCCCCTTTGACTATGTTTTAAGGCAAAACAAACCAATCAGAAAGGCATAACCGTGGAAACAAATCAACCCCAGATTAAAATAGTTATCAATCCACAAAACAAATCAGAATAAGCATCACAACTTCTTCTCCCCTTTTGTTTGGCTTATAAAAATAGCCAAAAATAACGGAAACCAAGACATTAGAAACAAAAAACCTGCCAACAACAAGAAGAGTAACCTGAATGCACAAAACCTCTGACCCATTAGCAGAGCTATCAATATAGTCATCAGAGTGCGTATCATCTAACACATGTTCAGGGCCTTCAACAACTAGCCCTACTTAATAAAGTTTCTAACATAAGGAGAAATAGGGAGAGCTATAGGGATGAAAACCCTGATTGTAACGTAAAAACCATAACCTAACTTGATATTAATTTGGGTTTTCTGAAATACCCATACACTGGGCTAGAAAAATAACCTAGATTAAGCATGCAATAAGAGAATTTAGAAATGATGAAAAGCCTTACTTACGTTGATGACTTAGATGAAATGGCCAAATCAACATCACCACGATGGTTCTCCCTATCCTCTGAGAAACTTGAGGTGTTTGGTTTTGTGGGAACCATTTGAATTGGAAAAAATGGAGAATTTTAGAGAGGCAAAAAATGCATCACACTTCTATATATTCAAATCAAAATCAAAAGCAATCAACCATCCTGCAAACGATTTTCTGGAGTTTTATCAAAGGAGAGAGATAATGAAACGTGGGATTCATCCCACGTTCATGTTAACTCCCTACGTGGGAGTTAACTATTAATAAAAATTAATTGATTAATTTAGCAATTAATTAAATCTTATTTAATTAATTATTTCATTTAAATCATATTTAAATGAAATATCTTTCACATAATCGATAGTTTTTATTCAATTAATTTAACTAATAGTTAATTAATTTTTCAATTAATTAACTACTAAATATTTAATTTAGTCTACACTTGAATCATATTTAATTGTATTTCTCTCATAATCTATAGTTTCAATGTGCATCAAATACACATTAGTTTTTAACCTATAATTTTAATATGGATCTAATTCACATTTAATTAATATTTGAACTTCTTCAAATATGATTCTCTCATAAATTAATTTTGAATTATATCTAAAATTAAATTTATATTATAAATTTTAAATAAAATATAAATTTTATGTTGTAATGTATCACTATACATTATATTATTTCTCTAAGTGAATTTGAATATTTCAAACTCAATTCAAGACATATTACCTCAATTCCCCTTACGAGCTAGATACACTCCACTAAAAACTTACAAATGCACTCTTCTCACAGGTGTTAAGTACCAGTACCATTAAACAAAAACCCTTCTCGAGTCAGTGAAAAGGTAGGATCCATTGTTCAAATCCCGAAGACACCAATTAAGGGAACACTCATCTACTTACCCTAAAATCGGAAAAAATTAAAATCCATCTTGTATTATTATGTTTCCAACTCAATATTAAAACTAAGTGCCTAAGTCATTTTATTGAAATAGAAACCTAACTAATCATCGATACTACATCTAATAACAGACTTCAAATCTTAGAATAGAAAAACCAAAAAACCAGGTGTGATCAAAGTTTTTCAAGATCTTAACACGTTTTTTTTTTCCTGCAAAGGCGGATCGATCTTACACATTTACACCATTACAAGTGAACTTAAATACAAGACACGGCCAAAATTGCTCATTCATTAATGATTTGTATTCAAGTTAGAACACCATAGTCGCCCGAAACTATTGCAAAATTTGAAGCAAACGAATCATACTCGGCAATTTATAAATATAAATAACTTGACTCATTTTCTTTTCAACTTCTTGGATGTTTTTCCAATATTGGACATTTTCGCTCTCTTTCCAGTCTTGAGACCCAGATACTTTTCAACATCATTATTGTCATTGTCGTCGTCATCTTCACCTCGTCTCCTCTTTCTACCACCAGTTTCTTTAATTTTCTGCACACATTCAACCACCACATTAACCAAGTTGAAAAATATATATAAATAAAAACTAAAAAATAGTGATGCAGGGAATTATGTAATCCATCAAAACACATAATTTAGGGATAAGCCTAGTTATGTTTGGTCTCTACACTTTTCCATTTCATTTCTAAGAAGCCTCCCTGATCGATTGCATTTCATTTAAGATCTTTGATATAAAATTAACCTAACAAACTTGATACCCCAAGCCTTTGCTAGGAAGAATCAGTTCGAAAGGAAAAGAGTGTGAGGGCCCGTCTATGAATTCGTGTTAGTTTCGTTGGGTTGTTTTGGCGGCTTACATTTGTATATAGGGAAAAATCAGCAAGGGGTATCTTATTTTGGCTCAAGTCATTATCACTATTAGCAAAGAGAGGTTTCTATCAACATATTTTAATGTTCAACTAAATATTTCTATCAACACATTTTAATGTTCAACTAACTATCAGACACAATAGAGTTTAACCTAAAAGAAATTGTAATCATAATATAATACCATGAGAGAGATTCTCTTTGCCTCTGTCACACGCTCTAACAACATCAAAACTTCCTCTTCTTGAGCGGAAAACTGCGGTAGCTTTTTCCCTGCCATAATAATAGAAGTCAATTATATAAAAATAAAGTCATTTCTCATGATCTGCAATAAATAAATAATCCATCCATTGGTTACCTATGAGCTTCTCTATCTGTATATACCACTCTAACTCATACTGATTAACCAACGAAATGGCAACCCCAGAACGACCTGCACGAGCAGTCCTTCCAACTCTATGTATGTAATCCTGCAGACAAATTCGTCTTAGAAGAGCATTGGAAGAGATTAAGTTATCTAAAAGCCAATTTCCATCATGTCTCAACATGTGGGGTTTTTTTTATAAGAAACAAATGAGAGGTGAGGACAATGTACCATAAGAAGATCGAAGTATTTTAAACTTTGATATAGAAAACAGGAAAGTAGTTTTCTCTTTCTAAACGCTAGAAAGAATGTTATATAGGCCCAGGAATCCTGAGGCCATGGAAAAAAGGGGTTAAAGCCCGAAAACAACCCCTAAATAAGAAAATATCGAGCATATAGTGGCTGCATTTGAAAATCAGAGAGGGAGTTTTTTTAATTTTTTTTTTTTAGAAAAAAGAGAGAGAGAGAGAGAGAGAGAGAGATGCATCAATACATAAATTAATCAAACAGCAGAAGGCATAGAAGCCCTAGAGATGCATGTAAGATACATAGAACTGCAGAAGGAGAACCTTGGAATTTGAAGGAATATCATAATTTATGACCATATCCACAGATGGAATATCAAGTCCTCTGCTAGCCACATCAGTGCAGATGAGAACATTGCACTCTCCAGCCTTGAACTTATTTAAGGCTCCTAGTCTCTTTGCCTGTCAAAGATATGGTCCATGCACGGTGTTTAATTGAATAATTCTACAAAATGATGAAGCTGTTAAACAGAATGCTTGGAGTCAATAATATGTATTTATGTTTGTATTTCCAGCTTTATGTTTTTTCATTTGCTTGTTATTTTTATTTCTTTGCCTCCGCTTTTCAGTCACGTTACTATTGTACCATGCTGTCCATATATACAGCACCTTTTCTCTGATTGACACCATAATAGAATTCTCTGCAATTCCTTTTCATTCTCTCTCTCCTCTCTTAGGGTTTATACCCGTTTAGAAGCCAAAGAAAAGAGAGGTTTTCCCAACTTCCAATTTTTTTAAGACACGACTAAGTTGATAAATGATGTGTACAACCACGCTTCCAAATCCTTTCAGCTTTCAAGTATTTTATAACAAAAAAAAAGAACTGTAAACCACTGAGTTATATCACAACAATACCTGGGTCATCTGACCACTTATGGGTATGGCTCTTAATCCAAGATTTCGAAGAATCAACGATAGAAGGCGAGTGGCGTCACAAGTGCGAGTGAAGACCATTGATGTTGAACCAGACATCTCAGTTAAGATATAGACAAGGTAACACTCCTGTACAAAATGACATGTAATAAAGTAAGTCCAACAGTAAAATAAATGTGTTTCCCTCCAAAAGTTGACACGCCAATTCCTACTACATTCCCCAATCACTAAAAATGTTGCATAAAACAACTGCCAAGTGTTTGTAGAAGAATGCCGAGTGTTTTTCAAGTAGTTTTCTTTTTATAGAAATAATTGCTTTCATTGAAAAAACAAAATGAATGAATCTAGGGGCATACAAAAAACCCCCAAAACCCCACTACAGAAACGGGTTCCAACTAAAAGTGTTCTAATAGTAACTTAGTTTGTGGTGGTTATTACTATTTTATTCTTTCATTTTTTTCATCCAGATATACATGAAAAAAAACATCATATGGTATGAGGACTCACACTAGGGAAAAGGGGAGGAAATGGCATCCTTAAAATATGCAAAATCAAACAAAATTAGACATAAACAAAAAATAATAATAATAATAATTAAAAAAAAAACAAGTATGAAAACCTTATACTTTGCAGGGATAAAACAATATTGCTGCTTCAGTGTGTCTACTGTGGAATATTTGGTTGCCGCTTCAATCTAAAAGAATTCAAGACCAAGAAAAATTAATATTTAAATCAACTCGGGAAATAAAAACAAGATCTTAGATAGTCACAATCATACCTTAACAGGATTCCTTAAGCATGCCCTTTGAAGTTTCCGAACCTGTAGTATTATCTCAACTTGGTCAGCAATTTAAACCATTGCAAATCCCCAAAAACAAATCTACCAGTGTTCAGAAAATAATTATTCAGATAAGATAATAATGTCCCATGTCTATGCATCCAGAACAAACAATTTATTTAATACTAGTATTAGATATCTGTAAAGGATATGAATTGTGAGGACCACAAGAGAAAAATAAAGATAAAAACAAAAATAAGCACATATAAAAAAATATTTAAAGCATTGTGATGATGAGATATTGGAAACAAAACCAATGACCCCTTTTATGATTGTAAACGTCTAGTATTCTATGCTACTTATTTCTTTTTCCTTTAAAAAGTATATTAAAAGAAAGCAAATGAAAAAAAGAAAAAAGGAACCCTGAGGCACAGCACCACACATGCCTCAATGAGGATGATGAGCATCTCTCATGCCCACTTATAATATTGTATATTGAAAAACTAAACCGAGGAAACCACACGCATCAATGATGGTGATTAGCATGTGTCATGGCAATGCCCACTTATAGCATTACATAAGATACAATGGTGACAGCATGATAATCTTTTCTGTTGGAAATTTTTAAATTAATTCTTACTTCTCTGACACAACATTGTGTAATTCATGAAAAAAAAAAAAAAAAAAAGAAAGGAAAAGAAAAAAATAAAACAGAAAACAAATCATGTGTTTCCTCATATACCTTTTTCGTCATAGTGGCAGAAAAAAGATATGTTCTTCTCTCACGAGGAATTTCATTCAAAATTTCATCTATTGATTTTTCGAAGTCTTCATTCAATAACCTATCTGCCTCGTCAAGGACCTGCTCAACATGCAAAACAGGCTAGTCAGTAAAAGCTTACTGTTTCTCCATACCAGAAAAACTTGAACATAATTGTTCACAAAACTCACCAGATACTTCAACGTGCGCAGGGAAAAACCCTTTGTATTAGTTAGATGGTCCACAAGGCGTCCAGGTGTGCCAACCTAAAACAAAATAAATGAAATCTTAAATAAACAGCTAGATAAATAAGCCACTTCCATAAGGAGATATGCGTAGCTAGGAAGAAGCACAGATACTTCTAATTATGCAGAGAATCGATATCTGATACAGATACATCCAGATACTTGGCAGATACGTGATTTGAAGTATCTGATTTTTTTTTTTTTTTCAAATACGCATATCCCTTTCTAGATACATGAAGAGGACACGTTGGGTCTTTTTTCTTTCAAATTTAAGCCCAACCACTTTAAAAGTCCAATCCACAATCTATTTGATTTAAAAATCCACTTAAATCTAGTAATCCAAAACAAAATAGATTAAAAATAATATAAAAAAACAATCAAAACAGAAGGTAAATAAACCTTCATTCTTCTCTTCTTTCTCACTATCTAAATCATGATTCACACCCCCTCCCCCATTTATCCTCAACTACATTCTTCAATTTTCATCTTTTACTCCTTCCCTATCGTCAGACTTAGTTGCTCAACCACCAATCGACGCTGTTGGATTTTTTTCTTCTTTTTAGTTTTCACTCTCTTCTTAAATCTACTTTAATCTAACTTAAAATAAGTATTACGTATCTTGTATCCGTATCCATGTATGTGTGCTTCTTAGATGCGTAGAAAGATTATGTACACAAAGTACTGTAGTGAGAATCACACGGCAGTAGATGCTTTATGACGTGCGGTAGTTTTAAGTTAAACTACTCGCCACAGAAGTTATCAAATACAAATAGCAGCAGCAGTAACTTTATTTAACTTGGACATTGCCTATTTACTGGTAGATTTTTCATATAAATATTGATATAATTTTGCATAGGGAGGCTAAGATAAAATTCTTTGAGGGTAAATCACTCTCATATATTCCACAAAAACAAAAGGATGATGTCGAGAAAAGGACATTTTCACATAGAAAATTGCATTCAAATTCAAGAGAAGCAGAAAATATCACAGAGACTTACAACAATATGTGGCCGTTTTGCCAGGTTAATGGCTTGCTGCACCATGTCTACCCCTCCGACAAGCTACAGAAGATTAAAATAAAATACCCAATCACCAAGAAGGCTCCATGTTTGCGCTCCATGTTTGCTAATTATTGAAGCGCACAAAAAACAAAAGAAGAAAATAATAACAAGAAAAGAAAAACATGAGAGCTCACATCCTCAAGTTGTTTTTTTGTAAGCCTTTTCTTAACCTAGTCTCCTCTTTCTGCCTTCTACTCACAATTGTAGGTCACCAATGCAAACTAGACACCTAGTAGCAAACTTCCTATAACACACTCCCATACACTAATCCATTCTTTAACAAACCACCTCCCCTTAGCATAACAATTATCCCAAATGGCTGAGGTTGTAAGCTATAGCTAACTAGTCTTGATTTTTACTCATGAACTGAATGATTATGTGCACAAATTACTTAGATTTTTCATTATTTAACGTTTAAGACGTAGTAATTTGATACATATATAAGCTCTTTTTTTTTTGTTCATGTATAATATAATATCCTCATGATTTGCTACCGGCATTGATTCTCAGTCTACTGTATCAGTTGAATGCCTACCACTGCACATTTAATACCGATGCCAGACCCCAAAGCTTCAAACTGCTCAGCTATCTGAATTGCAAGCTCCCTGAAGAAAATAACAATAGCAACAAATATTTGTAATTTGTAAACATGCTAAAATCTTACAGAAAGATCAGTAATCTCCTTTTTAAGGATAAAAAATGTCTGCACACAAATCTACGACAATCAAGTATTAAACCTTGTGGGAGAGAGCACACAGGCAAAAAATGCTTGAGGAGCTTCCAAGAGGGCTTGCAAAATGGGAAGAGCAAACGCTCCAGTTTTCCCAGAACCAGTTTGTGCAAGTCCAATTAAATCCTTTCCTGCAATACAACGGTCATAAGTTCAAACATTATTAATAACACAAACATAAATTACAAAGAAAGGATAGTAAAAACAAAGCATGAAAAGAGGGAAGAACCACCATAGATAAACTGCATTTTAAAATTTACAATACCATATAAGAAGAATGAAAATACATAAAAGGCTCAAATTAATGTTTCAGTAATAAATATTTTTTTCATACCCAGGTTTCAAGCCCCACCCACTATCCCAAGGCACAGGTCCTAAGACATCAAGGGTTGTTCTTATTAAGCTCACCCAAAGGTTCAAACACGTGACCTCTGTATAGGTATTACCACAAAAAAAACCCAAAAAAAAAAGCCCCCAAGAAAACACAATATATTTACGATTGGAAATAATAATAGTGTTCAACAATATACTCAAGAACATGAAACACAGAAAAGAGATCCCAAACAAATGGCAGCCTCAGCACGTTTGAGAGAGCTCAGAATTCTCTCCAAGAAGACTTTGCTTCCTCCAAAATTCTTCACACCAGACTTCCTTCACAAAACCCTACTTAACCCCTCCTTCCCACAGCCTCGACATCTGATTCCTTCATGGTCCCCTCCTTTCTCTCGTACAACCTCCTTCCACTGTCCAGTAACAGTTTGGTCCACCTGGAATTACCTTCTTGCCCTTCCTTTCATACGTGTGGAGGATTGGAGGTCTCACAATAGGTTAACACACGGTGTCCTACTTGACATCATATTCATATCATGTGTTTGTCACACATATCTGCTTATGTGCTTTCATCTTCTTTTACAACATTACATACATCACATGTGCACGTGAAAATTCAAACCTACAACTTCATGTTAGCCTATGATGCACCTATACTTCTTAGCATAGGAGAAACCTATTAGAAGGTGTCCAATGTGCCAAGCTTCAAAGTTTGCACTCATAATAATAAATAACATTCACCATCAACAATCTTTATACCGCTGAAGAATATCTCTGGTCTCTGGAATTTTGGATGGAATTCATGTTTGGCCTCCCAAGAACCAAATAGATAATATCATTCAACTTTTGTTGTATTTCATTTTGATGATAAGGGGTCATTTGGAGTGTTGAGTTGGTTATTATAATCTACAGGTTATAATAGCCTGTGTTTGAGTGCAGATTATTTTAGTCTGGGTAGAAAATAGTAAACACTGTAACAAAGTGAGAGAGAGGGGATGGATAGGAAATAGTAAACACTATAACAAATAGGAATTTCAAATAGAATTATTGTAGTTAACAGTAGGTTATAAATAGTTATAAACACCACTATTATACTTGGAGCCTAAAACATGGGTGGGCTATACACCAATTTCAAGTTGGGGCCAAACACACCCTTAGGGTTGTTTGGCCCAAGGAGTTTAGAAGTAGGAATTGTGAACTTCCCTCCTAGTTTGGCCCAAGGAGTTTGTGAGTCCCACCACTAGAAAACATCAATTTTATACTTTATTAAATCCTTACACTGTGGGCCTCGAGAGTTCATAACTACTTAGACTTCATAACTCTTTGGAGGTCACTAATCACTATTCCACTCCTTGCCCCAAACACACCCCAAATGTCTCAGCGGATTCTCAGCCACTAGAAAGCTAACCATCCTTGAACAAATGGTCATGCATAAGTAACGAACAGAATGCACTTCCCTAAGCAGTGACAAGCCTTAACAGAGGAACTTAAGTTTGCTATATTTAACGGCATGAACCACTGACCTACTAATATGACACCAGTGACCATCGAGAACATTTGATAAAAATATGACAACAACATTCAAAATTTGCATACTAGCGCTCCACATTTAACCATTGATTTGGTCAATTTACCTAGTTTGCAAGTAAAGGTCAAGAAGCCATAGTTTCTACTGGAGAAAGCCATGAAGTTTAATATACAAAGACAAATCAACAAAAATACTAGGGGCCTTATTGTCCCAACATATAGGTGATTGTACCCGTCTCCTGATCTAAAACCTATAGAATGCAAAGAGAACGGCAGCAGTTGCCCAAAATGTGCTATCTCGCAAGTATAACCAAAGCTATCCAACATAACCAACTTAATATTATATAGAAAATTGTGAAACTTCCATGCAACTCCAAGACTAAATGCAGTTCCAAGAAAATTTAACTATGGCATTGGCTGAATAATATGAAGAGGAGATGAACTAAGTAAATGCATAAGCTAAAGAAAGAACCTTCTAGGGCATGAGGAATAGCCTCCGCCTGAATCTTTGATGGACTTTTCCAGCCTAAACTCTCGCATGCCTCCACCAATTGCTCACATATCCCTAAGCTCTGAAACGTCTTTACCTCTTCTTCACTGTCTTGCTCCATTACCACCGTTCAATCTGGAAAATAAAACAAAACAAAAACTTGGGTTATGGACCTTGATTCGATACTCGGAGTGTGATACTGGTAAAGTTATAAACATAAGAAGGTGAAGAATCAGTATTTTGAAACTGAATACGGAATAAAAGTAATTAATTTCAGGGATCAATAATAAAGATTTGTCATCAAAGGGCAACGGATTTTTCCGGCAGCACAAAATTAGTATAGAAGTGTACATTAATTAGACCATCAACAGGCAATATCTTTTTTTGATAGAGAATCAAAAGTTTTCCCTGATAATATGAAAAGTTACTGTAAAAAAACCAAACTCTAATATGCCCAATACAAAACACAATTTGCAGCAACGAGAAACACAGCTACGATATATAGTGGTTCAACAACAACAAAGGTAGCTCAAACCTTGATCGATTTGAGCTTCAAACGAATAGCCCCCGTGAAATCACCTCACAAGCCAAACCACTTGTAACTAACCGGAACCCACCGTGAAACACAGCTATAACTGCCGTCTCACACTACCGGAAAACCAATACCCACGCAGTTTCCAGCCCCTGTACCGAGAGACCCACAGCCCAACGTTTCAGCCTTCTTAACCGAGACCCACGGCGGCGTAATTCCCTCTGTGAACCGAAACCTCCACAAACAGTGACCGGCGGCTGAGTTTCCCTGTCTCTCGGCCCGCGTGTTTTACCTCTGCTTACTAAAGTATGTATTTTGAAGACCAGCCCTAAAAGATGAAGGTGAATGTCAAATTACAATTATATCCTTCGCATTTAGGGCAATCCGTTGGTTATTATAATTGGTGTGTGATAATAGTTAGGGGGAAAATTTGTATATATGACTCAAAAAAATGGATTGAAAATGTTAAATGGCCTAGTTTTTTAAAAAAAAAATGTTAAATTACCTTTTCCATTAAATTCAGGTAAGGACTCGATTTTGATTCTGAGTGAAATTATCAAAATATATTCGTATGCATGCAGAAAAGCATTCACTCTCGTTAAAAGTGTTCAAAAAATCCGATGACCCGAAAAAAATCAATCAATCCAACCCAACCCATACGGTTTGGGTTGGGTTGGGTTCAAATAAATGAAAATTTTATAGGTAGAATTGGTTTATGGATTTGATTGGTTCATAACCAATCTAAACCAACCCAAATTTATTATTAACTAAATATATATTTTTTTTTACTTATAGCACAATTATTTATATATTTTTTTAATAATTTATTCTTCAGCAACTCTTAAAAGTAGTTTCTTTGCACTTTAAAAATAAATTTTTCACTATATAAATTGAAATTGAGTTGTTGCTCTTAATTTAATATATAAAAATAATTATATTTGATTTTTACGTATTTACATTTTGGATTTTTTTAGAACAAACTTTTATATAAATGTCATGATCAACCCGAACCAACCTAACTCAAATATTTCATGGTTGGGATGGGTTGGGTTCATTTTTTAGTAAGGGTTATTTGGGTCGAATAAATTTACAAACTGAACAATTAGGTTGGGTCTAAAAAATGTTTCAACACAACTCATCCCAACCCATGAACACCCCTAGCTCTCGGAAAAATGAATCGTCATCTTCCCCCTCTCGCCAATCTCCCTCTCGTCGGTATCGTTCTTCCTTTCCTCACTCACAAAATCAATCCTCTCTCTTGCTTCTTACTGTTGTTTGTCAAAGTTGGTGGTGGGGGGGAAAGAAAAAAGAAAAAAAATCAATAAATGAAGGACAATATAGCAAATTCACAAGATCGTGACATAAAAAAGGGGGAATTTCACTTTTTTTTAAAAAAAATCTGGGTCATTTGCCATTTTGGACCTTTAAAATGTGTTTTTGGTGCAATTTTCCCTAGTTAGTATCGTGGTGCATACTATAATAGTTTTTGTTTGGGATGTAAACTATTTTTGTTTGTATAGAAAATAATATACATTGAAAAAGAAAATAGAGGATGATTAGGATTGGCAATGGGGTCGGAGGTTCCCCGTCCCTGGGGGAATTTACCCCATCCCTCCCTCCATTTCCCCTTTTGTTTCACGCACATACATATTAGTAGAGTACATTAGTTCAATTAATATAGCATTAAAAATTTATTAGTCTTTATCTTAATATTATTCTAAGTATCTTTGTGATAATAATCAAGTTTTGCTAATTAATTCTATTGAATAGCAGTTTGGTAAACCTTGTGTTTTTTATAGTAGAATTTAAAGACAGTTGGTAAGCTTGGTGTTCCAGTGTTGTAGAATTTTAGCATTTTGATTATTCATCACAATAAATAATTAGAATCTTAATGAGATTTTAAGATTTAAATTTTTATTGTATAAATTAATTGGAAAAATACTCTATAAAGCCCATATTACAAGAGATTCAAACATAATTGAAGATTATGCAAATAATTCTCAACTCTTCATAGTCAATAGTCAAGAGCTTCATATAGCAAAAATAGAAAAAAAAGAAAGAAAAAAAACCCTCCATAATTGGAATATACCAAAAGTAGATATTAAAACTATTTATCAAATAAGAAAATTTGACTTCTTCAAGATTATAGAATCAGGACCACAGAACAATTAGTCTCGATTAATAAACTCTCGAAAACTCTTCATTTATTCTCAAAACAATCAATTCTTCAACACCGAGAAAAATATAAATTTCTTCATATAGGATTGTAAGGATACGAATGGAGTATTATGTTGTGTTATGTTTTGTATCGCTTATACACACTACTAATGGATGAATGTAATACAAGCTCATGTGGCCATAAACTTGTAACGGTGAAAATGGCATGCTATCTTTATCTATAAATGAATGATGTGCTATATGCGCTCAAGTGATCTGCGATAAAGACATTTTATGCGATACTACATTCTAAGTGTCTGCATTGTTAGTGATATGCTCGTAGTATGCAATGAAGTAATGTGTGTCACAAGTTTCCTTGCGCTGAAACTAAGTATAATTCCAACGCAAGTTTCTCAGAATGATCCGAGTTCGAACACGGGGATTGTTGTCGTTAATGCGATACTTATGTGATACATGCAACCGGTTTTAATAATGAATAAAGAATTTTGATTTGTATAAAAATGTAAATTGTGTTGAAGTAAAAATGCATTGATAAAATAAAAATGCGTTGTAAAGTAAAAATGCGTTGTAAAGTAAAAATGTGTTGATAAAGTAAATTCCTAAACTACTATGATACATGATATATGGTACAAGATACATGATACTGGGGTCGACTGACTGTGAAGTTGTACAAAAGTGTCGATGAATGCGATGGCAAGTCTTATGAATGAGGCAGAAAAAGAAAGAGTAAAAAGTAAAAACATCGCAAGTTTGTTAATCATGTTAAGAACGCAACTAAGATTCCGCTTTCCCTTGGCGTACACCTCTCAGTGATCGGCCACGTTCTCATATGTCTATGGTGAAACAGAGATAAACATGATGAACACAAGGTTGTTCCATCTCTGGAAATACTTCTCGCTTTAGTTAACGCATTCTTTCAACCTTCTCTCGATAGGCAGAATAACATCTTCACTTCTGCTCTCACAGTGAAGATGTCGTCAAGCATGCTTTAGCTAAACTTAATTAATTCCTTAACACAAATTAATTCACTCGTTTAATTCTCGCTTTTTACCCTGGGAATTAAGAACACATCATGGAGAAAATGGATAATAAAAGTATGGAAAGAGACGGAGAGATGATAATGATGACGATGATGATATTTAATTCTAAAATTAAGCATTTGATACATGTTTGTGAATGAGGGATTAAAGAAGATGAATACAGAAGCTGAATTAGAGAATAGAAACAAATACGGAAAGAGTGTCAACATCTTGACACATATCCCGATCGGACACTTGTGCTTGCCGGCATGTGGATGTGGTGGAGATGAAAGCTTCCCTCTCAGGCTTGCTTTCTCGGTAGAATTGACCATTACATAGAGCTTCAGCTTCGGGAATCGGAAGAATTCTCTGCTCGGAGACTCACCTCTCAGCCTTATCTCGTCGTTCTCCCGGATTTACTCTGTAAGTCGCTTCAGACCAGTCTCTCTCTCAGTATCAGTATATGCACGTCTCTATGTATATCATGTATGTCTTTCAGCGAATTTGAAGCGGTTGAAATGTGTTGATTGCTAAAGCTCAAGATCGATTGTTGTATGTGCCGTCATTGTGTTGATCATCACTTCGTTCTTGATTGATGGGCGCAATGCGATGTAGATGCATTGTTTATTTTGTCTTCGAGCCATTAACACATGCGGTGACCTATTTCCTGCAAAACAGAGACTAAAACATTCTATTTCGTCATCGCAATGGTGTTAGTGGGTGCATTTACGACATTTCATAATTTTCATATTTCTTAGCCAATTTGTATATTATCGACGCAACTTTTCTCTCTTTTAGCCGCAATATCTAAATAAAACAGCATAAATAACTTGTATTTCTACAAGTTATCAATGATTAGTTCAAATTGTCATAAAACCTCTTTATAAGATAGAATTAGATACTCCAACTCTATTACTATTACGTGATAAAAGACATAGAAACTTTTCAAAACTCAATAATCTCTATAGTTTAATCAAATCTAGAAAGATGACTAGTTTACTTTAATTGTTATCCAAACTTTTCAGTTTTATTAAATAATCCAAATATACTTCAATCTTTAATGCTTGAAATTAAAATTCTAAACATGGACTGAGAACCATAAACTGAATCCATTGTAGGAATATTTCAAATACATTACAAATTAATGTATATAAATGTATCCCCTAAAGCCCTTAGGATTTCTTCTAAAGATTAAACCCTTCTAATGGAAGCTAATACTGAATACTCAAATACTTTTACTAAAAAATGTTATTGTTGAATCAAATTACTCATAATCTTAGATGGAATTTAGAAGACGCCTTTAAACCATCAATTGAAAATCCAAAATTAACCTAAATTATTGAAAATGAAGATAGAAGTGTAGAAATACAATTTCAATCTTCAAGAATAGAACTTCCTAGATTTTCTACTACTTATGAACCTTCTCAACCAAGTACTTCTATAAACCTTCAAGGAGTGTGGTTTGATAATACAATACCACAATCTTTTTATAAAAAAATAAGGATCCAAATCATTATGATATGCAACATATTAACCAATTAAATGTTATTTTCAAACCTTTTATAATTAACAAAATAGAACTAGATGGAGAATTTTGGTATGACAAAAATAAACTCTTAAGAAATATATTTTTTGAATCCTTTAACGAACCTGAACAAAGTGAGGTTCATAATGGTTACTACAAAACAATAGAAAAAATAAAAATAATAAATATATATTTCTTGCATTGGATGAAATATAGGACAAATTATCAACACATCACATCACCTTCGTATCAAACTATTAACACAAATATTTCTTCTCCGATATGGGAGACTACAAATCTAAAAGATACATAACCTCTACATATCCCTCTTTAGAAAAATTAAAGTTTCAAAATAATAACGATCAAGAAGTAATAACTTCTTATTTCAAAATGATTGATGTATCCAAAAGCGAAACAAAAGTACCAACATTAAAATAATATTAAAAATATACAATTACAAAATAATTATTCCAACAAAATTTTTAAAACAATATCCAACCAAGTGGAAATGATAGAGTTTAAACTAGAACCCCAACATTATCCTATAAAATTACAACTTCGACCAATTGATAAAACAAAACATTTATTCAAACCTTTTGAAATTTCGGATAATGATTTAAAATTAATTAATTTTTAAAATAAGGAATCTAATGATATTTTAGACAAAACTAACCTTCAATTACACAACTTAAACTTGAATTCATCAAAAACTTTTAAATACAACAATATCAAAAGTTAATACCATAAATGAAACTCCTAGTGAAAATCATTATGACATACATAAACTATAAGAAAAATTTGATAATAACTTTGAAAAACAATTTTAGAACCCCTTACTCTTCAAAAGGTAACAAATCCTAGATACCCAAACTTAAGAAATTATTATTATAGAATCTCTCTCTGACATGCAATATGAAAAAAGACATTAATTAACCCAAACTCAATATGCAGGTAATAACATCTATGAATGGAATGTAGAAGGTATGACTGAACATCAAATTCTAAATTTAATGCATGAGATGACCCTAGCCTAACCGCCACTGCTTATAAGATACATCCAAATACAGATCACCAAATTGCTCAAGTGCTAATTTTCGGATACATTGGAAATTTAAAATGATGGTGGGATAATTGTGTATCTTCGAGTGACAAAACAAGAATCTTAATTGCCATCAAAGTTGAACAAAGTGGCCCAGGAATAAATTAAACACAAGATGCTATTGCAACTTTGATTTACACCGTTACCAAAAACTTTATAGAAGAACCCCTTCAATTTCAATAATGAAGTTCTGAAATACTTTACAACCTTATTTGTCCAAAACTTCAAGATTTCAGATGGTATGCAAATGTTTTCTTAACTAAATTTTATACCCGATAGACTGCAATAATCAATATTGGAAAGAAAATTTCCTCTAAGTATTATCGAAATGATTTGCTGAAAAGATACGCCAAACACTAAGACACACTTATCAAGGTACAATTCCTTTTAACTTTATCAACAATGAAGGATTAGTCTTATGCATAGACCTTAAATTAAATGCAAAAATAAAAAATGAATTTCACAAGAAAAAGCAGGAACTTGGATCTTTTTGTGCTTAATATGGTTTTGAGAAAATATAAGCTCCATTAGCAGGAAAACGACCCAATACATTTAGAAGAAAATTTACCGAAAACCGTACAGAACCCTAGGATATTTTTAAAATAACAGAGTAAACAAAATTATAAATCAAAACTAAGAAGGAGATTTAAAAATTATAAGAATACTAAGAAAATAAAATAAATTATTTGTTATAAATGCAGGCAAAAAGGACACATAGCCCCCAAATGTCATGTGAAAGGGAAAATTAATAACTTAGAAATAGAATAATACTTAAAAATTCAATTATTAAATTTACTAACACCTTCAGACCTTTCCTCTTCGTCAGATAGCAATGAAAAATCCTCTTATGACCAAAATTTTGAAATTCAAGAAAATACCGATAATTTTGATTCTGAAACATCATTACCATCTAGTAATAATCAAATAGAAACATGTACATGTAATAAAACTATAAATATTATTTCAAGAAACCAATAAATTCTTTTTGAAGCCATTAGTTAAATTGAAGATCCATAAATTGAAAAAAGAATATCTTGAAAAACTTTAAAGACCTTATTATAGAAGAACCTAAACAACAAAGTCTCCAACATTAAAATCTCAAAGATATATTTTCTCTCTTCGAACCTAAAACAAAACCAGTAATTATTCCCCACCTTCAAAGATAAATAAATACAATAAAAGAAGAAATATCTAACATTAAAAAATAAATTTCTCAAATTAAATTTGAACTCTTATCACTTCAAACTCAACAAATAATTGTGCAACCTTCCACTTATGAAAATCTTGAAAATATTGAAATTGAGAACAAAGCCAATGAAATTTCTCATGAATCTTTTATCAATCTTATCAGTAAAGTTCAATTACAAAATTGACGCTCTATTATTAAACTTGTCATAAACAAATAATACCATTTATCTTCTAAGGTTTTAATCAATTTAAAAGCTGATCAAATCTGTATACGAGAAGGTTTAATACCTATCAAATACTTTGAAAAAATCAAATGACTGAAAAAGATAAATATAAAACAACATTCAATATTCCATTTAGACAATACAAATGGAATATAATGTCATTTGGACTTTAAAATGTCCATTATGAATTTTAAAATATCATGAATGACATGTTTAACCCATATCAAGAGTTCACAATTCGTATTGACGATGTTTTAATCTTTTCACAATCCATAGAACAACCTTTTAAAAAATATTTTATAAAATAATTAAACAAAACGGTTTAGTTGTTTCTCTACCTAAAATAAAACTATTTCTATAAAAAAAAAAAAAAAAAAAAAAATCTTAGGACACGATATTTTTCAAGGCAAAATAAAACCAATTCAAAGTTCGATAGAATTTGCTAACAAATTTCTAGATGGAATCACCAATAAGAATCAATTACAAAGATTTGTAGGTTGTATAAGTTGTATATCATATTTTATTCCAAATTTAAGACAAACATGTGAACCTTTATATAAAAAAAACTTAGGAAACCTCCCCTCCATGGACTCATTAACATACATGCATCATTAAAACCATCAAAGATCTGGTCAAAAGTCTTTCATGTTTATCTATCATCGATCCACATGTATCGCTCATTGTAGAAACGAATGCATGAGATATAGGATATGGTGACATTCTCAAACAATCCATTAATGGTTAAGAACAACTAGTTAGATATCATTCAGATATCTGGCTAGATCTCAATAAAATTATTCAACTGCAAAAATGAAAATTTTATCAATTGTTTTATGTACAAACAAATTCCAAAGTGATTTAATTAACAAAAGCTTTTTAATACGTGTAGATTGCAAATCAACTACATATGTTTTATAAAATGATGTTAAAAATCTAGTTTCTCGACCAATGTTTGCTAGATGGCAAGCAATTCTTTCTTGTTTTGACTTCAAAATTGAAGATATAAAAGGAAGTACAAACTCCCTTCCTGATTACCTTACGAGAGAATTTCTTCCAGGAAAGAGTGAAAAGGAGAGTGAAGAGAGAAGGAAAAGACAGAATGAATTCTACTCGCAAGAAAGAAGAAAAGAATGATCATGATAAAAAACAACAACGACGATCAACGTCTCCACAAACCAAAGCCTCGTACTCTTAATTGTTTCAATTTCTCAAAGGAGAATCGTCACAAGCAATGAAGGATCGAAAAGGGAAAAATCCTCAAAGGAGAACTTCAAATAAATTTCAAATTTTGGGATCATCCATCCTTTTAAGGCCTTCTACCTTGATAATCAACTCTTCTTCTATAAAAATGAGGAGTCATCCACTCCTCCAACCACTTACATCCAAGTCATCACAAACTCAGACTCTCAAAATTCAGAAGTTATACCCTCAAACAAAACTTTTAATTATCGACCATCTTCATCTACCTCTTACCATAATAAAACCCAAACTTCATATATTACAACTTTTGAGTCTGAATTCCTAAGTAACTCTATTCCTGAAACCATCCAAAGAAATATTTCCATCAAAGTTCCATTTTATTCCAAATCATCCACAAAAAACTCGTGTATTCTATGAATTTATTCTTGTTGATACCGACTCAATTGAAATCACTCATAATAGAAACAAATACCACTCCAACAAAATTGCCTTTTCAAAAGTCAGAATTCTTATTCTAACTCCAACTAAATGGAACCGAATTATTTATACTGCAAAAAAGATTTTCTCATCAATTTCTTCCATAAACTTATTCATACATCAATTATCAAAATGCTTGGTACAATATGTTTTGGTCAAACATTTTTAGTCATTCTTGATTCATAATGTTTGATAAAACATGTATTCAAAATTTTTCATTATGGTTTAATGATAGTGGGATATATTTGGTCTTAATGAAATCATCTTATCATACCAAAATTTTGAAAGTTTTAAATATTTTTCAAATAATATTTTCTCACATTCTTTTGATTCAACTCTACGTTTTTCAAACTATTTTCATTTGGCATGGATCTTTTGCTGGAATTACTCAATCTCATAATCGAATGAAATCTCCCACCTTTTTTTAACATACAAAGTCAAGTGGTGGGACAAATTCAACATGGTTGTTGCTTCAAAAAATGTGGTGGAGAAATGGTTCTCCATCTATCTCCACAATATGAAGTCAGACCTACAAAAAAATTCAACACTTTTGAGTTAAAAATCAAGACTAATGGTTGCAATGACACGAAGTATCAAATGAAGAAGAACTCGATGTTATCCTTCAACAAATTTCATCTCAATCCACTACGAGCCAAGAAGAACATACATCCAACCTTCAAGAAGAAGAGGATGAAAACGAATTTGCAAATTTTGCATCACATTTACACTAAAACCCAATCTACTAGTCAAAACCAGTAGAAGACAAAATTCTCAAGTTGCAAATGATGACAAAGTGTTGTACATGTTTCATTTAATGTTTTAAAGTGTCAAAAGTATTGTACAGGTGTAATTTTAGATTTTAAATATCATCTTTTGTAAAGACGTATCCACAAGTCATGATGTAAAGAATAACGTGACTTGTTTTATGTAAATAGTGTAGTCTCCTAAATCTATATAAAGGAGGCTTAGTAGAGCTAGGGAGGTTTTTGGAGAGAGTGTTGTATGAGTTTCTTTTTAGTACTTTTTCTTGAGAAATGGAAGAGCTTGTATTTGTAAAATTTCAATAAAAGTTCTTATTTTCTCCACATTCTTCCTCTTTGAACCACCATTATCATCTTCAATTTTCAATTTTAAATAAGTATCTTCTCAGTCTTGATTTCTCACATTTTCCATTATTAAAATAAAATAATTATTTCTTTATTCCTTTTAATGATTCCAAGATTATCATTTTAATTTCCAACAAATAATCTAACATTATATTTAATTTTCACACTTACATCAATTTCCTCGTACCATCAATTCTACCACACCACTCATTTTCGCACACCGCCACGTGTCATCCATGCATCATTACCACATTTTCGACATTACCACCACGCATCACCACGTGCCACCTTCAGATGTTCCCATGCATTACAAAATGTCCATCTGCAAATGTGTTTAATATATATATATATATATTTATATAAGAAAAATATTTTTAAAAATATAATCAGGATTGGAGCAGGGATACCCTCTCCGATTCCGATTTGACCCTCATCCCTATCGATTCCTCCTTAGGAATTTTGTCAACCTTAGTGACAAATAGTAAATAGGGGAACAAATAGTAAATCCTGTACAAAGAGGTTTTGGAATAGTATTTACTATACTTAATTGTAGGTTATAAATAGCTGTATATACCACTGTTATATTTGGTTCCCCAAACATGGAGTGGGCAATAATAACCCACTCTACCAACTTCTAGTTTGTGTCCCAAACATTCTCTAACTTGTTACTTTTACACATTTTCTTCGGAGACAAATATATATATTTTATAATGTTTGTTGCAATTATTCAATAAAACGTTAATTTGGATAAATGACCTGAATGCCAGTAAAATTGTTATGAAATATGTGACCTACAAAATAATGAAAGTGACACGCAAATATGGTGTTTGCCAAACACGTTCTACTGCTTAAGTTAGATCATATAGTTTAGTGGATGTAGCAATCTCGTTGAGAATAAGAATGAACTTATTTTAAATTGATTTGTAACCCATAATGATGTATTTTATAAGATAATTTATTGATTTCTTGTTTTTATTCTTAAATTAAATTAGGGAAAAGAAAATTCGTGTTGACAAGACAAATAGTGGGCTAGGTCTTGATGGAGTATTGTGTTCAAAATTCAAAATCCCGAGTCAATTCTAATTCAAAGTTCATGATTTTCAACTAATTTTCCGTCATCATTCATGAATATTGGTCAAGTTTCAATCGATAAATCATGAATTTCGATCACCTTCTAGTTGGAATACATGATTTTTGAATTTTAATTGAATCAAAGATTTATTTAAGGTTTTTATGGTTTAAATAGAATAAAAACATTACAAGGGTTTAACACACCATCTGGGTTATGTTTCTATATACGATTTGCAAACATCATTTTCATTTTCCATTGTATCCATATTTTAGTTTATATTATAAAATACATTATTATATTAAATGAAGACAAAAAACTTCAATAGAAATATAGTAATCCATGTTATAAACTTAACTTTTTTCTTAAATTTAAAAAAGTATTATGACTACAACGATGATAACTCAATAGATACAAATGCGTTAACGATTAAGAGTTCTATAAATCGAATTCTCATATTGCAAAAAAAAAAAAAAAAAAAAAAGTGTATTACGTATTTTATTGGAAATTATATATTATAACAAAAAAATAACCATAAGAAAAAAATAACATAAATGTAAATATTACACAATATAAATTCAATTTCAAATTTATATTTTCATACTTCCTATAAGAAAAACATAAATATCTGTAGTGACTATTTTTTTCCCCATTATTGTAGGGAGATTTGTACGGATGACCCAATTTTTGGGTCCAAAATATCAAATGACCAATTTTTAAAAAATAATGTCAATTGACCATCTGCTGACATCATCGACATACCAAATTACGTTAATTGCTCTTATACCAGCCTCACGAGGTAAATCTCGCTCTCGTTTGATTAAACGCTCTCGCTCTCGCTTGAAATTCTCTAGTTTGATGTGATTGCTACTCAGTGTACGAATGATTTGACAATTTTCACGACGGAAGCCTCAAATCAAATCAATAATACCTAAACACAATACAATGGTGATTTCTTTAAACTCTAAACTCCATTTCAAAGGTGATTACTTCTCTGGTTTTCGACGGTGTTTTGTTGAACAGAGATTCTTCGAACGAGGATTTCCAAGACAAGACTTTTTCAGAGCGGAACAACTATTTCAGAAAGATGAATTATTTTGAGTCTGTTTAATTATTTTTGCTGTGTTATTTTTGGAAATGTAGCATTACGAAATTTTGTATTGGGAGAGAGTAAGAAAGAGGAAGAGTAAGAGAGAGGGCAAGAGTAAGAGAGAGGGCGAGATTAAGAGATAGTGAGATTATGAGAGAGAGCGAGAGTACACTTTAATTTCCTATACAACATAATGACAAATGTCCTCTTGCTTTGTAGGATGACAGAAAAATTTCTATTTATTTGATATGGAGGTAATTGGGATGAGAATGAAAGTTCGTATATTGGGGGACAGTTGAGAGGAATCATCTTGCCTCATACATTGAATTATGAAGAACTTAAATCTCGCATTTACAGGGTTACAAATGTCAGTTCTTCAGAGTTTGATCTAATATTGAAAGTTAAATATAAGCTTGAATTTGAAGCCCTTCCACAATGTATGATGAATGATGATGATGTTTGCTTCCTTCTTTTGCGAGAAGAGCCTAATAGACTTCAAATGGTTGTAATGTTGAAGTCTAATCAGGACGAAAACATTGGAATGTGGTTTGGAAACGTGAGTTATGATGATACGGTTATGGACAGACAATACGAGGAATCATATCAATTTCGTCGGGAAGAGGATGATATTCCATTGTCTACCAACACAGTACCATCAACATTCGATTATATGGATTGTGGTCCTTCAGTGGATGTGAATGAGCAACCAACAGGATTGAATGAAATAGATCGTGATCATGGAGATGTGTATCGTTCTATAACAACTTCAGTGGTTCCACCATTTGTGTCTTCAAGTCATAGGACATAGTTGATTATGCCTGGCACCTCTTCATCTGGGACAGAGGACGTTGAAGTTGGTCAATTATTTTTTAGCAAAAATAACTTGAAAATGAGATTATCTATTCTGTCCATCAACAAAAATTTTGAATTTAAGGTCGGGAAATCAACCAAATCTTTGTTCAACGCCAAATGTATTAGGGAAACATGTAAGTGGAGCCTTTGTGCAGTCAAAATGGAAGGGTCTGATATATTCAATGTAATGATCTGACCCCCTAGGACTTAGGTTAGGTCATTACTAAAATAAATGCATGCATAGAATTTAAAACGACACTCAGTTACGTTGAAATAAATGCTAAATAAACAAGGGAAGTTCAAAAGACATTTATTAAATGCAATTGTTAAAACAATAATAGGGTACCCATAATTTGTAAAGACTATTAAAAATATAAGAAACACTATCCTTCATAATAAGTTTCAAACAGTAAAACTAAACATTAAGGAAAAATATAAGGACTTTAAACTTCACGATACGGAAGCGTAAAAACTAGTCCCAGTGACACAATCACGAATTCCGCTACGCCATCGCCAGTACGTCTTTACCTTTACCTGAAATATCAACATAAGAAAGATGAGTATGGAATACTCAGTAAGTAACCCCACCACCGGGGTCAGGCTAGGCATCTATGTTCTCTAGATACCCACCTATGGCACATAAACACATGAAATAGGTAAGAGATTGAGTCCTATCTTACTGTAGTTAAGTATGCCCACTACCATTGGTGAATCCCGTAGGATACACAAACTGGTGAATCCCGAAGGAGACACAAACTGGTGAATCCCGAAGGAGACACAAAATTGGTGAATCCCGAAGGAGACACAAAACTGGTGAATCCCGAAGGAGACACAAAACTAGTGAATCCCGACGGAAACACAAAACTGGTGAATCCCGACGGAAACACAAAACTGGTGAATCTCGAAGGAAACACAAAACTAGTGAACATCTAACTAATCAGTGAGGACATTCACACAATCTTAAC
>NC_052360.1:18674025-18696627 GCF_009727055.1 Benincasa hispida
CCTCAACGTTAAAAAATCAACACATACGAATCTATAAATCATACATGTAATCCTCGCTACCATGGCTCTACCACATATCACATAGTCCTTAATAACATATTCTACAACACTCATGTATACCTTAACATCATAGTCCCAACACATCAGCAGATCATAATCAACATATGGAAACACATATCCCTCATATTAACGATCAAGTGCCTATGTGTATATTTAACAAAACAGAAACTCGTGCCAGAACATACATTGATTTAAGGTCATATTATCAGTTAACATGCTAACATCTACCAACACTCATCACGCTAGCATCACAAATAAAGCATGGCCCGTGGGCAAGTTCCATGGTAAGATTACTTACCTTAATCGAAATTCCAACAGATAAACTCAGATAACCAAACGATGACCGCGGTTTGAAGGAACGACCCTAACATACAATACAACCATTAAGTTTCAGTCCAAAAATAATGCGACATCTCAGATTCAATAGCTTACCCCAAGGAAATCGATTAACAACCACTCTAAAATCTCCTTCCAACAGATTTTAACTCCCAATGGACGACGACTTGGAACCTTAAAGAATACAAGGATTAAGTTAAACTTAATCAGTAATCAGAGTGTCCCACAAGCCAACAATAAGGACTTATCTTCTTACCAAAACTCTTGTCGAACAATCTCGAATCCGTTGGACAGCCACTCCAACAGTTTCCTCGATTCAAATCTAAGGCAAAATAATTCGAAAATAGTTAACCTTCATTCCAAACTTAATGGGGGCCCAACTTTACCCCAAAAACTAACCAAAGGACTTACCTAAAACTGTCAGATCCGGCAAACCAAAAATGACGGCGTGGCATGCACGGCAAAGAGGGCGGCAGACGGGGCGGCGGACGCACAGATCCGGTGGCTGGTTTATCTTATGTCTTAAGCATGTATATGTGATAACAAGTGGGATCATGCCTTAAGCGATAACTTAAATTGTCTGTAGTATAAGGATTAAGGTGGGATACCTGATCTTGTGACACTACGGATAAGGCTTCGCTTATAGAGGTTTGCAAGTGTTGTAACTACTACAGAGAATAGATCCTGGCCATTCGTGGAGACGTGGAGTGGGGTGTCCTATACAAAGAGTTTGTATAAGACTTGGGACCACGAAATGACTAGACTCTGTATATAATGCCTTTGATACTAGAGAATTGCATCTCACCTAAAATGACCATAGGTGACACGACCTCAATCCTGAGTGCTTTGGGAACTTCTGCCTTTGAGGGCGGTTCTTTGTAGTATGGGTGAGAATGGCCAGATTGCCAACTCAACATGCCTACCTTTTTGGGGACTTGTCTGATCTGGGAGCTGGAAACTCAATCCCACAAGATGGAATTTACTTCTTTCCCGAAGCAGGGATAAGTGGAGAGAGATTGCTCCTTTAAGGGCTGATTCTGGGGCTTTGAACATAGTGGCCACAACTTCTCCTTTGGAAGAGAAGACTCAGTCATAGTAGGACTATGACTTATGTCATTAGAGGGATATGTGGTACTTAAGGAAGAAAATGTAACTACAGGGACATAACGGTTATTGGCCCAACTGTACTTACGAGCGATCTGTGAAGGGTTGTCGCACTGCTGATTGGTTAAGATGGACACATAAATATATCTAGTAAGGAGAGTTCAGCTGTCGATCTTTAGTGAAGTGTCTGGCAGTTAACAGATGGTGGATCCCGTGACTAAAGAGTTTTAGTCAGTTATTCACGTACCATTGGAGCTTCGGAGCTACAGGTCCATGAAATCCCCTTGGTAGCTTGGATTCTGTTGAGGAGATCCAGTTCTTGATGTTGATTGAAATGTTCAAGTTGACAAGAGGTATTTTGATGATATAATAAGAATAATCGTGCTATGAGAGGTGGTGAGATGAAGATATCAGTCTTAACGGGTCAGGAAGAATTTGATCGTAAATGAGATTTACAAATTCAGAAACCATGAAAAAGATGGAAAATAAGAAGAACTTTATGGGATTGACTTAGTATGTATTTTCTACTGAAGATGAAATATCCTAAAACTATAGGTCATACAATATTGATATACTAACTGCATCGTACGTAATTTCATATTCTATTATTACTTAATAATATTAATTATTAGATAATTAATATCTTTTTCTGTTTAAATGAACCACAGTAGTGGGTGGTTATTGATCATGGTAACTGGAAGTTTATAAAGGAAGGTGTTGTTCCTATCTTTTGAAATGAAGTCGTATTTTTACAAACATTGTGAAAAGGTTTTTAAGTTTTTTCTCGTGACAAAAAAAAAACTCCACGAAGTCGTCAAGTAAATCGCTAGGAATTATTCAAATAGAGTTCACCCACACCACGACAGAACTGGGTCTCTAAATATCGCAATTAAACTAACTCTATACATGCAGGTGGCACACCGTGACTAAAACAGAGAAATGATCGTGCACGTATTTACAATCAAATAAATCAGCGCGATGCGGGTGTTAGAACGCGATACGCTACCTCTCGAGGAGTGATTAAACGATTGGTGCATGTTAATTTACTAAATGATAAACGCATATAATTTACTCGACACGTTTGAGAAGTTTTTGGAAGGCACGTTCGTAAATGAGAATGCTGTGGAAGTTATCTCCGTCGACCCAAAGAAGATTGGTTGAGGACGCAGACGTGAAAATGTTGCCATCAAGCTGCTATGTATTCGTGCCTCGGTATTTTGTGGGCGGTCGTGTAGGATCGCACGCGCTATTTGATCGTCGCGAGTATGTTTCGTCGAGTGTTGCTTGTTGTTCGATCAGAGTGCGCGCAAGGAGCATAGAGACGCAGTTCTCATAATGTTGTCCATAGAGTTTGATCTAATGTTCATTTGAGTGTGATCGCTACATGTTTGTTGAGGAGAAATTGCGTCTGTATGAATTTGGGACAAATTTAACTGGCTTTGTTATTATACCTGATTCCCGAGAACGTCACAGAGTGATAGGGATATTTGTTGATTCCATTGGATATTACTTAATTTTGGAATAGTTCCTTTTGTTCACCACGCTGCTCGGCGCAAGGAAGATCTCCATAAACGCTATCACATGGAATATCTGTCTGATGCTTCAACTATAGGTGATGGATCTAGTAGTGTATCTCACCGTGTTTCTCTGATATATCAAGGATATATTTTTATCTATACAGACTCGGAAACTTAATCGGGCTGGGTACCATTAATTTTGTAACCACTACTTAGCATACCATCACGCTGTGAGTGAGTTTTTTTCTAGTTTACATTTAGATTGGTTGTTTCATACTCCATAACTTTCTGCATTTGGTGGACTGAATTTTGTTGATTCAACATGTTCGGGTTGTTAAATTGCCTTAAATAACTCTAGTAATATAATGCGGTTAAAGCCTGTTAGTTAGAAGTGTTTAGCTCAAAACGTTTAACTCCGATGATTTAAAGAAGGGGGGCTGTGTACCTATGTTTGCTAAATTATGTGGAGTTAGAACTCCTTGCCACTAAAACAATTAACGTTTCCGAGCTAGTCGCAAAAGATGATCTTGATACTAGTAGAAGTGAGACTTCGAACAAAGTTTAGGGCGCAGAAGTTGAGGTCCGGAGAGTACCCACGACTCGATCACCTCCCTACATTGTATTGCCCTGGTGAATGCTTTGTGCGTATGGCGATGCAGTTCTTAAAAACTAAGAAAGAAGAAGAAAACCCATATCGAAATGTTTGACTTTTGAGATGCCGGTGTTAGCGCGAGCGAGTAAATACGGGATTGGTATTCGTTGTTGTTGATGGCCGAATGATAGGTTTTTTTAGGCCTATAATTAAGCGCCCTATTTAGTGCTGATATTCAGCATCTATTTTCTTAATTAACGATCTGTTTTTATATTGTCTAAACATTACTTAAAATTAACAATCGTTTAGACAAATGCTAAGTCGTATGATGGTAACACAATTCGGTCTGAATTTAGCCGCCAGATTAGGTATACAGCATCGTAGCTGTGTTCAGTAGTAAGGCGCTTAATAGTGGATCGACATAAGAGAATATCATATGCGTACCGCACAAACCTGGAAAATGATGTGGTGATTTATGTGTTGGTTTACTCAAGTTCAGTAGTAAGAAAACAAGCATAGCGATGTCTATCGTCGTTAATTAATGTAGATTCTCAATGCACCAGACGGCAACACTGTCATGAAGTAATCACGAATACTGTTTTTTCCAATTAAGTACAGTTAGATGCTAATGCCTTTTCAACGGTTTAAATCCGTCTGAGTGGTACTTCGGGACGTAACCACATGCACGCACTCGAGGGCGATTTATGTGTCTGTTTCACGGCGCGCGCAGTAGAAAGAGGCAAATGTACTAAGCAGATCAGCGTTAGGCCGATGGTCTTCGCGGACAAATCGTAGTTCTAAGATGTATAATCGTATCGCCGTAGTTCGGTGGAAGGCTTGGACGACATTGTTGCACGGAGTCATGTTAAGCGAAATATAATTTGTACGAATACTTCACGCCGCGGGCCATGCTTAGTAAAGGTAACAACGATCATTGTTATGTTTAATAATATATAATAACTAAGATTAGTAGCGATCTTGTGAGCATGGAAATTAAAATTGCGTATATGGATTTTTCTAAGAAATCCGTATGTTGTGAGTTTATGATATAACAAGTGTCCGGAGTTAATTACTCCTAAAGTACGTAATTTTGGCACTAGAATTGACGCAGATGTAACAAGCAAAGGCAAAAATAAGTAAAGAATAATAAGAATTATATATCTAGTATAGTAGATCGGAGTACAATTACAGGAATGTAGATGGATGGCACTAGTTGATCTTATAACATAACAGAATGTGTTGAAGGGATTTGGAGAGTGATGCTACTTTGTGGAGCATTATTTATCATAGAACAACCCCAGGTATGCCCTTGTTTGAAACCAGTATAGGTAGTACCTGCGCTTGTATCGTGTATTTGGGTATACGCGTAGTTCTGACAAAGTCTTTTAGTTGTTTTATTATGTTAATATAATGGCTAGAAATAAGATATATGATAAAGCACCCAGTAAGTTTTGCTATACCAAACTTTTATTAGACCTTATACTGTGATGTAATGGGATACTTAATTACTGAAGCACCAAGCAAGAGATTTGGTGGTTTGTTCAAACAGTTGTGCGATTTAAGTCATGTATGAGACAAATCAGCCTATAATAAGAATAAGACGGAAATATATTATTTAATTTTTATCTCGCACTAATTTGTTTATAAATATTCACCTGAAAATGGAAAAGTGAGGTGGGTTAGATATATCAGGTAGAGCATGAAGGAGTTAAAGATTAAGAAATACGCTTGTGAGCACGACATGCAAGTGTAGACAGTTCAGGAGAGCAACGAGGTCGAGCTAAGGGGAATTAAAATACTTATATTGTGAGTTGGTTATATTGATGCACTGCTAGCATGTTACGAAGAGCATTATCCAGTGTGGACAAGAATTTGGACCGAGTCGCCCATTTATCTTTACCTCTCTATATAAACTATGGTTGTAAATGATTAAATTGAAAAGAGGTAGCATAAGAGTGGGAAATGTAGAGAATCGCACGAAGCAAGTTGTGTAAATGGTCAATCCGCACCGTGAGATCTTATGGTGGATTGCACTTAAGTTGGCTAATTAGTTGTGGAATGTTGTCGAGGGTAATATGTTAATATAAAAGAAGATACTACGTTAGTCACATTGATCTTAAGAAGGGCAAAACAATGCATTGAAGCATTCACACCACTTAGGCCTGTTGAGAGAGAAGCGCGAGGGAATTCGTAATCCCACAATCTGTCTAGATTGACAAATATATGTGTATTAGGGCGATCCGGTTTACGGCAAATAAGCTATTGCGATCGTTTTTAGGCTTCTTATGTGCTCCTAGATCTTATATAAGTTGGTAAAGTAAATAAATTGGAGAAAGACGAGAATGTTGAGAGGGAGACGTCAAGAATTCTTCACGATGTTAAATTATTACCGGGTTGTGGGACAGTAGAGGTCGGAGGAAGCAGCGATAGAAGGCTATCGACCAGCCCAGCACAATTATTCCTATTACGGAGATATAAGCTAAGAGAGGAGATAGCGGGGATGTAATTCCTGAGAATGAAACAGAACAAGAAGCGAGATTAGTGGATCAGACAAAGGCTAGGTTTCGTAATTAATGCATATTTGAATTTAGGCGCAAACACGATCCGATTATAGGATTATATAAATCCATTCTGGTAAAAAACTCAAATTCGATAACTAATACAAAAAGTTTGAGAGACACGTTAAGGTGCAAAACGCCGCCACGATTTAGCAGAGCACTAAAAATTTTGAGGTGGGTTATATGTACATTACTATATAAGAAGTCCAATTTAACTTTAAAACCTAGTAAAAGTTAAAAGGAGCAACCACTTTGTAGGATTGAAGTTTGTCACATTCGGGATAAGAAGATAAGCGCGGGATTTATCTGGAGGAGCTTCGCACGTGGGACTGAGGGAAGTTCTAGATACGCTTTTGCGCGGAATAGAGAAAACAGATTAATTAAACCACCATCTTGCGGTCAAAGGTAAGACACAGATTACGTATAGATAAATCTTACAGCAAAAAGATATTCGCCACGGGTGAACAGAGTATGGTGGGTCAAAGTGTTGAGATGAACCACACCGGGATTGAATAGTACTTGTGATGGAAATAGGAAAGAGATAGAAAATGATCGAGGGTGAGGATATGTTCTGGTGTCCAACTATCCAAGGGTAAAAGTTACTCTTGGCAAAAAATTCCTTATAATTGATTATAAGAGGGATGAGCTCTTACATAAAGATCACACTACCGTTATCAGTGGGTAGTAATATTATATTTACATGAAAGTATAAATAGACTCTAAGAAAGCACCCTGCAGGTTAATGGTAATATGTAGTATGATCGATACTTCCACTAGAGCTTGGTAGGGTTTCAATGCGTAGGGTAAGGAGTCGTAATCCACCATAAGTATAGTTTAGCATAATTCTATTTTATATTGTATATGTTGCATTCAACACTTCGCATACAAAGGTATTCTCCTATCGTAATTTATGTTCTGTACTAAGGGAAACCTCCATGCATATCTGAGGTGGGTCTGTATTGTTTCTCCAATAGCTTAAGATGTAGCCCCTCAGGGATTAATACATCTAAAGAGGTAAATGGGATTTACCCTCGACCTTACTAGGGCTAATGCTAGGGCATTGGGTGGTAATGGGTTTTGAACCCGAATCACTAGACCCCAATTCCGAGAAGTCAAGATTATTCCTAAGGAAAGCTAGTGCAGGGATATGGGTAATATATGGTTGGCACCCATCTCAGGACCCCAAGTTCTTTATGGGTGCACCATTATGGCTAGGGACCTAACAGGGTATGTATGGTTTTGTTACCCCTATTTCTTAGGGGTACAGATATCTTACGTTTAGTTATCATGGTTGAATCGTTGGATGCGACTCTTAACCCTTCTATCTGACTGCATAAACCCCGCTAATCATCACTAGTCTTTATTAAACATATCATTTTCCCACAAACCTTCTCTCATAGGGACAAGATGGGCTAGTTTCCGCCTAAGTTCTTTATCTTCGTATTAGGGCGGGATTAAAGAAATTTACATTAGATGATGTGGATGCGATTCTGGGCCCTACTGACTAATACCCACTAATCATCAGATGGGCTAGTTTTCGCCTAAGTCTCATCTTCCTGACCAGGGCGGAGAAATTTAACGTATAGAATGCATAACTGTCGACCACATGTTATTAATATGTTATTCAGTCCCAATCAATTAATGTTTTTCAGACATGTATGCATGTGATTGTGCAATTTGGTCACTACCTTATGTGAGAACTACCTTACTGGTATATTTATAAATACTCATCCCTATTTTTAAGACTTTGTTAGGTTAAGGATATAGTGTAGGGTGGCAGAACTGGACGTCGCTCAAATAGCCAACCATCAAACCATTAGATTTAAGGAATAGCATTTTGTATCTCACTTACGCATAGTGTTTTATTGGAATATTGCCGTTTGGGTAAAATAAATTTTTTTTATAGTAGTTTTTTCTACTAATTATAAAATCTTTAAGATATGTTTCTTTGTTGAGATTTTTGTCCAAAAACTCCATCTCATGATAAGAAAAGTCTAAGCTATGCATGTCGTAGCCGGGTCGGACCATAGTAGTAAATAGTCGGATCGTATACATTTAACAATTTGGATGTTTCAAGATTGCAGAAGTTAGGATTTAACGTCTTTAAGCTTTTCCAATGTTTAATTCTGTAAGGGCTCCTTTGGTTTTTTTGCATAAAATCGTTTGGCAATCGAGACTTATTTTGTTCTATATTGAGTCGCACTCGGAGTTCTTGTGAGTTTCTGGAGAAAACCGAGGCCCAAATAGGAAGGAAAAATGTAAAGATGATCGCGGCTGTTACATGTGCATGACTGTACGCAGTATTGGCATACGTTGCCGATGAGGAATGACTGTTTTGTTCTTTTTCGTAGTCTTTGCAATGCATAGGCACAAACATTGCAAATGATTTTTAAGACGAAAAAAACAACACCTAGTTCCTCTCCTGGTTTGGTTCGTGACTCAATTGTTTGTTGGTTCGGTTACATTTGGACCGTTCGGGTCCAGTTTGGGTGTTTTGGTGGTTCGGTTCGAGTGGTTCCGAGGCCACAGTTAACTTGTTTCGAACGCGATTGACATTTTTGTTAACTAATATTTATTATATTAAATTAAATAAGTTTGATTTTAATCTAATTAATTTTAGGTATCCAATCCTTCATACAATAATTGTTGTTTAAAATTAATACATTTGATGTATGGATTTATTTTATTATTATTAGTCATTAAATGTTATAGTCATATAGTATACGAATCCCATCTCAGAAATAAATGTTATGACACAGATCATGTATATTATATTATGTTATACAGTATTTATATAGTTTGGCATGGCTTTATTTTTTTCATAGCATGCTCATGCATTATATAATACATATACTAATAAGTGTTATAGGATATGGTTGCAATGCATTAATAATTAAGTACATACACTCATTTATATTATATGCGATCTAGTTTATTATATTATTTCAAATACTTTAAAATATATAAGATTAATGTATGTTTTTGAGTAAATGAAATGGAATTGCATGATGCAATGAACACTCTACTTTAAGGTATCTTTTCTTTAAGTTACGTCCATAACATGCAATGGATAGATTTTTAATTGCCATAATTTATCTTTATAAAAAGCTTTGTAAATTAAGATAAATTAAATTAAAATCAATATTCAGAATTGCATCGCAAACCTTAGGTTCCTATAGTCATTTTGTTTAAAATAGTTTTAAATATGATTTACATTAGACACTAAGATAACATTTGTTAATGAGATTATAAATTTAGTTTAATCTTTTTTATTAAGTTTAAAATCGAGATTGATTTGTTCTTAAGTTAAAAGATTAAATTTTAGTAAGCAAAATATATCATAACTGACCTTTTGTGCTGAGACTAGTTATTGCTAAGGCTGGGTATTTAAGTTGAGGAAAGTAACACCTCTATTTGGAAAAGCATAAATCTGAAAGGTAAATCAAATTAGATTGATGTTTCTATCAAGCATTCAATTGTTTGAAATTAAAGTTTATATTAAGAGATGTTAATAATAACATTAATCAAAGTTTGTTTTAACTATCCAAGTAAAGTTATTTTTGGGAAAATCTGTGAAACAAACAATTGAGGTTATAAATTAGCATAGCATTCTCAACCTTCTCTCTCTCAAAGTTTCACACATAAAACCCTCCTAGGTAAACAGCTACCAGTGGGTACAAAAAATGGGTGTTATGGGTTGATGCCCTAAAGAATCTTGCAGAGGTCCTATTATTATATTGTAACACTTTGTATGAATAAAACGACATTGTGTATTATATATATGAATTATTTTATACATTCGAGTTTTGAAATATTTGATATTTTATAACCCACCAATTAGAACTAAGATCCACTGATTATCGTTGTTAAAACTTAAACATGTAATGTTGGGATATACAAGTGGGATTCGTGCTTTAAGTTGATAACTCCTAAAATGGTTTTGTAATATAATGGATAAGTGAGGGATATCCTTTATCCCTGGTGATACTACAGAGTATTCAGTCTCATTAGGGACTTCTGTTATGCCTCGTTTGGCCCGTGCAGGGAGTTAGACTTGCTCGTTGCGTTCTGTGAATTGATACGAGGGATTATTTAAAGAAGTGTTTTCTTTACAAAGGTAGTTAGTTCTCTCTAAATCTTTTTGTAATTTTTTCAAACCGATAGACACTCGCATGTAATTTTATAGTATATTTTAATCCTATTAAACAATCTATATTGAGTTAATATGGTGTATATCACAATGGAGATTTGGTAACAATACCGCTTCCGCTTCATTAGGTTTCTCACTGGAAAATTTAGGTTTCTTCAATGGTATGAAGAGCACAAGGTTGTCTTCCATTTCCAAATTCCATTGTTGTAAACACTTGAAATTTCAAAGAGGTTTACAGTCTTGGTGGGGTTTTTAAGTTATGGAGAAATAGCTGTTTGTAAGATGATATAAAAGTCGCGTATTGATTGGTGATGTTTAATGTTAGGGTGGATGTTTCCTCAGGGTATAATTGAATCTCTATTATTAGAATTTAAAGAGACTTATGCACCTTTACTTTGTAAGAAGGGCAATAACTAAGTTAAAGTATTTTTAAGGGCCCTGCATTTTTAGTCATATTAACTTGCAATCGAGTTTATATTTGTTTGTTAATATTTTTGAATTGAGTCATCAATCGTGAATAAGAATTTAGACATAAGGAGGAGAGTTATCTGAGATTCACATTCAAAGGGAGAAAAAAACAATATCGAAATGGTATCGCTATCGGGTGCTCACGGGCTTTTAAGTTAAACGCACTCTGTAATTTAACAAGATTTGACTATGGCGATTCGTGTAGAAATATTCTACTCGGTACAATGTAGTGGAATTTGTGAAATGGAACAACCACTAGGAAATTTGACAAGCACAGCTAAATGCTACGCAATAGAAGTAAAATGAAGGTAGCATATTTTTACACAGATTGTTGTATTGAACACACAAATGTGGGACTCCAGATAACCTCGAGATCACCAATTTAAGACCCAGGCAAAACGGGAGATGACCCAACACGAAGTTTCGCTTTGAAGACCCAGTAATAGATTTGTATACTCCGATCGCATGGCAGTGACGTGCTAAACGATCAGTGTGAGGTTATCTAGGGTGCTTAATCGCATTGTTTTAAGTAGCCCTTACTATGCGATCACTTGGTATGAACGATAAGCCGGAGTGCACTTGCTAGCTTAACGATCGTGCATAGACTATTCAAATGCTGCATCACATAAGTCGAGTTAAGCATACAAGATCACATCAACATTGGGTTACTCAATGTGCACTGCATCGATCGTCGTGGAAAGCCTGCACCACATAAGTTCATCTTAGCCGACACGATCAATATATACTGCGATTTGCGTTACTGATGTGATCAGAAGTATTTACTATGCGATCAAGTGACGAGGCTTTCTATGTAGCTCAGTTCAAAGGACCCGATTCCTCCGTTTTCTTTTGTAATAGTTAGCTTTTATTTTCCAATTTGAGGCAATATCCGGTCCATCAAATTTTATTGAATGTATATGTGATTTGTAATGTTTATATTGTATGCCATAAATGTATTGTCATTGTATAGTATTTAATGAACCCACCATAAGGTTATTGCATTTTTTTCAATTGTATAAGGCTTTAAATATTAGTGAGTTTAAAAGGAAGGTGGTTTCCTATTTTGAAAAGAAGTTTTTTACAAACATTTGAAAAGGTTTTTGAGTTTTTTCTCGTGAAAAAAAAAACTCACGAAGTCGTCAAGTAAATTTGGATTTACTAAACGACGACTGGGTTACCTAAACAATCATGCAGGTGCAAGCTAAACGATCGTGCAGTATTTACTAAATGATCGCATAGCTTTGTTAGACGATCGCTACCCCAAGATAAACGATCGTGCAGTATTTACTAAATGATCGCATATATTTACTCGACATCGTTGAGGTTTTCTGGAGGCCGTTCGTGCTGTGGAGTTATTCGTGACCAAAGAGATTGTTGAGGACGAGCGTGAAATGTTCGTGCTATGTTCGTGCGGTATTGCGGTCGTGTAGATCGAGCGCTCGTGGTTGCTGTTGTTCGATCAGAGTCGCGCAACGGAGCATAGAGACGCATTCTCATATGTGCATAGAGTTTGATCTATGTTCATTTGAGTGTATTCATGTTGTAATTTCTCTGTATGATTTGCATAACCGCTTGTTTTCTATTCGACTGTAAATGTATTGTTGATTCATGATTATAATTTGGAATAGTCTTGTTCCGCTGCTCATGGAAATCTCACTTCTGATTTCCTTCAATTGGTATCAGAGTCAGGTTCTCTGATATTCCAAATTACAGATCTGAATTAAACGTTTTTTACAATCGCAGTGGGTTTCTACATTTGTGGTTAACCATTTTCTGCATTTGTGGATGAATTGATGAACATTTCGGGTTTAAATTGCCTTTTTGTTAAAGCTTTAGTTATTAGAAAGTGTTAATTGTAAAGGCCCTTGTGTTTTTGGGCGAAATTAACTTTGCAGTCAAGTCTGTAATTCGAAAAGTTCGAGTTCGTCGAGTCGTTCGTGATGAAGCTTTGGCGTATGGCGATGCAGTTCTTAACGAAGAAGAAGACCAAGCGTTGGTTAGATCGTGTAGCCTCGGGTAAACGATCGTTGGGATTTAATTAAGCGCTTGTTTAGAAATTTTTTCTATACGATCGTTTAGTATCTTCAAAAAAATCGTTTAGCTAATGCTAAGTGATGGGGTAAATCGTTTACCATATCGCGTAGCGTTGTTTGTGCGATCACGTAAGCACTAGAGGTAGGCAATCGTAGTAGAAGCATGCGATGTTCGTCGTTTAGTAGAAGGCACGTGCTAGACGATCGTGTAGTTAGCAAGCTTCATCGTTTCGTTACTACCTATGCGATCGTGCGTATGCGATACAGAGACGCTAGCTAAGCGATCGCTTAGGCGATGGTCCTTCGCGGCATCGTAGTCACTTAAACGATCGTGGAAGGTGGGCGCTGTGCGGAGCATGTTAAGCGATTGTGTACTTCAGGCTTCATTGCTTAGTAAAGGTACACGATCATGTAGTAATAACTAAACGATCGTTTGGATTTTTCTAGATGATCGTATAGTAAATGCTAAACAATCGTTTAACTCTAGAGATCTGGTAAGCGATAGAACAAAGTGTTTGTTTTATCGTGTAGACGATCGTGGGATGCTTGTTACACAATGGTTGGAGAAGTGATGCTTTGGCAATTCAAGACCCGGTTCGCCTGTTTGAACCAGTGACTCCTTGTCTTTGTAATAGTTAGCTGTTCTTTTGTGTTTTTAAGGCAATTTTACCCGGTTCATCAACTTTTATTGCTTATACATGTGATGTATGATACTTATATGCCAAAGTGTTTGTCATATAGTCGAAACCCACCTTAGGTTGTGCAATTATTCATGCATCATGTATTATAAATGTTATAATATAGCATGAAAAAAATACTTGAAAGCATGTGCATGCATCATGAAATATAAGAGTTATATTTTGCATGTAGTGAGCATTATCATGCATCATCCTTTTATTATAATTGTTATAGTCTAAGGGTAAATGGAAGCATGTTTTTGCTTGTTTCATTGATGTTTTGTATAAGTGTTATATAAAAGAAGTAGCAATGAATGGACAATGCATTGAGCATAACACTTAGGCTGTTTATAAGCGATGTAAATGCCTTGCATGTGTTAGCTTAGCATTATGGTTGTTTCCGTTTATAAGTGTTATAAAGGAAATTAGACCTAAAATCAATAATTTAGCGTTGCATGTGGACTTAGGGTGAACTCAAGTTTTTTAAAAGGGTTTTAAAATTGGATTGAGATAGACCTAAGTTCAAGTGGTTCTAAAGAATTTAGTAACCTAGATTAATCTTTTAAAATCAGTTTAATAGGATTTAATTGGTTGGAATAAGAGATTAAATTTGTTGTAAACCTATCTATAAGGGACCTTTTGTCTAATACGGGTTCTGGCTGGGCTGAGGTTCTTAAGTTGATAGAAACGTAACACCCTACCTGGAAAGGTGAATTAGATAAATTTCCAACAAGTATGCGACGTTTTGGTCAAAGACTCCGTTAAAGAGTTTAATGGATGATGATAAAAAATTGTTCAACTATCCAAGGTAAAAGTTACTCTTGGGAAAACCCAAAAGTTACTTAGTTAAAATCCTTAGTCGTGTTTTTTTCTAAGTAAGCTAAACCCTAGGTTATAAAATACTCAGTGGTAGGAGGACGCGTATCAGATATGTCTATGATTCCACTCACGTTTCTCCCTATATGTTCACACTGTGAGATTCATGCTTGGCCTCGAGATGCCCAGGATGCATCCCCCTTTGGATGGTGTTTGCATGAATCAATATCAAGGTAGACGAAGAGAGTATTTATTGCAAGTGGATGAAGGATGTATGTCAACACGTCCTATGGTCTCTGTCATTGGTTCACACCGTGAGATCATTCTATACGCCCTTGAGTCACCTTCGAAGCGAAGCGGCCCCCTTCAGATGGGTTTTGTGCAGTTGGTCAATATCAAGGTGAACTCCAGAAATGGATAGGGTTGAAGGAAATCTTATTCAAGAGTACCTACGAGTGGAAGCGGATCTTTCCAATTCATTATGACAGAATTACCGCATATACATTCAAACATACATTCATGATGCAAAAGAGATCAATAAATCATACCAGATGAAGATTTCTTCTTCATAATAAGTCTGAAGACCAACTTTCTACCTCGAACAGTCACCACTCGGACAAAAGGAATCGGAGAAGACAACACCACTTAGAGCCCTCGGTATTCTTGGAGTAAGAATCCAAAGTGTGAGCTTTGTTCAGATTTGGTAGAGGGAAGGAGGGAGCGCGACCGTACACAGCAATCAAGCAAGTGGGAGAAAAGGGTGTCTATCGCATAGATATGATGCTTGATCGTTTAGGTGAAGTATATGATCGTATAGTAAAAGTAAACGATCGACTATACGATCATGTAGGAAAAAGTAAACGATCGTGTAGGAAATGGGTGAACAATCGTCCAATACGATCGCGTAGGAAAAACTAAGCGATCGTCTATACGATCGTTTAGTAAAAACTGGGAGCTAAACGATCGCTTAGTGAAAAGGTAAACGATCGTTTAGATAATAGCGCGCGACGGTGTACTTGGTATGCGATCGCTTAACAATATCGTATATGTAAATGATCGTGTAGTTTTATCGTATAGGCACTGATTTTTTAAACGAAGACACTATCTTTTTCACAATACCCGCACACCCCGAGATCAACATATCGTCTGCTATTTATAATGCACTCGTCCATTATTTTAAACGAAGAGGCGCCTTTCCATTTCCTTTAAAACCGTCCAATTAATGTGATCTTATCACATTCATAACTTATAAATTAATATCAAATATTAATTATAATATTTTTCCTCTACTAGATATAAATCATATATATATCCAATTTTCTCAAAATTAATGTATCTCATATATAAAGTTAATTATATCATATTTGATTAACTCGTTCAATTATATCATATATAATCGAACTCCCTATTGTCAATTTGAACATTTCAAAGTGACCCAAAAACTGACTCTCAACTTGTATCCAAGCTACCAAGGGGACCTTATGAACCTATGGCTCGAAGCTCCAACGGATGTGAATAGTTGAATAAACTCTTTAGTCACGATATCCACCATTCGTTAACTGCTAGACATTCCACTAAAAACCGACAGTTGAACTCTTCTTGCCACAGATATATTTCTATGTCCATTGGATATAACCAATCATGAGTACGATGACCCTTCATAGAGCCCCTGTAGTTACATCTCACTTCCTAAGTACCACTGATTCCTCTAATGAACAATATAACATAGTTCAACTATGTGTGAACACCTCCCGGCCATGAGAAGGTGCATGGCACCAATCGTTCGAGCCCTGGAATCAACCTTTAAGGGAGCTATCTATCTACTTGCACCTGCCTCAAAGAAGAAGTGAATTCCATCTTATGTAGCTGAGTTCTCAGCTCTTAAATCAGACAAATCCCCAAAATGATAGGTTTGAATCGGCGTTCTAGCCACTCACACCCATGCAAATCAAAGGACCGCCTTCAATGGCAGGAGTTCCCAACTCACTTAGGATTGAGGTCATGTTACTTATGGTCATTCTAGTGAAGTGAAGTCTCAATTATGAACGATGTTATATAACGAGACGTTAACACTTCATGGTCAGGCCTTATACAAACTCTTTGTATAGGATGCCCCCGCTCGCATGTTCCATACACGAATGATCAGGATCAGATAATCTATGACAAGTCACAACTCTTGTGACCATTTCACAAAGCGTGCCGCATCCTTAGCGTTACCAGGATAAGGTTTCCCTCTTATATCCATATACTACAGACCATTTTTGTTATCACTCAAAACATGATTCACTCGTATATCACCACATACATGCTTAAGTTACATACAGATAACCAGGGATCTTAAGTTTATTGGTTTGTAGTAAAATGAAAAAATATCTAAATGTGGAAATTCAAGTAGTGAAGTAAATATCATTTATATTATACATCACAAGTGTTCATACAAAGTTGTTTACAAACTACTGAACACAAGACTTTAGGGCATAAACCCCAACAAGGGTCGCTTTAGGTTTTGCCCTAATCGAATTTTTCCCCTTCGGATTGGCCTTTTGGGACGGACCTCTAGGGCTTAAAATGACGGATCACACTTACGAAAGATTGTTAAGTAAGTTAATGATCTCTTGGCCAAATAAATGATGGCTTATCGTTATAGGAACAAGAGTTGTTCTGGTATTATGACTAGTTGAGAACTTCTCAATTCAGAGGAGGGATAACTGACCTCCCTTTGGAGGCTTTTTTCCTAGACCTTTGAAGCGTCATTGCGAAACTAGATGTCACATGGGGTTCATGTTAGTTTTGCTAAAACCTTATTAGATGTTGTTTTGTTTTACAACGGTTATTTGCTTAAAACCTAACGTAGGTCAATGTGTTTTTCTTTTCAGCAACTCGTTAGTATTTCCGTTTAAAGCTTTTAAAATGACCGATTATTTACAGTGGAAAGAATCGTATGGAACAAATTTCGTGGTAAATGACCTACATCCCACTACTCTCCAAAAGAGGAGACAAGATAGTAAATATAATTTATTGGTCTTGGAGACATGTCTGGTAGAGGATGATGATTCTGCCTGGATCCTAGATTCAGGTGCTACCAATCATGTCAGTTCCTCTTACCAAGGATTAGTTCCTGGCAAACATTGTCACAGGGATAGATGACTCTTCGAGTCGGTACTGGTAAGATTGTTTCAGTTGTTGTTGTAGGCAGGCTGAAGTTATTTATTGACAAGAAACTTTATCTGTTGCTAGATAATGTTTTTGTAGTTCCTCATATTAAGAAGAACTTAATCTCGGTTTCTTGTCTCATTGAACAAGGCTATACCGTCTCCTTTTCTGAGAATAAAGTGTTTATTTTCAAGAATGGAATGGAGATTAGTTATGATTCAATGGAAAATAACTTATATTTACTAAGGTCCTTAGTCATAAAAGCCTTGTTTAACACTAAAATGTTCAGTACGACAACAATAGCTAAAAGACCAAAGGTTTCTCCAAAGAAAAACACCCATCTTTGGCATCTAAGATTAGGTCACATAAACCTCAATAAGATTGAAAAGTTGGTGAAAAGTGAACTTCTAAAGAGTTTAGAAGAAACCTTCTTGCCGGTATGTAAATCATGCCTCGAAAGTAAGATGACCAAACGACCTTTTACTGGAAAAGGTTACAGAGCCAAGGAAGCGTTGGAGCTTGTACATTCAGACCTCAGTGGTTCGATGAATTTAGAGCTCGAGATGGGTATGAATACTTCATCTCTTTCATAGATGATTATTCAAGGTTTGGGTATCTCTTTCTAATGCAACGTAAGTTTGAAGCCCTTGACAAGTTCAAGGAGTATAAGGCTGAAGTTGAAAACTTGTTAGGTAAGAAGATAAAAACACTACAATCTGATCGTGGTGAAGAGTATATGGATCTCCAATTCAAGAACTATATGATAGAACATGGTATTGCATCCCAACTCTCAGCCCCGGGTACACCTCAGCAGAATGGTGTATCTGAAAGAAGAAATAGGACATTGTTGGACATGGTTCGGTCTATGATGAGTTATGCTCATCTTCCAGACTCGTTTTGGGGTCATCTAGTGCAAACTGCATATTATATCCTAGACAACGTTCCCTCGAAAAGTGTTTCTAAAATACCTTTTGAGTTATGAAGAGGCCATAAAGGTAGTTTATGCTATTTCAGGATTTAGAGTTATCCGACACATGTGCTAACAACTAACCCAAAGAAGTTGGAACTGCGTTCGAAGGTTTCCTCTTTGTAGGCTACCCCAAGGAAATGAGAGGAGGATACTTCTATGATCCAAGTGAGAACAAAGTGTTTGTTTCCACTAATGCTATCTTCTTGGAAGAAGATCACATGAGGGATCATAAGCCATGAAGTAGGCTCGTTTTACGTGAGATCTCAAGTGAGACTGAGACTGCTAAAGGTTTAATAAGAGTTGTTGAACAAACCGACAGATCAACAAGATTTGTTGAGATCGGAACGTCTAGTCAACCAGCTCAAGAGTTGAGACTGCCTCGACATAGTGGGAGGGTTATGAACCCATCGGATCGCTACATGGGTTTGACTGAAGCCCAAAATGTCATTACGAATGATGAGGTAGAGGATCCATTATCTTTTAAGAAAGCAATGAAGGATTTGATCACTAGACGGCGGTCAAGACGATCCTCAAGTATCTTCGAAGAATGAGAGTCTACATGCTTGTGTATGGAGATAAAGATCTGATCCTTAGAGGATACACAGAATACAACATTGCTGATCACTTTACAAAGACCCTCACGATTAAATTGTTCGAGGGTCACCTGGAGAGTCTGGGTCTACAGGACATGCGGCATATTTTCTAGGGCAACTGGGAGATAATACTAGGGTATGCCCTAGTTTATTGTATATTGTACATTTTTTATATTGTATTGTACATTAGTCTCCCAAGTCATTAGGACAGGTGGGAGATTGTTGGGATTGGTGTCCTAATTCTCCCGGAGTCTCGTTGTTTTATAAAGATACACATTGTTCAATGAATAAAATAACTGTTATTTAATTATAGCATTTACTCATATCCAATAAACAAAGTTCCTTGGTTATCTTATGTAAACTCAAGCATGTATATGTGATATACAAGTGGATCATGCCTTAAGTGATAACCTAAATCGATTTGTAGTATAAGGATTAAGGTGGGATACCTGATCCTGGTGACACTACGGATATGGCCCGCTTTGTAGAGGTTTGCAAATGTTGTAAACTACTACAGATGGTAGATCCTGACCATTCATATGAAGACATGAAGCGGGGGTGTCCTATACAAAGATTTTGTATAAAACTTGGACCACGAGATGACTAGACTCTGTATATAATGCCTTTGATACTAGAGATTTACATCTCACCTAAACGATCATAGGTGACACGACCTCAATCTTGAGTGTTTTGGGAACTCCTGCCTTTGAGAGTGGTCCTTTGATTAGTATGGGTGAGAGTGGCCAGATTGCCAACTCAACATGCCTACCTTTTTGGGGACTTGTCTGATCTGGGAGCTGGGAACTCAATCCACAAGATGGAATTCACTTTTTTCCCAAAGTAGGGATAAGTAGAGAGCTTGCTCCCTTAAGGGCTGATTCCAGGGCTTGAACATAGTGGCCACAACTTCTCTTTGGAAGAGAAGACTCAATCATAGTAGGGCTATGACTTATGTTCATTAGAGGGATCAATGGTACTTAAGGAGACAGATGTAACTACAGGGGCATAACGGTTATTGGCCCAAATGTACTTACGAGAATTTTGATTGTTCCCGTCTATAGAAACCGCAACCAACATGGTGCCTTTGTATTTTCCTTTTCAAGTGCGACTCATCAACAATAATACAGGCCGACAACTTGCGAAACCTCTAATACAAAGACCTAATGCCATAATCATATACTTGAAATGCACCTCATCTTCAAGTTCGATTCTCAAAGACTGTACATGGTTCTCTATTTTTAGTGCTTCTCCATAAAGCATATGTATGGAGTATGAGTATTTCTGGAGTACCTCTAGTGAAATCATACGCTATTACCTTTGCATGCCAACGCTTTATCATAGAGTTATGTTCATGCCATAATCTCTCCTTCATAATCCTCAACGATATGACTGAAGGAAATCGGAAGCGAGATTTCCATGAGCAGCGGAACAAAACTATTCCATATTACAATCATGAATCAATAATTCATTTACAGATCGAATACAAAACAAGTGGTTATGCAAATCAACAGAGAAATTACAGCATGAAATACACTCAAATGAACATAGATAAAACTCTATGCACATATGAAAATGCGTCTCCACGCTCCGTTGCGCGACTTCTGATCGAACAAACAGCAACCACGAGCACTCGATCTACACAACCGCAACACCGTACGAACACTTCGCGCTCATCCTCAATGATCTCCTCGGTCACGAACAACTCTGCAATACGAACGACCTCTACAACACCACGAACGGCCTCCAGAAAAACCTCAATAGTGTCGAGTTGAGTCTGACACCACAACAAGGCGATCTTGGTATTTCGTGTGAGAATCTAGAGGGTGGGGCTCTATTCGGACTTGGTATGAGGCAGACGAACGGAGGAAACACAGATCGCATACACGACTGGGCAAGTGGGAGATAGCAGAGACCTATGTATAGGTCGATGCCCAATCATTTAGATAAAGCTATACGATCGTCTAGCAAAATCTATGCGATCGTTTAGTCCTATGAAGCACAGACACAGACACAGATACAACTACACGATACGGATATGATCGGATACGGCAATTCATCAATTTCTAAAAAACTAAGATACGAATACGTCTAAGGATGCGTCATTTATATATATATATATATATATTTTAATATATTATTTCTAAAAAAACGAGGATACTAATACGTTGAAGATACATTTTTTTCCTTTAAAAAAATCTAGGATATATGATAAATTTAGCATACAAGTTAATAACAATAACACAAAATAGAATACAAACACTGAAATACAATAAAAAAAAGCAACATCTACGATGTTGAAGTACAATAGTTAATAAAAATGACTCACATTTGCAAAAGAAGAAGAAGAAGAATATTAGAGAGAAGAAATATGAAGATAAACGAAGAACTTATTTGTTGAAGATATCCAAATGGTTTATATTTTGGTGGACTTTTGTTGGGACTCAAATGTGAAGATGGAGATTAGATGGAGATTAGATGATTCTAGTTTAGGGTTTGGGTCCGTTATTTATTTATTTTTTCTTTTAGTTTCAGACTCGAGTAGTGAGCTATTTAAATAGGTTACCTAATTTTAGATTGAGAAATATTTAGATGAGTTACTTGTCTTTTTTCTTTAAAACAAAGTACGCATAGAAATAAATACGTCAAATCGCGTGTTAGATACGTATCTGGAAAAGTATCTGAAAGTATTGGTATCTGATACGTGTTCTGATACTAATTCTTTCCCTCACATAAAGTATCTGGGCTTTCATAGGTTTAGCCTATCGTTTAGTTCAGTCTATCGCGCACAGAACTCTACACGATCGTTTTACCTTGGGCCAGCGATCGTCTAGTAAAGCTATGTGATTGTTTAGTAAATACTGCACGATCGTTTAGTTCGCACCTGCACGATTTTTTAGCTAACCCAACCACCATTTAGTAAATCCGAATTTACTTGACGACTTCGTGAGTTTTCTTTTTCGCGAGAGAAAAACTCAAAACCTTTTCAAATGTTTGTAAAAAACTTCTTTTCAAAATAGGAAACCACTTTCCTTTTAAACTCACAGTTACCATCGATCCAATAACCACTACTACTTTGGTTATTTTAAAAGAAAAAGAATTAATTATCTAATAATTAATATTATTATAAATATAAATGATAACTAACTTATCATACTATATTTATAACCTATAGTTTTAATATTTCATCTCATGAAACATATAAAGCATAGTTCTTTTTCTATTCCATGGTACTTAATGTAAATCTCATTTACATCAATCCTCCACTAGATGTATCTCATACATCATACGATTATTCATATATAATCAAAATACCTATTGTCAATTTGAACATTTTCAAATCAACACCAAGAACTGATACTCAACTGAATTCCATGAGCTACCAGAGGACCTCATGGACTGTAGCTCAAAGCTCCAACGGTACGTGAATAACTGACTAAACTCTTTGGTCACATGATCCACCATATGTTAACTGCTAGGCACTCCACTAAAGACCGACAGCTGAACTCTCCTTACCACAGATATATTATGTGTTCATCTTAACCAATGAGCAGTGCACAACCCTTCACAGATCGCGC
>NC_052360.1:18696652-18703575 GCF_009727055.1 Benincasa hispida
TTAAGTACCATGGAATAGAAAAAGAACTATGCTTTATATGTTTCATGAGATGAAATATTAAAACTATAGGTTATAAATATAGTATGATAAGTTAGTTATCATTTATATTTATAATAATATTAATTATTAGATAATTAATTCTTTTTCTTTTAAATAACCAAAGTAGTAGGTGGTTATTGGATGATGGTAACTGTGAGTTTAAAAGGAAAGTGGTTTCCTATTTTGAAAAGAAGTTTTTTACAAACATTTGAAAAGGTTTTTGAGTTTTCTCTCGCGAAAAAGAAACTCACGAAGTCGTCAAGTAAATTCGGATTTACTAAATGGTGGTTGGGTTAGCTAAAAAATCGTGCAGGTGCGAACTAAACGATCGTGCAGTATTTACTAAACAATCACATAGCTTTACTAGACGATCGCTGGCCCAAGGTAAACGATCGTGTAGAGTCTGTGCGCGATAGACTGAACTAAACGATAGGCTAAACCTATGAAGCCCAGATACTTTATGTGAGGGAAAGAATTAGTATCAGACACGTATCAGATACCAATACTTTCAGATACTTTCCAGATACGTATCTAACACGCGATTTGACGTATTTATTTCTATGCGTACTTTTGTTTTAAGAAAAAAGACAAGTAACTCATCTAATATTTCTCAATCTAAAATTAGGTAACCTATTTAAATAGCTCACTACTCGAGTCTGAAACTAAAAGAAAAAATAAATAAATAACGGACCAAACCCTAAACTAGAATCATCTAATCTCCATCTAATCTCCATCTTCACATTTGAGTCCCAACAAAGTCCACCAAAATATAAACCATTTGGATATCTTCAACAATAAGTTCTTCGTTTATCTTCATATTTCTCTCTCTAATATTCTTCTTCTTCTTCTTTGCAATGTGAGTCATTTTTATTAACTATTGTACTTCAACATCGTAGATGTTGCTTTTTTTGTATTGTATTTCAGTGTTTGTATTCTATTTTGTGTTATTGTTATTAACTTGTATGCTAAATTTATCTATATCCTAGATTTTTTTAAAGGAAAAAAATGTATCTTCAACGTATTAGTATCCTCGTTTTTTAGAAATATATATATATATATATAAATGACGCATCCTTAGACGTATTCGTATCTTAGTTTTTTAGAAATTTGATGAATTGCCGTATCCGATCATATCCGTATCGTGTAGTTGTATCTGTGTCTGTGTCTTGTGCTTCATAGGACTAAACGATCGCATAGATTTTGCTAGACGATCGTATAGCTTTATCTAAATGATTGGGCATCGACCTATACATAGGTCTCTGCTATCTCCCACTTGCCCAGTCGTGTATGCGATCTGTGTTTCCTCCGTTCGTCTGCCTCATACCAAGTCCGAATAGAGCCCCACCCTCTAGATTCTCACACGAGAATACCAAGATCGCCTTGTTGGTGGTGTCAGACTCAACTCGACACTATTGAGGTTTTTCTGGAGGCCGTTCGTGGTGTTGTAGAGGTCGTTCGTATTGCAGAGTTGTTCGTGGACCGAGGAGATCATTGAGGATGAGCGCGCAAAGTGTTCGTACGGTGTTGCGGTTGTGTAGATCGAGTGCTCGTGGTTGCTGTTGTTCGATCAGAGTCGCGCAACGGAGCGTGGAGACGCATTTTCATATGTGCATAGAGTTTTATCTATGTTCATTTGAGTGTATTCATGCTGTAATTTCTCTGTTGATTTGCATAACCACTTGTTTTGTATTCGACTGTAAATGAATTATTGATTCATGATTGTAATATGGAATAGTTTTGTTCCGCTGCTCATGGAAATCTCGCTTCCGATTTCCTTCAGTCATATCGTTGAGGATATGAGGAGAGATTATGGCATGAACATAACTTATGATAAAGCGTGGCATGCAAAGGAATAGCGTATGATTTCACTAGAGGTACTCCAGAATACTCATACTCCATACTATATGCTTATGGAGAAGCACTAAAAATAGAGAACCATGTACAGTCTTTGAGATCGAACTTGAAGATGAGGTGCATTTCAAGTATATGATTATGGCATTAGGGTCTTGTATTAGAGGTTTCGCAAGTTGTCGGCCTTGTATTATTGTTGATGAGTCGCACTTGAAAGGAAAATACAAAGGCACCATGTTGGTTGCGGTTTCTATAGACGGGAACAATCAATTATACCCACTAGCATATGTAATAGTGGACAATGAAACCGATCGATCATGGAAATGGTTTATGTCAAACTTGAAATGCAGTATCGGAGAACCCGATAATCTGGTGTTTGTGTCTGATCGGATGGTATCTATTGACAATGCTATTCATTCATGCTTTCTCACAACATTTCATGGATTGTGCACATGGCATATAGAACAAAATATGGTTACAAACTTTAAGGATAGCACGGTTGTTGGGATATTTAGAGATGCAGCAAGGGCATTTCGCATGACAGAGTTCCAAAAAAAATGGGACAAACTCCGCAGTTTTAGAGACAGTGTTGTCACGAAATATTTGGAAGACATCGGTCTTCAAAGGTGGGCATGGGTTTACCAAATAGAACGAAGATATGATAACATGACATCCAACAGTGCAAAGTGTTTCAATTCCTTAACTAAAGAGTATCGACTATTGCCCATAGTATGCTTGATTGAACATATTAGAGGAATACTCCAATCATAGTTCTACGAATGAAGGAATTACTGGGCATCTCGAACGACATTGTACTTTGACTACTGTGAAACCCGATTGGCAAGTGAGGCCGATAAGGACAGACGATATCGGGTGGAGCCTATTGATTGTTATCGGGTACAAGTGTGAGATCATCGATTGGACGGTATTGTCAATCTTCACACGAAGGAATGCGAATGTAAGGAATTCGACTCACTTGGCATCCCGTTTCGTATGCAATTGTTGCTGCCAAGGAAAGAAATATACCCATCCATAGTCTTTGCAGTCGATTTTATACAGTGAACTCTTTAATGACTGCGTATGCGGAGCCTATAAATCCATTGGCCACATATCTGAATGGAAAAGATCTCCTGGATATGTAGAAAAGATTATCCTTCCTCCGAAGTTTGTGCCACAAGTCGAGCGACGGAAAGTGAGAAGAATGCCATCTAGAGGAGAATTTCGTAGACAAATGAAATGTGGTAGTGTGGGAATTATGGGCATAAACGCCAAAATTGTATCGAACCGCTTACAACCGTGCGACGTGCTGAAAATGCCAGAGACTGAGATACAAACACTCCTCATCTAGTTTATTTTGTAACTAGCTTGTAACATTTCATTTGTTACAAATACTATTGATCAGTTTTTCATACGTCATACTTGTAACATACTTCATACTTTTTCATACTTCATACTTCATACTTTCATCTTGTAAACAATAAACAATAACAAGCTGGAGTATTTCTATAATAGCAATCTTCATATTCTCTTCATCTTCATATTCTCTCAATATTCATACTTGTAACAAAAAACAATAACTTCATACTCTCTCAATCTCGCTCTCTCTCAACATCTCGCTCTCTCAATCTTGCTCTCTCTCAACATCTCACTCTCTCAATCTTGCTTTCTCTCAAAATCTCACTCTCTCAATGTTTGAAGTTTGAACCTTGAACCTTGAACCATATAATGTTCTACATACCATTGATACAATGAAAAGAGTAGTAGCTTAATTATGCATGTTCTGATAAAATTTTGATATTGAACTTTGAACTTTGAACTTACATAAAAAAAATACATGTTCAATTATACAATGAAAAGAGCAATAGCTCCATTATACATAACAAATAAATATTTTTACATACACAAAAAATAAATATTTTTACATACATAAAAAATACATGTTCTATACACATAAAAAATATGGAGTGTTTGCCCATATTTGATACGCTAACTGCATCCTATATTCATTCATCTTCTTCTAAGTGATTACGGACGAATCAGCACCAGTCACCAGGTGTTTTAGTAATTTGATTGCGAAGATGCCACAATCAAGCGACCCCTATTGTATGTCGACGTTCATAGGTCGCGAGATTTTCCAACGGGCTGTGGATAGGTCCGGCTTTGAACGATCCACGTCATAGTAGTGAAGTAGGGATGGTACTGTGACCGTCAATGGCTCTAGCCAATTCACCAGCTTTGTCATTGGTGTGTATGACGGAAGTGAATCGAACATGAATATGTGGCCTCTGTTAATGTCCATTGCAATGACCATCCAGTGGTCACTGATATTCATTGCCGTACAAACGAAATCCACATCTATCCATTTGACATCAAATTTACCAGTGATGTAGTCCTTATACATGTCTTCATCTTCCTATGCTAGGGCAGCCTCCAGAAGTGTCTTATTCTTTATTCATTTAAATACCCCGCCACGAGCATTAAGGTGACTCTGTCAAATAAAATGAGAAGTTAAGTAACGAAATATAATGAGAAGTTAAGAAACGAAATATCAAAATTTACCGTTACACCAATTGGCAAGATGGTGAACTTGTGCATGCACATGTCGGGCCGGGTATAAAATTTTTCTTTCATAAAATAAAATAAAGTATTTATGGTATGCACGAAAAATTACTATGTCAGTAAAAGTACAAGATAGCCAACATGTAAAAAAGTAAAAACTAGGAAACTTACATCGCACTCGACCAACGAATTCAGGGTAATCAATTCCTTGAAGAATTGCTTGGTGAGTGGTTTAAAGGAGTTCTCTCAAACCTTGTTAACCGTATTGTCGTCCGAGATCCAGCCCATCATTTCTGTAAGGATATTGTGTGGAACATCATGTGCTACGTTATATGTGACGATCGCTCTGGATAGTGACATAGCTACACCTGAGAGAGGATGCTTAACCACACTTTTCTTCTTTACTTGAGTTGAGGGTGTATATTTATCAACAGGTTTTCTCTTACAACTAATTCTTCGAGATTCCTACATAAACATATAACAAAATTTTATTCATCGAGAAATATAAAAATATAAATAAATATTACTGATCAATAAATTACTCACCAGTGTAACTTCTTCTGTGATCGTAACAATCCCAAAAATGTTGGCCTTTGGGATGCTAGACATGTCAGCATATGTATGTGGCATGGTGAGTAAGGCAGACATGTCAAGCTCTGTTTGTGGGACATCAGCCTCTATAGGTTCAACGTCAATTGGTGATGTCATGGTGGTATCGGGCTGTAGAGGGGGGATGGGAGTGTCAGAGGCAGTCGCATTATTGGTATCGGGATCCCGAGATGGGATGGGTGACCTGGTCATCTCCTCATTCACCGTGGAACCCTTCAATTAGTAAAGTAAAATGATGAGTTCACGAACACGTAAAAACTAAACACATGAAGACATAAAATGATAATAAATGTAAACCTTACACATAGACTGCAACAGTAACAGGATGGCCAACAATTGCCCTTTCATGTCCGTCATGTTTTCCTCCATATTGGATACACAACTATCTAAACCCGATATACGGCCATCCAACCTCGATAGTGAGTTGTCCATGATCTGCAGGTACGAATAAATAGACTCGTTGGGATTGGCTCCCTCCCTGTGGCGGGCAGCACACTCAGGACATTCTTCATCCACAGGTCGCTCTCTACGGGAGTCTGTAAGATAGACATCAAGTTGGTTCAACTCATCCTCATCGTGTACGTCCTCCATCACATCATGGAACATATTATCACTAGGTGTGTATGTCCCTCTTTCCATCTTTCCATATTCAACATCCTTATGCTCAGAATGCTCAGGTTCATCCCCTCCTTCTACCCTAATAACTTCATCATTGTCACCTCTACAATGATCATCACTGTCACTTTCACTTTCAGGACTACCCCTATCACTAGTCGACCTATTGCCATTTTCAGAACTATCATCATCCGTACCTAGATCAAATATAGGTCGCCCGTCCACTGGGGTATCCCGAAACTCCCTCTCAGCATCTGACATGACATTACCCTCTTTAACTTTTATCTGCATTAACAACCCAGTAAACTGGTTAGTGTCAACTTAACAACCAGATAAACATATTATGCATAGAGTAAACGTACATTGTTAGACTCGAATATCTCTCTCTTGAGTTCTTTGAAGGACAATGAGTGGGAGCATGACCATCGTAATATGCGGGGCAAAGCCACCTTGCTCCTTCGCTTCGCAATGTTTCCAGCTATCGATGAAGCTAGGATCTCGTACGTCCATACCTAAATAAAATTTAAAACATATTAAGAATAATAGTAATGTTAAATCAAACAACACAATTATTATGTTAAGCAAATTTACCTGGAACGCTTGTGGAAATCCACGTAAAGAGTACTTCACAACGTAATTTTTATTTCCTTTGACCCTCGTCTTGTATAGACTGCTCTTATCATTCAACACAGTCTTTAGGGCATCCAATGTCCTCTCCCAAATAATGGTACCCCAATCAAGACTGTTGTAGTAATCTAAGGTTTGAACGTCCTTAAAACATTTGAGGTCCACTGCATTTTTCTGTTTGTTTTTTCCCATCATTGAGACCTTAATATAGTAAACTACTGTGATCTTTACAACATCATCATCATCATTTTCAAACTCCAAGTCCTTGTATTTTTCTTCAAGTCGACGGAGATGTAAGGTGTCCTTCGTCACTCGATTACCAAAATACTTGATAGCAAGTTCATACGAGGACTGCTAGTTCTGATCAACTCGTGTTGGGGATTGCCACAAACTAGTCATCAACAAAAAGTCATCCTTTGAAAAAGTGACAACCTTTCCATAAATAGAGAATGACATTGAGTCTAATCTCATCCTCTCACTTCTCTCAGCAACATGTGATGGATAACTGGGCTGTTAAACACCATGTCAACGTCTACAAATCGTCCAAAAACTGTTCTCTTGAACATGTCCAACTGCCTTGGCGTAAGCTTCTCTTTCACAATCTTGTTTGCATTAGCAATGTG
>NC_052360.1:18703609-18888803 GCF_009727055.1 Benincasa hispida
AAAAAGTCATCCTTTGAAAAAGTGACAACCTTTCCAAATCGTCCAAAAACTGTTCTCTTGAACATGTCCAACTGCCTTGGCGTAAGCTTCTCTTTCACAATCTTGTTTGCATTAGCAATGTGAGCCAAGCTGGTTACTTGACTGAGAAATCGGTCGGCTTCGGGTATTCTGAAATGTGTTGCCATCTTAAATCACTCCTGCATGAAATAAAGATTCAATCAGTAAACTCCTTCAGAAAAAAAAAATTGTAAAACAACATTCTATTTAAATCTCACTAGATTCCCTATCGCTAGACTCGCTTTCACTGGTGTCCCTCTCTCTGGTATCGCTATCTCCAGTATCGCTCTCTCCGGTATCACTATCTCCAGTATTGCTCTCTCTGGTGTCACTCTCTCCAGTGTTGCTCTCACTTATCTCGCTCACATTCTCTCTTTTTACTCGTCTTTAACCACATAACACATCGAAAACCAGAAAAACAAACAAAAAAACCATAGGTTCACTTATCTCGCTCACATTCGCTCTCTCCGGTGTCACTCTCACTTATCTCGCTCACAATCTCTTTCTACTCGTCTTCAACCACATAACACATCGAAAACCAAAAAACAAACAAAAAAAACCATATTAGTGTATTTCTAAACCCAGAACAACCCACAAAGTCCCATTACCGATCAATGTAAGATATTTTCAGACACATATTGAAAGATTTACCGATTAGATTCGATTTGTCAGCGGCAGTAGTATCGTTTGCAGGCCGAAATGATGGATTCTAAAGAGTGTTTTAGTTTATGAGCGATACGAAGCCGTTAGCCTTGAAAATTTTAAATGAAGAGTTTTTAGTTTTGGTGAGTTCTCAGTAAAAAGGTAAGAAGACGAAGAAGTAAGAGCAATTTATGTAATTTGGTATGACGATGATGTCAGCAGAGAGTCATTAACATTATTTTTTAAAAATAGGTCACTTGACATTTTGAACAAAAAAAAATTGGATCATTCAAAACCTCGAGCGAATGGAAGTGAAGATGTTTTGTCACATACCAAATTTGATTTGATTATGAGATTTTTGAATGTATAATTTCGATCTGTTCATCTCCATCGCTGAAATGGACTGAACTTTTTCCACCAACCGCCAAATCAATCTTCTCAAACTTCTCATCCACTCTTCTTCACTTCTCAGCTCCCCCTTCCAATATCCAATTGTTTCTGCAGATCAATTTCAATTCCGAACCAAGTTTCGGATTCGATTTGATCGTCTCCAAGATCTGTTAAATGCATCAGGTTTGATCCGCTTTGGTTTTTGAAGGTTGAAGACGAAGCCTATTACTTGCTGAGAAGATGCGAAGTAAGGGATCGAATGCTCGACTTTCGGGCATGCCTATTCGATCCCGAATTCCCACCCTTTTACTCTCCATGTTCGCTACCTTCGCTTCAATCTACGTCGCTGGCCGGTTCGGTCTCTTTGATTCCCTCTTTTCCTCTATTTCTTCTTCCCTCGGTGTTTGGTTATGGATCATTTTCAATTCTGGATGATTTGCAGGTTATGGCAGGATGCGGAGAACAGGGTTTACTTGATTAAGGAGCTGGATAGGCTAACGGGTCAGGTGGGTAACCTGCTTTGCTTACTTATTTCTGGAATTTTTTTAGTTAAAACATTATTTGTAAGCGACAATTTAGCAGCTGCATTTCTTATTATACTCGTACTAAGCTTAAGCTGAGTTTCTGCTACTATTTTCCGACCAGCGGTTCAATTAGTACATTGATTGGATGTTTTTTCCCCCCTTTTTTCAAAATTGAATTGATGTAAATGCACTTCAACAACATTGTAGTATGCATAGGAAAGAAACGGTGGTTGATAACTTCCGGGAGGTCCTTGAAATATAATACATTACGTGTTTTTTTTACTTCAAGATATTCCCTCTCTTAAAGGGACATCCATGCATGGAGAAACTCAGTATGGGTTTGTTGATTTATAATATTTTATATAACTGGCATCTTGTTACAGTTTATTTGGTAATTGTCAAATAAGTACAGACTGCTGTTGTTTTTTTAGAACTGGAGGACACAATTGGGCAACTTGTAGAATAGATCTTGTTCAAGTAACTAAGTAAGATTGACTGCTGTCGTTTTTGTTTGTTTGTTTGTTTGTTTTCCTTTACAAAGGTATGGGTGTGGATACCTGGAACCTTATACTGGATGGAAATTTAAATCGACCAAAATTTGGTTGTTGATGTTGAATTATCACTATGAGATAGCATAGGATGATTTAAATGGAGCATATTTGCATGTAATTTGCAATGACCAATGAGGTTATGGCTAGCCAAAAAATGCAATAGTGCCTATCAGTTCTTGGCTTTGAATTTGTTATTTTACACCCATTCTGTTAGCTGCAGATACAGTTGCATTGCAATTTGTGTTGATTTCATATCCACTTGTTCACTTCTGTCTTCTCTGGATTATTCAAATTGATCCATGGTACCTGTACAGGGACAATCGGCCATTTCAGTGGATGATACGTTAAAAATCATAGCCTGCAGGTAGTACTTATTTATATTTGTGTTGGATTGAAACTATCTAGTTTTAAGTATACGGCTCCAATCTCTTGTATTATTTATACTTCTTTATAGGGAACAACAGAAGAAATTGTTGGCGCTTGAGATGGACTTGGCTGCTGCTAGGCAGGAGGGATTTATGGTGAAGCATTCAAGAGAGACTAATGAAACAAAGATCCCTTTGGTTGTAATTGGAGTCATCACCGGATTTGGCCGCAAAAACAACAGAGATGCAATTCGTAAAGCATGGATGGGAACTGGTAATGCGTTAGTCTTCCCCGAGGTCAAAGTTAATCACATACCCAATTTCTAGGATTGAGGTTCTGTATGCCTCATAGAATAACAAAAGAAAAATCAGGGTTAAGAATGAATAATTCAGGTTGAAGTGTTCGTGATGAGGGTAAAAAGGATTGCTTTTTGTGACACTGCAATTCACCGTTGTACTTTCTCATGGCAGGAAACAAATGTCTTCCCTCCTTTCTTAGTGCTACATTTTGTGAATATAGTTTGTGTTTATGTATATTACAATCCTTTTTTAATGTTAAATGTTTAGATCTAAAAGCTTGATTTGCAGGTGCTTCTTTGAGAAAAATGGAGAGCCAGAAGGGCATAATTGCTAGATTTGTCATTGGAAGAAGGTTTTATTTCTGTTCGTTTATTAACTTTATGTCCAATATTCTGATTTTCATTTGAAAGTCTTCCTTAACATCTAGTTTATGTAATTTCTTGCAGTCCAAACCGTGGGGACAGTTTAGACAGGGCCATAGACGATGAAAATAGACAATATAATGATTTCATTATACATGTATGTTTTCTTAATTGTTATAGACGATAGAATGATGCACGATCCTTGTTACCTGAGTAAAATTTAGTTGATTGATTATAGCCTACTCCATTACAGAATGAACATGTGGAGGCGCCTGAGGAGCTTTCAAAGAAGGCCAAGCTTTTTTTTGCTTATGCTGTTGATAAATGGGATGCCGAATTTTATGCCAAAGTCAATGATGATGTTTATATAAATATTGGTTAGTACAACTATTGCGATGAATAGTTATCCCTCGATGCATTTTGCTTTGCATGTAAAAATCCTCTCTGAGAAAGTAAGAAACAAATTAGTATGTCAATAAAACTTCATGCTTCATACTAAAACAGTCTTTTTTCTTGATATGTCAGTGCTATATATGTCTCTTTCTATTGAAAGTGAGATAGTTAATGCAATTCAACTTTAGTTGAGACTGTCGCACCATAATGAAAGGTGTTCTGCATCATCTATTTGAAGTCAGGGAGGATTCTTGAGGAGACTGTCTCTTGCTTTTCTTTGGAACATTGGGTTAGAAATGAAAAGAAAATTTTAAGGGGGTAGAGAAGTCTTGTGAAGTTTGAAGTTTAGTGCCCATGTCAATACCTTGTTTCGAGTCTTTGTAGTTATCCAATCACTAACAAGGATTCTCTAGTAATTTTTCTTTTCTCAGGTTTCTTTTATTTGGGTTTGGCCTTATTTTTCATGGCCCATTTTTTCTAAAGAAAAATTGTATCTTGTGCTTTTTCTTATGGAACACATTATTGCGATACCTTCAACGTTAATTTTGCCATTGAAGTGAAGCTATTCTCAACTTCTTCCCGTTTTGTGCTTATGGCACTTGTGAGTGAAAATGTATACATTCGCTAATCATTTCTGTAAATAATTTTTGCTTTGTACAGATGCCCTAGGGAGCACACTTGCTTCTTACTTGGACAAACCACGTGTTTATGTTGGGTGCATGAAATCTGGTGAAGTATTCTCAGAACCGTGAGTATGGTGTAAATCAGGACATACATTTAACGTAGGTAGTGGACATTTGACCATGAAACTAAATCTCTCATCGTTTTCCATTTCGACCTTTTCAGGAGCCATAAATGGTATGAACCAGACTGGTGGAAATTTGGTGATAAAAAAACGTGAGTTATATTGCATGTGTGTATGCCTTGTTACTAACAATAATGTTAGCATGTTACTAATTCGTCCTGCTAATTTCTTTCCATTGCCGAACATGCTAAGACTCTGTTTTGTTCTTCCACTTTTGCGATGGTCAAGGACTCATTCCACTCAATATTATTATGTTTATCATATTTTGGCCTTTGGAGAAATATAACAATACTCTAGAGAAAGTCAATTTAAAACCCTTTTTTTTTTTTTTTTTTTTTTTTTTGTAGAAAGTACTTGTGGAAAAACACTACTCCAAAGTTGTAGAATCAAACCTTATTGTTCATCGGGTAATTCAGTAAAAGGACACTTTTGCTAAAAGCACACATTTTAAAAGCATTTTGAACCACACCTTGACTTGATCCTACCTGGATTTGTGAACTATCTTTTCAGCTTCACATTTTGAAAGTTATATATACTTCTTTGTGACTGTTTCATATGCTTATTTTTGTCTTTTGCAAACATAAACAGATACTTCCGACATGCTTCTGGCGAAATGTATGTCATATCTAAAGCCCTGGCCAAGTTTATCTCAATAAACAGGCAAGTAATTCTATTTTCATCTATTGCCTTGTCTGCATTTTACATGGCTCAACACGAATGCTTACATTGGGTTTATCAAATCTGCAGATCTCTTCTCCGTTCTTACGCTCATGACGATGTCACAACTGGTGCCTGGTTCATCGGGCTTGATGTCACGTACATTGACGAGGGCAAGTTTTGCTGCTCTTCTTGGTCTGCAGGTTTGTCTTCCCGTCTCTAATAGACACATCAGAATCGGAAATTTCAAACCCAAAATTTCAACATTAACAGTTTTCTTTTCCCTCCCTTTGTAGGAGCCATCTGCGCAGGTGTCTGATTGGTTTGCTTGAAGATCCTCGATGGGAAAAAGGGAAATACCAGCCTGAAGAGAACACAGAACTAATTTATATCTTTTTGATGTCCTTGTGTGTGGCTAGACGAAAGGCAATAGCTCTTCCCATGCTGCTTTCGGTTTCTTACGCTAACTCCGAGTTCTGGAGAGACTAGCCAGAGGCTCAACAGTTTGTAAGACGTGCTTGCTACACAGAAAGATTAATAGTTGAAGGGAAAATATAATTTTCTTCATTCTTTGGACTTCACTTCATCTTACTGACGTTCTTAAATGTGATTTTGTTGTTCATTTAGCACATCGGAATGTATGTTAATTCTTTCAGGCGAGTTGGACCTTTGAGAAATGTAGATTTAAAGGCACAGTTTTATTAAGCACCTATTATCAAGGATAACTCTCATAAAGGGTAAGACTCGTACTGTTTTCATTTGCCTGTCATATTAACAAAAACCAAAAGTTTCAGAACGTCATGGAAGTTGGGGAACTAATTAGAAGTTGACATGATAATGTCTAAAACGTTCTTGTAATATATAGTATTAATTTATAGACTACCAAAATTGTTAGCTTTGATAACACCATTTAATTGTTTTATTCTTAAAAATTATGTTTGTTTTCTTAATTCTTTTTTAACTGTGCTTTTCTATCATTTTTTACTAAGCACAAAAAAAACAAAAAAAACAAAAAAAAAACAAAAAAAAAAACAAAGAACTTAATTTTTAAAAATCACATGGACATGGTTATCAAATGTATCCTTAAATTCATATGGAAAACAAAACATAGTGGAAAGGGAAAGCATAACATGTAATAGTGAGGTTGCAATAGATTCATATCACAAATAATTAGAATCAAAATTTGAACATAATTTAATTGGTTAAACCATATACTCTCAACAGAAGTTAGAGATTTAAATTTTTTTTTAAAAAAAATTCAATAAAGCTCAACTAATGGGACAAAGAGAACAAGTCACCAAAAATAACATCAACAACCCAACTCGATTATATTCAATATTGACGTATTTTGGGACATCAATCAAGTAAGAAATTATCTAAAGTTTGACTTATTTTGGACACCTCTAAGAAACCACTATAATCACCACTAATGTATTTCGCTCTTCATCTTCTCGAGCTTCATAAGGTAACTCCTGGCTTCTTTGGATATGGTCAAAACCAATCAAATTCCTCTCTTTACTTGACTAAAAACAGATGATTAGCCACTTTTATTCTATTTGAGTTTCTTTGCATATGTGCAATTCTTCTAAACAGAATTTATTGCCTATACGAAGTTTGAAAGCTGCTTCAAAGATCTAGCAAAAGAAGGTGACCTTTAGAAGTTTGCTGCAAAGACAAAATTTCATACATAATCTCTACTGAAAAGGTGGTAACTTGGTATACCACGCAGATCATTTGCGACCAAAATACAAATAGAGAAGTACATTCATTAAGATCTCATTTGATTCTTGAAAAATTAAGTGAAACAACACGAGTTTCAAAAACCAAATAATTATCAAGACCTTGAACTTGAAATCAACCTATCACTGAATTCTACAACAGAATTCAATCCAAAGACGAACACGAAATATAAGACGTAATCATCATTACCTGCCATTGTGAGAGTCTGCAAGTATCGGTGAAACACCATCAGGTAAATGAATACAATACATTATAAATGCCTATATTCTTCATCACATTTACAATCCCAAGAGGCCTCTAGTGTCATATTACATATACAAAGATGTCATAGTTGGAGTACAACAGAATTCTTGACACAATCATTTCCATAATTCCTAATTAAGACGTACCGCCAAGAAAATGAGCTACAGCCTTATCAGTGTCATTGTCATACATGAGTAATGCCTCGACCACCTTAACGGAAGAAAATCCCATTTCTCGTAGGAGTGTGTAGCCTTTTACAAATTCTTGAACCTACAAAATTACTCAGAGACGGTCAGCAAAGCCAAAACAAAAAAACAAACAACAGTCGTGAAGGATATCGTAGAATGATGTACTCTACAAGATGGAATTAGAGGGACTAAGACTGAAAGTTATTAAAACTTGGAATAAAATAGGATGTTTTGAGCTTTAGTGACGGGACTAAGAAACAAAAAAAGACTTCAGAGGACAATACTACATTTTAACCTCTTAAAAAGTGAAGTAGAATTGAATCAAATAGCGTAAATGATAGGATAAATCAAAAAGCTGTGAATAGATCCCCCATCTGTGCATCACAAGCAAGCAACTTAATTATAGTAGAGTGAGAAGTAGAGATAATCCTGCAAGCTGTTCACAAGCGTTATCTAATATGTGATGAATCATATCAAGTATACATATCTTCATTCTGGCCGTTATAGCACGTGTCCCAGGGCTAAAGGGTGTGGTAACTTAACGTCTATATGACAATGATAACTTATCTTCATCCTGACCTTCCTCCGACTTATAGAGATAATACGTGACCTTCCTCCAACTTATCACCGATTATACTTGGCCTTCCACTAACTAATCAGAGATAATACCTTACATCACTGACTAACACAACCAAAACCATACACCACTGTGTCTGCATTCCAAAAGGCATGCTCTCTTTCTTTCTTTTAGTTTTTAGGAAACTAAAAGGCACCATTTCTTTCAAGGGGATCACTTCACCATTTTGTATAAATGGACCATTTATGTGTGTCCAAGTCAGCTTGTTCACACCTCAAGTATTCTCATGGGACTACTATCTACTCTATATTTAGATTTTAGATGCCAAGGAAACTCATAAGATATAGGCCACCATAGTTAATCTCAACCCCTCCTTTAAGTACTTTATTATTTACATTGGCCCTTACGACCACCGGGCCATAAATGCAATACATTACAATAAGATCATATCCCATTTCCCTAGGATGTCACTACACCAATCATTCATAATTACCTTGGTTGGATTGTCTCCATAATTAGCAACTGCAAATGAAACAGCTTCCCGACTCAAGCCAGATGCAACATACTTGCTCACAACTGGATCTCCAATTGAAGCCTACTAGGAAACATGTATACTCATGACAACAAATGTAGATTGTGGAACACAGACAGTGAGACATACAATATAATACCATTTTTAGGGGGGGGGGGGAAAGGCAATCAAACAGAATCAAGGAGGTTTTATTTATTTATTATTTTTTTAAAAGAGACAATCAACACAAAATGAATGAATGAAAATAAATAACAAGAAATAAAGACATTTCGTTTGCAAATCATAAAAAATAAATTACTAAGGTATACATGTGATTAATGATGTTCTAGGATAAGGAATTAACCTACTACAGATAAAAAGTTAAAAATATGTTTCCAGAGAGAGAATCTTTCCTAGACAAAATCCTAGTTAAGAAGCTCACTACTGAAGAAAAAAAAAATAGCATATAAATTAAAAGAAAAAGTTACCATTGAAGATGTTGTGGACTCCACTGGTTTAGAAGGAAGATGTTCCAGGCCAAACCGATTCCAATTCGGAGTTTCTTTCTCTGCTTCAGCTAAAACCTTTTTCTCAAACTCAAAATCAAATTGGAAATTGCTCCGAGGAATATCTCCAATTTGTGGAGATAATTGAGGCTATAAGAAAACGTCAAGCCATTAAAACCCAAAGCAACCATTTTCATTACCAAACAAAAGAACCAGAAAGTCACCGATATCAAGATCCAATTCACATTCATAACAGAATTCACAATCTGGAGCAACAAAATCAAAACTCACCGGAGGAGTAATTCGATATTCCGGTTTAATGGTAACCCTGATGCCCAATCCTGCTGTACAATCAAATCAACCAATCGAAGTCAATTAAAACAAAAACCACAAAATTCCATCAATTTCATATGAAAATCAAACAATCCAAGAAAACCCTAAAACTATTTCTAAAATTCACATAAACTAAGAAAATAAGCGATTCGTCAAAAACCCATTATAACATGAGACGAAAGACAATGAATTTACAAGAGGAAGAAGGAGATGGAGATGGAGATGGAGAAGAAGAATGATGATGGGAAGAGAGACGGGCCACCGGAGTGGTCGTTGAAGGAGCTTGTTGACCGATCCTGGGGTACATTGACTGTGAATACATGGGATGGGGAGAGGGAGATGGGGAAGAAGAAGCAGTCGGGCCGTACATCGGTGGATGAGCATCGTAGTGGCCGGGTTTGTTTCTGTAATCGTATGCCATTGGAGAACAGAGGAAAAAGCTCAAAGGAAAGACGGTGGACAAATGAAGGTATTAAAGTTAATGCCTAATGTTATATTCGTTCCCAATTTTTATGTTTTCAAATTTTGGATTTCATTTTCCATCAAATATCTCTTCTAAGATTTTATTTTGAAGATTGATTTCATGTTTTTTTTTTAATTTAAATTACGAATTTAAGATTTTAAAATGCATAATTACATTAAATAAAAACTAAATATCCTTCAATATTTCAAGTTTGTTGAGTAAAATTTGAGTTATTTACTATTATCATCACCTCCGTTCCAGAAAGTTGAGGTTCAATCTCCCTTTTGTATTAAAAAAAAAAGAAGTAAAACTTGCTATATATATTTATGTGTTTGAATCTTAAAACTAAGGATATATATTCAATTTAATGCGTTAATTTAACGAGAGCATAACATGGATATATCACTATTAACCTCACATCTGGTTGAATTGAAAAGAAAATTACAAATTTAGGGTATGAACTTTAAAAAGTTTAGGATCCATTTGGATTGATTTGAGAAAAAATGTTTTTCAAAAAAATCATTTTTATTTAAATATTTTTATAAAAGCATATTAAAATACACTTGAAAATGTTTGTATCACAAACACACTCTTAATATATTCATAAACGTATTTTTATAAATAATAATTCTTATCTTAAATTTTAAAAGTAGAAAAATACTTGACAAAACGTTAAATAGTGTACAATAGGTTCATAGCATATTTGAGACATTTTAAAATTAACTAATTTGTTAGACACAAAACTAAATTTATTTATTCTAATATAATCTCAAACTTTAAATGTTCAAACTACATGCTAAGTTGCACCAAAATTTAGTGACTGCCCAAAGATTTTTAATTATGTCCATATGATGCAGTTTTGAATTTAAACAATTGTTATGATAAAACAATATTAGAATAAGTTAAATAAATTAAATTAAATTAAAATTTCAATAATAAACTTATTATTTGGTCCTAAGAGTTTAAAATGTATATTTGTAGCCTGTCAATTTTGAGATATAAGTTTAAAAGGTTTACAATAGTTTGTGTTAACTGTTATAACATAATAATTTTCTAATGTTGATATGGTATCGAAGAAATGAGAAAAATAAATTTACTTTACCTTCTTAATTACAAATGTCAAATCAACCTTAAAAACCTTTACTTTGTTAGCCTACTTTTTAGTGTTGATATATTATTTTTTTTTTTGTTTATATTACCTAATTTTCAAGCCTACTACAAGATTAATTTAAATTTTAAAAAGTTGTAAATTATGGTTACCTAATAATAACACTTGCAATTCATCTTTCTTTTTCATTCACACATTGACTTTGCTTGTAATTACTTAAAAAGAAAAAAGAGAAAAAAAGACATAAACTGACCGACCATCGGTCAAAGTTCACACATTTTTTTGGTTGGTTTCGGTACTCGTTTTCTCCCCAAACCGATACCGACCGATATATACCCTTACTATAGCTTACAGAAAAAATAGGGTCAAGTACATATTTAACTTCTCAAAGGGTAATTGCAATGGATAACGTTTTTAGGGATAATAATCAAGTGTATAACAACATTTTTAAAAAATTGCAAATATAGCAAAGTCTATCAGCGATAGACTTCTATCACTAATAGACTCTTACCGACGATATGGCCTATCACTGATAGACTCCTACCTAGAGATGTTCACAAGACGGGGAAGTTCCTATCCCCCTATTTCATTCCTCATCCCCACGGGGGAAAATTTCCCACTTTTTTTTCTAACAATTTTTTATTTCAATTGAATATTTTCTTTAACAATTCCTTAAACGTTTCCTATACAAGTTTCATTTAAATAAAAGATTATCATTTTTGCTAATAAAAACAATAATACACATGCAATTTGAAAAGATCTAATTAAAATGTTAAATTCTCATCATTTGTAAAAATTAAAATTCAACCATTAGAATATTCTACCTTAAATATTACAACGTAGGAGGATTTAAAGCAATAAGGTTTTAAACTTAAATAATTAAAACATCCATAATTATCCTAACAAAGTCTACCATACAAAAGTCAAGGTGGGCACTGGGACATGGGGCGAGGTTGGGGACGGGGATATAATCCCCGTCTCCAACCCCAAATTGTAAATGGGGAAAAAAAATTCTCACTCTCTCCTCGATTTCTCGTGTATTGGAATTCCGAATACGAGACCCCAACTCGCAGATTTTTTTGGACATCTCTACTCCTACAAACGATATGGTCTATCACATATAGACTATCTAAATTTTGTCATATTTGTAATTTTTTTTACATTATGTTATATCTGCTAATAGACTATCTAAATTTTGTCATATTTGTCATCTTTTTTACATTATGTTATATCTGCTAATATTTCGAGGTTGATTACTACATTTGCTACTCTCTCAAAATTCAAATTATCGTTTAAACCTTTTCCAAAAACTTTGGATATCAAAATGGTACATTATTAAGCTTTTGGGACGAAACAAACATGTTCTCGAGAACTCAGAGACTAAAAGGTAAATTTTTTTTCCCTAGATTCTAATATCTTGTCATTCTACTTGCTCTTGATTTATTTTCTCATTCCATTGTCAACACATTAAAAACCCCAACAATTTGAGGCCTAAGTATACATTCAATTGAGTAATCTGTCTTAGAAATAGAATAAACCATCAAAGGCATAGCCTAAGCTTTGTTTATATTTTATATACAAAAAGCAAGGAGCAATTTCATGCTACAATACAACAAAAGGAAGAGGGGGGAAAAATGAAGCCTCTAATCAGAGAATACATACAAGGCCTAAGAACTGGAGAGGATTACAAACAAACAATTTGATGTTGCAAGTTAAAATGCTCTCACAGATTAAATATGTGGTCACTTGCACCAAACATGGCAGCATTGAACTGTCTGGTATTCAAGTCGCCCCCGTCCAAAGAAGAACCAAATCTGTCGAGCCACTGCGTCGGGCTTTGGTTTTCACTCTCCTCTACCCACTCCGAAGTCATATCGATGTCATCGAACTGGATAGGGTCAGATTCCAGGGGTTTTGTTCTCATCTGTCTAGCCAACCTGAGGTTGTAGTTTATGTAGACAAGGTCATTTAATGTTTCCTTGTCGATTTTATTACGTTTTTCAGAGTGAATTTGCTGAAACATGCTCCAATTCCGCTCGAAGGAGAAAGTACTGCAAACTTGACTGAGAATCCGTATTGCAACTCGTTGTAACACGGGCGCAGAGTCACCAAACTGTTCCCACCAAAGCCCTACATCACATCAAATCAATGATGAGCTACTAGCAAACCAAATGAATGTTTAACATTAATAGGGCTTACTAAGGCATCGTGGCTGTTAGTCCCACATAATATGACAAAGGATTTTTGTTACTATAAGAATTCAAATCTCCCACCTCTTGTTTGAGAGCATATGTCTTAACTAGGTATGCAGTGCTTAAGTTTGCCATCAGGAGAAGCAAAAGCATTAAGATTAATAATTAGCTCATCCACGCCAACTAAAATTAGACTATAGTATTGACCAAATTTTTCGTATCATCTTTTTGTTAGGTCAACCAAACATAAAATATTTCCTCGACAATTAGAATTATTTCCTAAACCTCAAAATATTAAGGGTATGTTTGGGGCAAAAATTATCTTAAGATTATAATAACCACCTTTTGCTACAGCAAATACTATTTTGTATTCCCTAATTAGCTACAGTAACACTATTTCAAAACTCCATTTGCTATATATTTACTATTTGTTACAGTTTTTACTATTTTATATTCATCAATTTTTTATTCTTTGCTACTAGATGTTTACTATTTCCTTTTAAAACTAAATAGTTTGCACTTCAAACACATAATATTATAACACAAACTAAAACAATCAACGCCACAAACACAAACTATTATAACCCAACTATAATAACTAACTCATTGCCCCAAACACCCCTTAACATGTCAGGTTCTAAAACCTCTTCATAGAAATCAATTCTAAACCAAAAGTGTGATTCACACCCAAAACTATTAACACATACCTTCCTAATTCAGAGCTGCCAAAATGACAAAATCGAGCAGCTAAAAGAAGAAACGAAAGAAACCAATGCATTCTAGCCAATTTAATGGTGGGGTGAAAAGACCGAAACAGAACACGAAATGCAGCTCTATCATTAAATACACTTGTTAACTGTATTTAGGACAACCAGGAGAAATATATTGAAAACATGATTAGTTAGTTCTAGTAAAGATTAAAATTTAGCTGTGTCGTTATATTTGGATTTGAAACTAAGAAGAGGAAATTCCTTTTTTATTATCCCAAGATTTGACAATGCAGGATTCTAACACAATCTTTGGGTAGTTTCTCAATCAAGTCTGAAATGCCAAGGTTCACTATTTCAATGAAATTGTTTATATTAGGATATTCGACGAAGATCAGATGGTAGTGCATCAAAATATTCATCATTCAAGTGCAGAAATGATGGGTTATAATCATCACGGCTTCAATGAAATTGTTTATATAGATTTGTTAAAATGACAATGGATAGAAAACTTACAAGGTGAAACTGTATCCCTTGCTTCCATTGCTAAACTGCATCCAAACATCCCATTTGCCTTTGTGAAAGTAAATATTTGATTGGTAATGTCCCGTCTCATCTCTGGCAAGGGGAGCAATTTCTCCAAAACATTAAAGAAATCCTCTTTAATGGAAGTAAGGAACTTTATTTCTGGATTATACTGAATACTCGGGTTCAAAAACGCAGCTGCTGCGTGAAGCGGGGAATGAAGTTGGTCCCTCCACTTCCTGTCAACGATATCCAGAAATGTCTTGCACTTGATCTCATCCATTATATAATACGTTCTTATTGATTCTTTTGCTCTAGTCATTAACTCATATATACATCCCACAGCAGGTTTACCCCCGCACACTTCTCTCAAGACTCTTAGGAAAGGCTCTGATATTGCCACACATTCTTCCACTGCCCTCCAGAAATCATTATCTTCTATAATCGCAATACAAGAAATGCTCTGTGGTTTATTTGAATAAGGATTCGTGGTGTATTCAGGACTATTGAACATATGCTTCAGTCTTGACCTTTGCTTCAGAATAGATTGCAAAGACAGGAAACTTGATACGGGCTTCGATATCCCAGTCCGAATGAGTTCTTGACTGCCAGTGAACCTTCGCATCAGGTCAAGCAGTGAGGAACTATTATATAGAAATTTTGATATGGTTTGTGCTTGCAGGATACATCGGTTTACCCAATCTACCTTTGAAAATTCCTCCAAAATTGCATTCAGACACTGTGAAGCACAGGGAGACACAAATATAGTTCCATAAGTCTGGAGGATATGATTTGCAATACCTGAATAATTCAAACCACTGTCCATGATTATCTGCACTACATTTTCATGGCCGAAATCTTGAATGACGGAATCAAATAAATCAGCAAGGCACTTTGTGTTCTTGAAATATGTAGATGCATCAATGGATTTGTGAAAAAAGGTCCGGGATGGGGATGAAACCAAAAAGTTGATCAAAGCTCTTGATTTATTGTCAGTCCATGTGTCTACAATGATTGTGCAGCCGGTGGTAGCCCACTCTTTCTCAATATCCTTCGACTGAAGGCTCACTTCAGTTTTGATCCTCTCCAACCAAGTAGTCTTCAGAGTTTCGGCAGAAGGGGCTGTAAATCCAGGGCCACATTTCCCTATTGCATCGATCATTAGCTGATAGGATGAAGATCTAGCTATACTAAAGTCTAGCTTATTCTCAAAAAAGAATAAAGCAATGCTTTTCTCAGCATTTTCATGGTTATGTAATGATGGAGGAGCCATGGGAGTAACAGTTGGAAAAACTTTGGCAATTGGCGATGGGGCCTCCATCGAAATAACAGATTTACACATTGACATTGATGGTGCATTTTCAACAGTCTTGACTTCAGCTAGCTTCTGCTTTTTCCCACTGGATGTTTCCTTGATCTCCTCTCTAGTTGCTAGTATGGCTCTCACTCTATCAGAAACGTCGTCCCTCACTTTACTACATGGATTTACACCTCTACTTGGTAGTCGAGATAAATGATGCTTCAGTCTACTAATCCCACCATTCAAAACTCTAAGACAAAATTTGCACTTTACCTTGTTACCATCTAATTTCTCAGCATATTCCCAACAAATATCTTTCTCACGGACCACTGAGAAAAGTAACAAAAATCAAGCAGCTGAATTGGTTGGTCATTCAAGGACAAACAAACCAAAGACTTATATAATCCACGAAAGGCAAAAATAAACAAATGAATGTATATATAAGGGTAAAAAGCAAGAATCTAGTTTGGCAACAAGCATTGCGGAACCAAAAAGCTCCAACTCACTCAGGATGTGTACGTGTTCTGATCTTCTGGCAAGTCGACCTACTAAGGATCAAACCGAAAGGACAGTAAGCAGCTGAGAGGCCAAGATGAAATATTCACGATTAGTATTAGAAAATGGTCAACGCTCAGGCCAGATAATAAGATTTAAGAAACAACAAAAGATATGATTACAATGTGACAGTAAGTTCGTCTCATGAAAGCTCATGAAAGAAGATAGATGAATTAAACCGCAACCAAAGAAGGGACAAGGAAGAAACATATAACAAGCAAACAAGGACCTCAAATGTGGTATCATGTCTGATTGCTTGTGAATTTGAGAGATATAGAACATGCTTAATTTGAAAAACATTTAAATTCATTGGAGAATTTTACAGCTGATATTAGTAAAGGACTCCCTGCATTGGTTAACTGACTGAATGTTAAAATCATTTTCTGCCTCATTTTGATGGATTGAAACTCCTCGGGAGAAAAGGGTCTTCCAAAATGCCTCTCTCGGCAATGTTCAAAACTAACTTACGTGATAGCATGAACTTAAAGCCACACCATTCGTCTTTAAGAGAGAAACTTTGAAAAGCAAAATCAACTCCTCTGAAACTAATAATAAGAGTGTCATATCACATTCTCTTCTGCTCTGCAGAAGGCTTTTTTCTTCAAACGGACCCTCATTTTCCTCCTTCTTACATTTTTTTTCAAACATTTAAAATCACCCCCATTTCCCTCCACCAATTTTCTCAGAAGCCAACCAAGCCAGAAACCCATTAAACTCCTCATTAAAGAACAGAGACATTACATTACACTTGTACTCTCCCACGCAGAAGCTAGATTTCCATCAAATTTAACTAACAAAAAGTCCTAAACGAACAAAAAAATTCCCAATACGAATCTTTCACTAACTCAAAGTCTCAAACAACCCACAAGGAGCTAAGCGACTGCTTTCTCAAGCAAACTTCCCTCCCACAGTTTCCCAGTAAACAAATAAGTCGTAGAACCAAATTCCCATCAACCCATTTGAGAAATCCCAACACCCTCTGCCCTCAATTCTCTCTCGACAGGCAAAGAAGCAGCAAAATTGAATTGTAAAAGCAAATCGCAACTCGTGAACTAAAAATAGAGCTGAAAAAACGCAGCATAGAGTAAGATAAGAAAAAACGGGAAAGAGGGTATGAAAACGAAGGAAAATTAACGAGAAATTTAAGGGTAACTTACAGAAGAGAGAGAGAGAGAGAGAGAGATTGGTATTTGGGTGTTGTTGTTCTCGACGGAGAGATGAGCGGAGGGTTCGCAGTAGAGCAAAAAAATGATCGATTTATCGCGAGATTTTGAGAGAGCTCGAAAGCTCTGTTCTTAGGGGTTTTTTTTCTGTTCAATTAATTTTATTTCTTTTTCTCGTTTTCAAAAAATTTCTTTTTTTAATTTTCCATACGATATATCGCGGGCCGTCCGATCCAACAACCAATTGATTACTGGTTCCTTCAGTCTGATCCGACATATCGATAATTTGAGTCGATATGTCGACATCTAAACGGCGTCGTATGGGCGAAGTGGAAAATTGGGAAAAAATTATATCAGAATTGGAAGCCTATCTCTATCAGAGCCAGGTTTCGATCCTGGGACCTGTGGGTTATGGGCCCACCACGCTTCCGCTGCGCCACTCTGATTTGTTGAAATCAATTTGCAATTATTAATAAAGATTGACACAAATTTATAAATAGTAAAATTATTTTCTTTCCATTGTGATTTTTAGGCTCTCTGTTTTGTTTTCAATTTCGTGGTTTTAATTGATGGATTGAGTTTTTTTTCATAGAATTAATTAAGATTTTAACTGAACTTAAAAGAAGAATATTCATTAAATTCAACTCTTTTGACTTAAATAAATAGATTAAATAAATTTGAACTATTATATATCATAAAATTAGCTTTAAATCTACTACATGTATTTTTTTTAAGTCCGAAAAATTAATCACCATCTTCGTAATTACTGTACTAAAAATATCACCTTTTAAAATAAGTTAAACAACCCATTTGATTCTATTTAACAGTAGATTTGAATCTAAATGTTTTATACTAGATTTAATATTTTTTTGTAGTTTGAGTTTTCTATTAACGAAATTTGTGTATAAATCATTGAAATTAGATTGAACTATAATATTCTCGACATGTGTCCTTATAATTATTTTTTCAACTTTATATTTATTTTTTTAATTCAACAAAAATACGTGAGAATATGTTTATATTTTGATTATTTTAACCGAGGTTATAATACAACAAATTGATGTTATAATACTTTAAGGGGATAGATTGTGCTCGAATTTGCACATCAACTCCAAGCTTCAACATTAAGACTCATATTTCTTCTTCCTTCGCTGCCCGAAGTTGGCAAATTAAAATATTGCATATTCTTTTTCTTCGTCTATTATAAAAATGCATGGCAAAAATTTTAATAGTTTTTGTTGAAGATAATAATATGCACTATTATGATGCTCACCAAACACCCTCTAATACTTAATTTACATCAAAAATTTTGTGTTAGCATAACAATAATTAGAGTGTTAGATTTGTGTACTTTTGCATAATCTTCTTTTTCTATTTATACAATATTGACTTGATGTTATTGAATCAATCCCTACGTAATTATTTGGATGAAGGCATTATGAAAGGTAAAAATAGTTTGAATATATAGTAGTGATGTTTCGTGTAGAGTTACATTGTTTCATGAATGAATATGTCTATACATATGTCTTTTCTTCAAATTGTTTTGAAGAACTTTTCTCCAATTAAAACTTTCTCCCTTTTTATAAAGTCGTAGAAGTTCGGTTTATTTCCACAAAATTTAGTTCGTTGAACTTGTGGATAGGGTGTAATTTCTATTAAAAAAAAGAAAAAAAAAGTTAATTTATTTTATGCTATGAGACAATTAGTCGTGAAACTCAAGCATTAGAGTGTATAAATTTGTCTTAAAGAGACAACGTAAAGTCGTTGGACTCATATCCTTTTCGATATACCAGATTCTGTATTTTCTGATTTTTTTTATATGATATTATTCATATCACGAAAAACTATTATAATCATCCTAAGTTAAAATGTCAATTTGATGAAATTATTAATTTAAAGTAAAATTCGACTCACTCCAACCAATTTTTAGTATCATACAAATTGGTGGGATTCGAACCAAATAACTATCCGTCACTAACACATATTATTTGTTAGTTGAATAATGCTTGCTTTAGTTCACTCTACTAATTAGGTGTAAACCATAATAATACTATTGTTTGTTTTTATAATAATAACAATTGTCAAAATGAACATAACTCAATTAATATACGAGTGTGTTAAAAATGGTGTGGTTCGAATTTTCGTACTTCACAAAATAAAATTAAAAAAGAAAAAAATGGCCAAAATGTAAGGAAACGACCAAAAATGAAAAGGGGATTAGAAAAAGGAAGAAAGGATTTCGGTGGATATAGACTAATAGGAGTTGTTTTTTTATTTTTTTTATTTTTTTGACTAATTAACAGAAAATATGTTGAAAGGCAATAATTAGTTTACCAAACAAACCAAACTTTCATCCAATCATTTTGATTCCTATTTCTTTAAATAAATCTAAGCATTTCAATCTTTTTACACTTTTGTCTCCTCTTTTTTCCACATTTCAATCATTTCGGCTATTAAACTAAAGTTCTAAAAATTTTAGAATTCGGTAAGGTTCTGTATAATAATCATTTTGTGTTTTTTATTTTTGTTTTTTAAAATTAAATCTAAAATCTAACTAATTTTTGAGAATTAAAAAAGTAACCTTCAAAAAATTGTATTTGTTTTATAAATTTGGCTAATAATTGAATCATGGTACTTAAAAAAAAATGCAAACTATTGTAAAAAAAAATGGATAAAATGGATTTAATTTTCAAAAACAAAAACAAAAAAATTAAATGATTACCAAACAAAACATAAAATTTAAATTAAATTTGAATTTTAATAGAACTACCAAATTTTCAATTTTGTATTTAATTGATATGTAGGTTTTAAAAATCGTTGAATAGGTCCAAAAATCTTTGGACATACAATTAAAATTTTAAAGACTATTTAATACAAAGTCGAAAGTTTAAGAACATATTAGATTTTATTTTAGTTTAGTTTTTTTAGTTTAAGAATCAAATAAGTACAAATAAGTATAAATAAGACAATTTTAAAGACCCATCAGACACTCTTCAAAGCATGTGAAATACATTGATTGTGACACAACCATAGAGTTTAGCCAGTAAATTTTTAAGGGTAAATTGTAAAAAATCACTCATAAAGTATGATGGTAATTATAATTATACCCCTAAACTTTCAATTTTAAAAATTTAGTTCTAAAACTTATAGAAGTGTTAAAATTGCATCAAATTAGACCTCCAAAATCACATAATTATATAAATTGTAACATTTTATAAGTTTGTGGGTTCAATTTTATCATTTACGAGTCTCTACCATTATTGTAAGTTCCGATGTCCAATTTAACATAGTAGAAGTTTATGGGTCCAATTATTACAATTAAAAGTTTGATAGTATAATTACAACTACCACCATACTTTAAGAGGTTTTAAATTTTAACCCACTAGCCCTTTCTTAAAAGAATGTTAAAAAAAAAATTAAAAAACAAACAATAGATCTTATTGGGGTTTTTCTATTATTAAACAAAAAAAAAGCAAATTATAAAACAACTTTTTCTCAAAAATCGTGGGTTTATTTTTTATTAAAAAAACGTTGGGTAAATTTTTGTCAAGAAACAAATTCTTACTCTTTACATTAGGGATCTAAACAGTTATTATAAGTCAATATTAATCTAATTTAACAGATATAAAATACATATCATCAATTAAGAGATCGTAAGTTTGAATCTTTTACTTTACATATGGATTGTATTAAAAATAACAATGATGTAAGGTGACAAGAGCATTCAATAAAAAGAATGCGTTATCAAAATAGATAATCTAGATGTATAAAATATTTTTGTATAGTTTCCACAATCTAGTATAATTTTTCTTCACGTGTATTCCCTAGTCTCAACTCTTCATGAAATTATTGAATTAATAGATATACTTTTCCTTCTTAACAAATAAATACCAAAACAATGTGCTTTTTTAACTTTTCAATCTTGCAAGAAAAATGGAAAAAAAATAAAATACAAATAAAAATGCTTTCTTCTTCTTTTAAATGATAAACAATAATAATTATTCAATGAGTTAGGCTACTTAATCCAAAGCACTCTTATGCATATCCACAATTATCAATATATTTATTGATATTTTAACAATTTTATATTCGCCTTGTCTTAATTTTTCGTAATATTCTAATTAAATTGGTTTGGTGCTCTAAAGTGCAATTTGGTCCTGTTTGGTAAGGTCCCATTTTCGTTTTCTTATTATCACATATTTTAGGTTAAAATTGTTATGATATTTGTCTTTATTTGAAGTTTGAAATAAATATCTTAGATATAATTGGTATTTAACATTTGAATTTTATGAGATTTTAGTTATTAATCATGTGTTGTATATAAATTTACATATTTTTAATTAAAAAAAAAATAAATTATAATCCAATAACCCAACCCTACCAACTCGAATTTTCGAGTTGATCCAAAAAAATACTTTCAACCCAACCTAACTCAACCCATGTATACCCCTAATTTTATCTAGTAAAAAAAGAAAAATAAAGATAAAATTATCACATATAAAAAAATTCAAACTATTTGCAAAAATAGCAAAAAGAATATCGATGGACGTTGATGGACTTCTATCGGCATCTATCACATAATATCAATCATAGCCTTCTATTACTTTTTATTATTGATAGACACTGATATATTTAAATATGCTTCTATCGATTGAATTTTATTATTTTGTGTAAATAGTTTTCACTTATTTTTCTATTTTTTAAATTACCACGGAAGAAATTTATTGGATAATTAGTTATTTTGTTCGTGAAACTAAATTAAACATATACGGAACTGGAAAAAGAAAAAAAAAAAAAAAAAAGATGCTTTTTGCAACTCTCTCACATATGTGTTATTTTCCTTTCAAAAATTAGATTGAAATTATATATTAAAAAAATGAAATGTTAAAAATTATTAAAAATTAATATAATAATTTTTTAATTCAACAAGTAATGGTCGAAATCATTGGTCTTTGAGATCGTAATTAATGTAGTTATTTACTAAAATAAAATACAAATTTACTTTATCCATATATTATATACGCTAAAAGATGCTTTCATTTATGTTTTTGAAAAACTAAAAATAAAAAAAATTGGAACAAAATTATAAATTGCATATAATTTTCATAAATTTTGAGAATGTCTATTTAAAATGAGTACTATATGCTTCTTTCTTTCTTTTAGGATTGAACCAAGATTATATCAATTACCATTAAGTTAAACTCACTTTAGATTATTTAAAAATTAAAAATTATTATTTTAATTACAATATTATAAATTGGCCTCTTAATTTCTGGTATTTGGTTGTTCTTTTAACTTTTTGAAAACATGTTCACTCATTCTTATCTCAATTAGGTCATTTGGTTTAAGGTTTTATAGATATTAAGGAATAAAAAATATATGGAAATAGGATGTCTTGAAATCAAATATAGTTCTTGGTTATGTATAGGATTGGGAATAGGATGTATAGAAACGTTTTATACTTTTTTATGCAATTATAAAGTATAAAATTAATAAAAAATAATTTTAATAATTAAGTTTTGTTTTTTAATTTATTTTTATTACGTCAAGTTATTAAATCAATTTCAAGCCATTAAAATTTAACTAAATTTACCAACTCACCCTCCAATTTAATATATTTATCATCGATTAAAATTTTTATATTGCACAATATTACCAAATTTTATTTAAAAAAATATTGATAATTTTTTTTTTGTCTCTTTGTTAATTGAAGAGCTAATTAGCTCATTGTTTAATGTCAATTATAAACCTTATATATATATATATATAAAAGAACTTGATATAAATTAATTGATTAAAATCATCAAACAATATTTTTAATTTTAAAAAATAATTATAATTATAGATTAAAACTAGAAGTACAAGTGTACAAGATTGTTTAGTTGAATAAATTAACTTATTTTATTATTAGTCGATTAATTAAAATTTTTTAAAGACTAATTAATAATTTTAATAAATAATTTATGATGTTAATACATATTACCAATAAAAAGAGATTTAAGCAAATATAATTATAGTTAATTCATATATTTTTAAAAATATTATGGTTTTTCATATTAATTTAAAATAATAGAATAAATTATTATATTAGCATTGTTATTAATAAAATTGATTATATATGTCAATTATAGATTTAATTTAAACATATTTATAAAAATTAAATAAATTAACCAATATAAACAAAGAAAAAAAATGAACAAAATGAAAATAAAAAGTAAGAGAGAGAAAACACATTGGAAATAGAGATAACACACTTGGATGATTATGAAAAACAATGGGAATAAGAAATGCATTGGAATAAGATATTCTCATTTTCAAGGTTGAAAAACTTGTACAAAACATAGTGATAAAATATCATTTATCATTCCCACCTCTTATCTTCATTAACTAAACGAGAAAAGAAATATATTTTGCAAATTTTAATAAAAAAAACAAATTGAATTCCTTTATTCATTGTTTCTATATTTTTCTCAAACATGGATAGAGGTGTTGTTTAATTATCCGGGAGTTTGACTTTTTTTCTTTTTCAAGTTACCTTTCGATCAAAATTATAATGCCTAATAACTATGTTTAAATTGACAAGTTTGAGTAAGTCAACATGATTTTTAGAAAGGGATTAAAATGAATAGTATTTTTAGAGCTAATAATTAAGTGTATAGTAATATTTTTAAATAATTTAAAAAAAAACCTATTAATGATGTTTATCATTAATAGACTCTTATTAGATAAGGGTGATAGTCGGTTCGGTTTTGTCGATTTTGGGTCAACCAAGAATCAAACCAAACCAATAGGTTTTACAAAGAAGGGATCCAAACCAATGTCCAATAAATAACAAAACCAATTGATTTAATTTATTTGGATCATTTTATTATCGGCATGGTTATCGATTTTTGACATTTTCTCATTTTTAATTCCTTTTTCTTTTGAAGGGCCCCTTTTTGCTAATTTTAAATTAAAACTAGGTGAATTTCTTTCTTTCTTACTTTCTTTTTTTTTTTAAAAAAAATTGACATTTTGTTGTTTTGTTTCTTGCCACCTTTTAAAATAATTTTAAAAAAACATATATGTTATATAACAACTAGTCTTTTATCTGAATATCAAATACACTGCACCATATTAATTAAAATACTAAAAAAACACCTAAAGAGTTTATTTTCAATGGTATATATCATTAGTTCGACTTGGTATTGATTGGTTTTTCTGATAAAAAGATTGATACGATACATTTTGGTTTTCTCCAAATACAAACCAATATATCCAATTTTATATTAAAGAACCAAACCAAATCATTGGATCAGGTTTGGATTGATTTGGATTTTTTATTTTTCGATTTTTTGTTGTACTATTTATAGTCTATCACTAATAAATTATGAGGCTCATATCTAAATTTTACTATATTTACAAATTATTTTGGCCTTGTACTATATTTGCTAATGTTTTGAATTTGATTGCTATATTTTCAATGACTTCGTTTTCTAGTAAAGAAATTAAAATGATATAATGAATTAGAGTATTTTTAAAAAAGTATTTAATAAGAAAATCTATTTTTCAAGGGGATCTTCGAAAACAGAAAAACAAAAGAAACTATTTATACAAAATAGTAATATTTTAATATTCTTTGATAGAAAGTATAAGTCTATCATCAATAAGCATGGATAGAAGTCTATTAATTTTTTTTCCACTATTTATGTAAATAGTTTAACATTTTTTTTATTTGGAAAGATTTCCCTTTTATTAATCTAACCTTCACTATGTATATATAATAAAAACAAAACTTCATCAATTATTTTAGAGGAAAAAGTGGGAACATCAATGACTATCAATTTACCAAAATCCTATAACTGCTTGGAAATAATTTTTATTTTTGTAATTGGAATAAAGCGTTATAAAATATTCATATCATAGTATTTTCATAAAAAATTAATCACACCATTTAAACTCTATCATTTACTAGCATTTTTTTTTAAAAAGAAAAATCTACTAACATGTACATAAATAACAAGTTATTAGTAATCTTTCATCAAAATCACGATTTAAAATTCGGGTTCATCAAATCAGCATAACTTAATTGATTAAGGTATATATCATCGACGAAAAAGTTAGATAATCGTCGAACTAAAAACAATGAATCGTCCATTCAAATTTCAACCCTGTACAAAAAATAATATTTTATTCATGAGAAGACACAAACTTTATCTTCATAATAAGATCTCCACATATTTTTAAATTATCACATGCTTTGGATTCCAAACAGAAAAAAAAAAAAAAAGGAAAACCCTAATCTCAATCAAATATTGCAAAATCTAAAGATCATAGTTTTAGAAATGAGTTAAAAGGTTTGATTTCAATAAATTGAAATGACCCATTTTTGAATAATTTTACCCAAAATGCCATCTCCCTCTTTTTGTCAATATGTCTCCACAATCACCACCAAAAATGGGCCTCAAAGAAACAGCATCAGCCATCAATGGCGGCAATTCTACCATTAAAATAGTAATTGGAGAAACCCCATTTCATATCACATGGACCCTCCTCCTGTTCCTTTGGCGTTTTCGTTCATTTTCTGATGTGGGTTTTCTTTTTCTCCTTCCATTTTTCTCTGTATATGATGTCAACTGCTCTCTTTTCACTAGTAAACAAAAAATCTCTTGCAGCTGAGACTTCGTTTTCGTTTCTCTTTTGTCAGTTTCATCAATCAATCAATGCAATCGACTGAGAATACGATTTTCTCTTTGTTTCGAGTTATGTTGATGGAGATTTCTATTTTTGGATCTTGAGAAAGCTTCTGGGAAGTTTGAAGTAAGAAGTAAATCTATAGCTAGGTTTTTTCTGTTCATATCCGTGCTTGTTTGACTACTGAGAAAATGAGGAGTATAATCTAGATTTCTGGTCATTCAGCTTTTGAGGGTGTTCTCGTTGTTTGAACTACTAAATGATATTGATTCACTTCAGTTTTCTCATTGTTTTGATTCATTTGTGCATCTTGAGCATGCTTTGCTGAAATTTGGTATATTGTTAATCTTTATGTTTCAACTCCTTTATTTCTTCTTCATTCTGTTTCTGAACTTGTTTGGCCACTGAGAAAATGGGAAGTAAAATTTTGAAGTTCATTTGGTTTTAATGCGTTTGTTTCTTACCATTTCTTTGCTTCATTTTTGCATCTCGAGCAAGTTTTGTTGAAGTTTGGGAGGTTGTTTGTGAGAAGTAAATCCTCTGCTACTCCTTCTGTTTCAGCTCCTATTTTCTCACTGTTGTTTCTGAATTGTTTGGCTACTGAGAAAATGAGAAGTAAAATATTAATTATTAGTCATATAAGCAGCGTTTGATATCCATTTGGTTCGTGAAAGTAAGTCTATAAACACTAATTCTACTTATTGGACTCTTTTGTTTTGTTGTCTACATTTTAGAAATGTTTTTAAAATTCAAGCTAAGTTTTAAAAACTAAAATTGGTAGTCTTTGAAATCTATTTTTGTTTTTAGAATTTGACTAAGAGTTTAAATAATCACTTAAAAGAAAGATGTAAACTATGCTCGAAGTTGTGAAAAGAAAAGCACAAATTTTAAAAACAAAAAAGGGCCTTAGCTTTTTGGAAAACTAGTAGTTATCCACTGCAACTTTTCTATTTCAACTTATTTATTTTTATTATTATTTTTTTCCCTATCAACACTTTGTTTTTCTTTGTTTTGTTGTATACTTCCTTAGTTGAATTTCAAAGAACGAAAAAGTGTAGTCTTCAATAACTTGTTTCCATACAAAGGCGGAAAAAATACTAAAAATTTTGTGGGAAAGCCAATATAAATTTTAAGAATGGAAAATGAAAAATGAAATTGTTATTGAACAGAGGCATTTCTTTTGTTCTTCTGATTGAACCAGTGATATGGATTCACTTTGGTTTTATATTTGCTTTTAGTCTGTAGATTTAGATGGCAATTTTTCGTCTTAAGCATGCTTTTCTCAAGCCTGGAAGACTAGCAGTTAATAGTAAATCCATTGCTGATCTTTTGTTTTCAATTCTTTTTTTCTCCTCCCATCCGTTTCTGTCAAATGAGAAGTAAAACCTTAAATGCAATTTCAGTCTTTTTATGTCACCACGTCTTGGTTTGATTTGTTCTTTTCATGCTATTTTTCTCTTTAATTGCGGAAACCGTGAAGATGCAGCCGGCAATTGAAGCAAAGAAAACTGTTAAATCATCCTCTTGGTGCTTATTCATTCTTGCTTAAAAAGCCTCAACTCTCAGTTTAAAATGAGCTTCAAAAGGGGCCTCGAGCTTGTCGTCTTCGTTTTCTCTGCAGTCTTCTGTTTTGCAGCGACTTTTTATCCGGTCATGTCAGAGCCAATCAAAGACAAGGAAGCTTTGCTTAATTTTATTAACAAGATGGATCATTCACACTCGCTCAATTGGAAGAAGAGCACTTCTTTGTGCAAAGAATGGATTGGGGTTCAATGCAACAATGCCGAATCTCAAGTTGTAGCTCTGCGATTGGCTGAAGTTGGCTTACATGGTTCGATCCCGATCAACACTCTCGGTCGACTATCGGGACTCGAAACTCTAAGTCTAGGATCGAATTACATATTAGGGCCTTTCCCTTCCGACTTCCAAAAACTGAGAAATCTCAACTCACTCTACTTGGAAAACAACAAGTTTTCCGGTCCATTGCCATTGGATTTCTCAGTATGGAAGAATCTCAACATCATTGATTTCTCCAACAATGCCTTCAATGGGAGCATCCCTCAATCTATTTCAAACACGACGCGGCTAACGACATTAAACCTTGCCAATAATTCACTCTCTGGTGAGATTCCAGACCTCCACCTTCCTATTTTGCAGGAGTTGGATCTTTCAAACAACTATCTCACAGGGAATGTTCCTCAGTCCCTTCAAAGATTTCCAAGTCGAGCATTCTCCGGTAACAACCTCGTCCATGGAAATGCCATTCCTCCAGTTCGTCCTGGGCCATCGCCCAATGCTCAACCATCAAAGAAAGGTACAACAACAATTGGTGAAGCAGCAATTTTGGGCATTATAATTGGAGGTTCTGCAATGGGGCTAGTAATAGCAGTCATTTTGATGGTTATGTGCTGTTCAAACAGAGGAGTAAAAGACAAGGCCTCATCAAAACTGGACAAACAAGATCTGTTTGTAAAGAAAAAGGGATCTGAGACACAAAGCAACAATCTCAAGTTTTTTCAAAGTCAGAGCCTTGAGTTTGACCTGGAGGACTTGTTGAGAGCATCTTCCGAGGTGCTCGGGAAGGGGACGTCTGGGACGACGTATAAGGCGACTTTAGAAGACGGTAATGCTGTGGCAGTGAAGAGGTTGAAGGAAGTGAGTGTTTCAAAGAAAGAATTTGAGCAGCAAATGGAGGTACTAGGGAGCATTGAACATGAAAATGTGTGTGGTTTAAAGGCATATTATTATTCAAAGGATGAGAAACTCATGGTTTTTGACTTTTACCAACATGGAAGTGTCTCTGCAATGTTGCACGGTATGTTCTTATCTTTCCCCTTTCAAGTTATACAACTTTAATTTCTAGTACAATGCAACTGATTTAGTTCCTTACATGAAATTAACTTAAATACCTGAAGAAAAACACTAATGCACTAGATTTGATTAGAAAGAACTTTGTGGTTAAGCGTGTTTGGGTAATTTTTTTTTTTCAATTTATTTGGTTGTGATCATTGATAAGTCTTCGACCTCTGAAAAGATCTAGATGTTGTTATCGTTGAATTGTTCTCACGGGAACAATAAAGATGAAGATTTATTGGATCAGAATTCAAGGTTGAAAAATCTAAATAGTAATTAAACTAAATAGACAACCATTTAGGGATAGGAATTGTAAAGCTTTAAATTCTAAAGTCTCATTTTGTAACTATTTTATTTTTAAAAATTAAGTCTATTTTTTCTCAATTTCTTATTCAGAAGTTGTATTCGGAGCGAAATTATAAAAATAATAACAAGTTTTTAAACACCATTTTTTTTTTTCAGTTTTCAAAATTGAGCTAAGAAACTAAAAACCAAAAATCCAAAGCCAAAACATTCAATTCTTGAAGTTCGAGGGTTGATTTGTGAATATGGAATTTTGTAGTTGCGAGAGAGAAACGGCAGTCTCCTCTAGACTGGGAAGCTCGACTCCGAATTGCCATTGGCGCCGCCAGAGGAATCGCTCGCATCCACTCTGAAAACTGCGGCAAACTCCTCGTACATGGAAACATCAAGGCCTCAAACATCTTCCTCAACTCCGACGGCTACGGTTGTGTCTCCGACGTCGGCGTCGCCGCTCTGATGAACCTCATGGCCCCGCCGGCCACCAGATCCGCTGGATACCGTGCTCCCGAACTCAAGGACTCTCGCAAAGCATCTCAAGCCTCTGATACTTACAGCTTCGGTGTCGTGCTTCTCGAGCTCCTCACTGGAAAGTTTCCACTGCATACGAAGGGAGGCAACGGCGGAGGCGGCGGCGATCAGATTATCCACTTAGTGCGGTGGGTGAACGCGGTGGTCCGAGAGGAGTGGACGGCGGAGGTGTTCGATGTGGAGCTTTTGAGGTATCCGAACATAGAGGAGGAGATGTTAGAGACGCTGCAGATTGCGCTATCTTGTGTAGGAAGAGTTCCGGATGATCGGCCGGCAATGGCGGATGTTGCAGCACGTTTGGAGGGAGTTCGCCGGGTGAGCGGCGTTGGAAACCAACCGCCGCCTCCGGCGTTGGAACGTGTAGCGGAGGATTTGATCCAGATTCAGGTGAATGTGGCTGAGGGTGACGGTGGAGGTCCGTCGAGATCCGATTGAGGAATTCGGTTTTGGTTGAAAGATCATTGGGATTGGAATCGAGTTGTTCGAAACTGGATGAACAAATTCAACCAGTGGATTTGTTTAGGTTAGTTTTTACTCGCTCTTCAAAATTTGCTCATTTGATTGGTTCCTTCGGGTTTTGGGTTTTGTTCTTCATCCTTTTTGTTTATAATAACAATAATTTAGTAGTTCCTGTAATTTATTATTTTCACTAAAAATGGGTTAAAATTTTGTTTTCATGTTATTTGATGTTTAGTATTTCAAAGTTTTCATTACTTACCCTATAAAAGATGTATGGTTTGATTCTCATCTCACGATGAACTTTAGAAGAACATCAATAAATTCTTAATCTTTGAATTTTTAAATTAATGTTTAAAAGGTTTTTGAACTCTAAAACATGTTTCTTCTTAAAGAGAAGATGAAGAGAAATAACTTTTATGGGAAAATTTATTGTCCTGTTAATAAAAATTTTCATACCTCCTCCCTTCTATGACCTGACATGTGTTATTATTATACATTTATTTACCATTTTTTTCATTAAAAAAAAAAAGAAGAAAATTCGAGTACAAATAGAGTGAGTTTTAAACTACATAGCTCATGATTACTAGCCAATTCAACTATACTTGATTTGGCTGTAACAAAACATTCCTACTATTACGTAGTAGACTTCATTTTTTTTCCCTTCAAGAGAAGTGAGGTGAGGAGGTCGGATTTTGTCCAAAAATAAAAATCATAGAGGTTCATTTATAGCACGAGAACATATAGGCCATCAACATAAAAAATTCTTCATTTACATCAAACTTATGGGTCTTTGTAGCAAGAGGTAGAATACCGAATCCCTAAGAAATTGTGAACTTTTGGAGCTCTTAGTATAAGAATTTAATAAGGTATAAAATAACGTTTTTTTAATAGTGGAACCCACCAAATCCTTGAGCCAAATAAGAGGTGAAGTTTACAACTCCGCTTCACTCACTCCAAACACCCTTCAAAGGGCTCATTCTAGACTTAGAACTAACTCGAACCAACACTCTTAACACAAAAATCATAACTATTTCTGATTCCTATACAGATTCAAATGGTTCAAGAATCTACAAATTCAAATTCCAAAGATCACGAGTCTAGTTTTGTACAATGAACAAATACAATAATCAATACTTCAAAACAACCACAAAATCATTCTAACTTTGCATTCAAATACAGAAATACAACTTTTCAATTTGATCTGATGCAAAATGACCAAGCAGTATACTGGCTAACAAATCTTTATCTTCTAAAAGAAGATGAAGATCAAGCTGCTTCCATCAGATACTGACCGATATAGCAATTATAAATCACTCCTGCTTCCTCAATATTCTTGTTTTCACACCACCTGTATATTATGGAGCAAGGCAAAAAAAAACTTAAGAATTTGATCAAAAGAGATTACATTCCTACTCTAAAAGAGAGTATTCATACCTTCGACTTCCTCAAATTGAACTTCTTTAATCAGTTCACCTCCTGCATTGTATACAAACCTAAAGAAAGGGGTACCACAAATTTAGGGGAAAAAAAAAGAAGCACAACTATCCCTCATTACACTAAAACTCAACAAGAAGAAACAAATCGATTTGTGAATAAAGAACTATTATGGGTATCTAAAATGGCAACTAAATCAGTTCAGAGAATAATGAGCCTCTAAAACCAGTCATAGAACTCTCCTTGTTGAAGGCAAAATGGAAAATTTTACAATTATGCTTGAAGTTCAACATTCTAAACAATCTCGTTCTCATCTCATGCAGCCTCTTTTCATCACCATTTGTTCAAAGCTCAAGTAAATGGCAAAAGCTCATTAACTGTTTTATTCAGTTCAAAATGGGAGCAATAAATAGAGAAGATAATGTCAATTACCTGTTGGAGAATACAACCTCAAGTTCATAATCAGAGGAACTCTTAAAGGCTTCAACCAAGACTGTTACAATCTCCGTTTTCCGAGTACTTGCCATCAGTATATCATATTCAGTTGGAATTACAATTGTAAAAAAGTTATCGCTTAGTTCGCTTAAACATATCTTATCTACAGCAGCCAGGGCAATCCTCCTTTTAAGGGTATCAGTTTCTGGGTCAATGATATAGATGGCAAACTCTGTTATTAAAAGAATCCGCCTTTTCATCTTCCCGGAAGCAGTGAACTTCAAAACTTTATCTGCAAAAAGCACACTCTGCTCACCTGCAGGGATAAAGAACATGGTAGAACTTGGTTATGGAGTATGAGATAGAATGCAAAAGAAGACGTGCATGAATAGCTGCTACAGCCGTAACACAAACCATAATATTCTGCAAGAGTAGGGACTGTTGGAAGAAACTTTAACACCCTTGGACGACTCACAGAGTTAAACCAAATAAATCAAATCTCATAGGCCACAATTGATAACCATTTGGTTTTGGATTTTTAGTTTTTAGCTTTCGCAAAATTAAGTTTACAAACACCACTTCCATCTATGAGTTTCTCCGTTTTGTTATCTACTTTATAACAATGTTTTAAAGCTATTCCAAGTTTGTTTTATTTTTGAAATCTAGCTAAGGATTGAAATGTTTCTCTTAAGGGAGGTGAAAACCATAGTAAAGAAATTGAGAGGAAATAAACACGATTTCCAAAAACGATAATGCAATCAAAGGTGCCCTTGCTAAATCCATACAACAAAATAAATCCAACAAAATACAGCCCAGCAAAAGCTCTCATATTTTCACCCCACTAAACATTCATCCAAAATACTTAATAGCCAAAGCTTAAAGGATTTCCGTTCATTCACAAATTCAAAAAGGAAACTACACAATACAAAAAGAAAACATCAATCTTAGGAATTACACAATACACGGTGCCCAAATAGATAACAATTTTAAACATGCTAAAGCAAGCATTTCCCCCTTATTATCACCCGATCATCATAAAGTACACCAAGAGAACGAAGGGTTATTATCCATTAAGAAAGTAACAGATTCGCAATTCTCGATATGGAAAACTATCATCGACATACAATTTCACAAATAAGGAAGAAAAAAGTAGAATCGATCAACTAAATTTACAAATTCCAGAAACGAAATACATTGATACGAAGGCGAATTACCAAAGCAAAAGAAAAAACTCAACGCGGTAGGTACAAATTTAACCTTGTTTTTGCAGGATTTTCATCAAGAATTGATTCGAGGGCACATCGATGTAATCCCCCTTGTAATCACGATGAAGAGAAGCTTTCCGACGGACCTTGATGCCCATAAAGGGCTCCTGACCTTCAGTCACATTCCCATCGGAGGGTCGCAATTTCAATCCTTGCACATCGTCGTCGGTTCCGGCGATGTCCGGTTGTTCCACAGCTCCGGCAGCCGGTGATCGGTCGTCGATGAGGACCCGCCTCCGGGATCTGGAGTCCATTGTTATCGTTCAAAGTTGAGACTAAGCGAGAAAGAAAAGGGGTTTCTTTCTCGGAGCCTCGACTTCTAAACGAGAAATTGTCGTTACTGCCCCCATGGTGAATTGAAGCAATTTTTGTAATAATTTTTTTTTCCCGTTAATCCAATCTGAACATAGATCGGTAGATAAACCATTTTATTTCAACTCGATTATACAAAATACTCTTGAATTTATTCATAAAGATGAATTATGTCTCTATAATTATACGATCTTTTTCTCTATAATTGTTGTACTAAAAAAAAGATATCAATTATATCTTTACATTTTTAACCTTTAAATTTTGAAATTTCAAATTTATTCCAAAAGAAAAAAAAAACTATTAAAGAGTTTTTTTCTCTCGTCTTTAAATCTCAAATGTCATGTCAATTTTCATTATTTCTTTTAACAGAAAAAATATTTTTGGAATACTTTCAAAATTTAAAGATAAAAAACCAACAATTTTTAAGTTTATGAATATAATTGAAAACTATATAAAATTTTTATATGTGATTGTTTTCTTTTTTATATATATAATTTAACATTTTATTTAATATATGTTAGAAAGGAAAAAATCGAAAAGCAATAAAATTGCATCAAAATTATTAAATATGAAAATTTGAAATGTGGTTTCGCACGCACTAAATAGATGTCACACAAGACATCCTAGCAGTGATAAAGACAATAATTAAGTAACAAATAGTAAATCAAACATGAACACAAAAGTTTGTAAGTTAGTTCGGTGATCAACCACCTATATGTCTGGGAGGCAGTATGCCCAAAAAAGATAATTCACCAATATATAAAAGTAAAAAAATTACAATATTGTACTTAACTGTGAATAGTGAAGATTACAATGATACACATAGAATCCAACTCAATTAATCACCTAGGCCTCCCTAGATGTGAGACTCTCTCTCACTTGAAAATAGGCTCCCTTAAGTATACGAATATCAGTGCGATAACACTTAGGCTCCCCCTAAGCATGTGAGACCCCCTCTCACTTGGATATATATTTCCTTCTACTTGTGAACTCCTTTCACGTGTGGACTTAGATTCCTTCTAAGTATTGAGAACTCCCTTATGGTTGAATAATAGCTCAGACTCCCCCTGAGTATAGAGAAACCCCTTCTCGATCAACTTTATCTTAGGCCCCCCTAAAACCAAACAAGCATTTGTGATTATGGAAATGCTCATTGTAAGAGCAAGTGAAAAACATGCCACCACAAATAAAGAACAAAGCATTCTTCTTTAATTCAATGAAAAAGAGTAGGTATTTTGTAAAACTCACACAATAAACTTACAAAATAATATGTGCGACAACCCTAGTACAAGAACTTCTTGGACTTAAATAGCACAGTGGAAAGATGAAAATTATCTCCACAAATAATCGAAGAAGCACCAAAAAGGAAAAATTCCAAAAAGAATATTATGCAGAATAAGTTAAATAAGGAAAGAAATATTCTGCAGAGTTGGCAATTGGAAGAACAACCTTTGAGACAACTACCCATAGAGACAAAACCAAAGACAACTTCTAAACAGTCCAAGAAGCAAAAATTAGGGGTCTTAAACAAATATATATAGCCAATATCATAAATCTAACAAAATGAGAAGTGAAAAAAATAGAAGTCCTTGGTGATTCATATTAGGACACCGATCAATTTAACTAAAATGAAGTGACACTTTTGTTTCTTCTGCTGTGGGGATTCTGATTTAAGAGGAACAATATAATCTTTAGAGTTATAAAAAGAATTAAAGTGAACATGATTAGAGTCGGATAAGTTCAATTCCCGCTTCTTAAACATCAAGTACTAAGATTTAGTTTGAGATTGTGGTCAATGGCGGATCCAAAAATCTATGTTAAGTGGCACAACACATGTGTATATAAGATTAAATGGAAAAATAGTTTTTTATCCCTCATCATGGAATTCAACCTTTTTATCCATTTTTACCTTTCAGTTTTATTTTCATTTGATCTTTAAATTTTAAAATTTTATATTTTTAAGCTTGGTTTTTTCACAAAATATACACATTTTATCCATAGTGTTAATATATATTTTTAATTTATAAGAGTTATAAATTATTATTTTTCACTGATTTTCCATTACAATTAAAATTAATTATAAAACTTTCCATCATAATTATTTTAAATTAATTTATTAAAAGTTAACTTTAAACATAAAAGTGAGCACTAGCAGGCATTTGGGGTAAAAATGTAAAATAATGAAACCCAAAAATCAAAAGAATACTAAATTCAAAATTTAAAATAAAAATGTAACATTTTAAAATATATAGACTAAATAGAAATTAAACTAAAATATGAAAGCGAGGTTTCAATTTTATGTTTCCTAAGTTTATAACATTTTAAAATTTAACATCTTTGAAATTGAAAACTTAAGTTTTAATTAGAATCAAAATTAAATTTTATGTTTGTTAATTTTTAAAATGTGTAAATGTGTCTTCAAAAAACATTAATATCTTTTCTTTAAAAAAATCAATAATAAATTTCACCTTCTAGGATTTTTTTTTTTTAATTTATAAAAAAGTCTAATGTGTCTTTGACCTCTTGAATACAATTTGAAAATTAATAAATAATTATAGGGTTCTCCGCTAAATATACAAGTAAAATAATGAAACATTAAAATTATGTTGGATAACTATTTAGTTTTTTCTTTAAATTTTTATTTTTAAAAATTAAGTCTATAAATACCACTTCTATCTCTAAGTTCCTTTGTTTCGGTTTTCAAAAAATGAAGTCAAATTTTGCAACTAAAAAAATAGTTTTTGAAATCTTTGTTTTATTTTTGGAATTTAGCAAAAAATTCAACCATTTTGAAATATGAAAACTATGATAAAAAATTGAGGAGAAACAAATACATTTTTCAAAACCTAAAATATACAAATTACCAGATTTTTTAAAAAAGTAATCCATAACACATGTGATGCACGTGAAATTTATAGTTTTTTATACTTTTATTCTAGTACATAAATTTTTTTAAAATATTATAATCAATATATCAAACATATTTTACATTGTTGGACCTATATACTTATAATTATTTGAAAATAAAGACAAAATAGGAAATTAAAGGTAAAAGATGTGATTTATTCAAACATATTTTCACCGTTATATGCACGTCTCTATGTATTCAAGTATATTTTTCAATGAAATTGCAGAAGCTATTTATAGGTGAAGTTGGCTCTTTGACATTGTGGTCCCCACTTTATGGTTAAGGTAGTTCCTGAAATGGTAGAGTGAATATTCCTTCTGTTACGCAATCAACCCGTCACAAATGCACAACTGAAAGCTGTACACGTGTCAGAAGCCTCCACAATTTGCGTTGCTCTTTAAATCTTCGATCGATCGCCGCATGCGGTGTTATTTTTGATTACCGCATGTGGTTGAATTTGCGCTGATCGCTAAGCTCTTGATCGATTGTCGCATGCGCCGTCATTGCGTTGATCATCACTTTATTTCTAAATGATGAGCGCAATGCGACATAGATGTGTTGTTTCTTTTATCTTTGAGCCATTGACGCATGCGGTGACTGATTTCCTGCAAAACAGAAACTGAAACATTTTATTCTACCATCGCAATGGTGTTAATGGGTGTATTGACGACAATTTATAATTCTCGCATTTCTTAGCCAATTTCTATACTATCGACGCAACTTTTCTTTCTTTTAACAGCAATATCTAAATAAAACAGTATAAATAACTTGTATTTCTACGAGTTATCAGCTTCTTAATTTTATAACACGTTATCATTACGAGCTCCTATCATTTTTCCCGCTAAAGGTAGGTCCTAAAGGTATGTCGATTTTTCTCTCTTCGTTATAATTAATAAATTAAATGTTGTTTTATATATTTGATATATATTAAATTTCTAATATAAATATAATATTTTGTAATAGTGTTACTATGAAAAATATTACAAAATTAGAATCGTAGCATTTGATATTAATAGTAATAATTACTTGTCATTAGTGCTTGGTGCCAAAATACACCTGGATGCCATAAAAATGTGTTCATCAGAAAACAAATTTTCTTCCTAAAGCTCGTTGTAAATGGATGCACTTGAGGTTCCAAAATTTTAAATCAATATGCTAGAGAAGACATATTTCTACATTTCGGATATGTTCTTACAGTAGTAATATCGAATGAAATATTTTAAAGGTATTCTGCACTCATCTGATGTCTTCTCGTGACTGAATGAAATAATGAGTTACTGATTAAAAAAAGATTATGAATCTCAGCTAACTAGGGCAACAACATTCCTTAAAGTGATTGATGTGAATTTAATACTTGTGGATTAAAAATCTTGAATCTCAACTAATTGAAACAACACTATTTCCTGAAGTGAATGTTGTGAATTTTAATAATCATGGTTGAGATCGTGGTCATGGGCGAGATTGTGACCGTGGCAGGAGAAGAAATAATTATTATTTTCGTGATGTTCGTTCTAATCATTGAAATTTCAAAAGAACCACAAAAAATGATGATCACAAAGGAAAAACTCCACAAGATAAGAGTTCAAAAAGTGTTGAAAATAAATGCTTCCGATGCGGATTGACTGGCCATTGGTCACATACCTGTTATACGTCAAAACATTTAGTTGATCTCGAACAAGCCTCTTTAAAGGAAAAAGGAAAAATGTGGAAGCAAATTTTGCATACCAGGATAATGAGATATTTGACCCATCCAATATAACAAATTTAGATGTAGCACATTTTTTTAAATCTTCCGAAGAGAAAATTAGCACAATTAATGACATAACAAGTATTTCTTTGATTTTGAGAATATTTAGTATTTAATGTTGCTCATTTTTTCCTATTGTCGTGTTTTTTTCTTGGTTAATGTTTAATTTTGTATATTCCAAGTGTTGTTTTTCTTATTGTAATTATTTTCTTTTAATGAAGAAATGTGGATCATTTTCACATGTTAGGTGATTAAAAAAAAAGAGCAAAAAAGTTCAATGTTTGGCAGACAGTGCAACTACACATACAATACTTAAAAATAGAAAATATTGTTCCAAACTAACAATGCTGGAAGCAAAAGTCAATACAATATCAGGTTCTACAAACCTAATTGAGGGATTTGGAAAAGCAAATATTATTTTGCCTAGAGAAACAAAATTTACAATTGACAATGCATTGTTCTTTAGTCAATCAGAGAGAAATCTACTTAGTTTTAAAAATATACGTTGCAATAGTTATCATATTGTGACTGACAGAAAGAATGATATGGAGTATCTTTATATCATATCTACTGTCTCAAATGAAAAACGTATACTGGAAGAGTTTTTTTTTTATCTTTTGGATTATATTATACTCATATACGAGTAATTGAAACATATGCAACAATGAACTTGAAATTCATAAATCCAGATATACTTACAATTTGGCATGACAGATTAGGTCATCCAGGGTCTATAATGATGAGATGAATTATTAAGAATTCAAAGGGACACCCATTGAAGAGCCAAACGATTCTTCAATCTAATGAATAATCATGTGATGTTTTCTCCCAAAAAATTAATAATTAGACCATCATCAGCCAAAGTGGGAATTGAATCCCCTGCATTTTTAGAACGAATTCATGGTGTGATATATGTGGACCTATTAACCCACCAAGTGGACCATTTAGATATTTTATGGTACTAATAGATGCATGCAGCAGATGGTCACACATGTACTTATTATCAAGTCGAAATATTGCATTTGCAAGATTACTTACACAAATAATCAAGTTAAGAGCATAATTTTCTGATTATACAATTAATACCTTGTCTTGATAATGCTGGTAAATTTACATCCCAAGCTTTTGATAATTATTGTATGTCAATTAAGATAAGTGCTGAACATCCTGTAGTTCATGTTCAGACACAAAATAATTTAACAGAATCATTCATAAAACATTTGCAGTTAATTGGTAGACTATTACTTATGAGAGTTGAGCTTCCTACATCTGTATGAGGACATGTTATTTTGCATGCAATGTCACTTATATGCATTAGACCAATAACTTATCATAAGTACTCACCATTACAATTAGCTTATGGCTATAGGCCATATATTTCCTATCAGAGAATTTTTTGATGTGTAGTATGTTCCAATTGCTCCACCACAACGTACCAAGATGTGTCCTCAAAGGAGATTAAGAATATATGTTGGATATGATTACTAATAAATTATTAAATATCTTAAACTCCTTGATGGACGATGTATTTATTGCTCGATTTGCTGATTGTCGTTTTAATGAGACATTTTTTCCAATATTAGGGGGAGAAATCAAGAAGTTGGAAAAAGAACTTTCACTTCACACCAACCCCATTTTGATGAAAAAGAAAAGCCGTTGGCGGCAAGAAAGGAGGCATTGGAAAGAAGACTAGACCATACTAAAGTCAAGAGGAATTCGAGTCAATAAACTAATCCACTCGTGGAGTTCCCGTGGTATAGTAGTAGTGTGGTAGTTGAGACTCCACCCCTTTCTACATGAAATGCATCATTATTGTCTCATTTAAATCCTCGTACAGATCAATGTGAACTTGAAGTTCAAAAGATAATTCATTTGCAAAATATAGCAAATCAGTTACTAGATGAATTTATAAATGCAAAGAAAGTAACTAAATCACATATACTAAATGCAAATATTCCATCGAAAATTGATATCCCAACACGTCAAGTTGTCACTAATGAGTCTAGAACACGTCAGAAGCATGGTAGATGAGTGGGTTCCAAAGATAAAAAAGAAATATAATTAATAATCAAGAAGACTTGGTTGCGGATGTAAATACCCATGAAGAAATCCTTGACATGACTAGTGAGGAAGGTGAAATAGCTAAAGATAATAATGAGATTTCAATAAACTATGTCATGATAGGAAAAAGATGGAACCAAATTAATGTAATTATTGACAACATTTTTGCATATAATGTTGCTTTTAATATTATATATGAAAATGAGCATCCTAAACCAAAATCTGTTGAAGAATGTCGACATAAAAAAGATTGGCTTTAGTGGAAAAAAGAAATCGAGGCAGAATTAAACTCACTTTCAAAAAGTCAGGTCTCCTTTGTAATTTCTGTGTTGATGCAGAAGGGATCTTATGGACCTGTAGATTGAAGCTTCAATGGTACTTGAATAATTAATTAAACTCCTTTAATTAAATTATTCAACAATTAATTAAACTTCTTTAATTAAATTATTCAACAATTAATTATTCAACATCCATTAATTGTCGGTCACTCCACTAAAACCGAAAACTGCACTATTCACACTACAAATATAAATTATTCAACAATTAATTATTCAACGATTGTTAGGATTGGTGTCCTAATTCTTTCGAAGTCTCGTTGTTTGTAATTTATACACATTATTTATGAATAAAATAAGAGTTATTTCATTCTGGCATATCCAATAAACAAAGCTCCATGGTCATTATATGTAAACTTAAACATGTATATGAGATATACTAGTGGATCATGCCTTAAGTGATAACCTAAATAGGTCTGTAGTATAAGGATTAAGAAGGGATTCCTAATCCTGGTGACACTACGAATACAACCCACTTTGTAGAGGTTTGCAAGTATTGTAAACTACTACAGATGGTAGATCCTGACCATTCATGTGGAGACATGCAAGCGGGGGTGTCCTATGCAAAGAGTTTGTATAAGACTGGACCACGAGATGATTCGTCTCTGTATATAACACCGTTGATACTGGAGACTTACATCTCACCTAAACGACCATAGGTGACATGACCTCAATTCTGAGTGTTTTGGGAACTTCTGCCTTTGAGGGTGGTCCTTTGATTAGTATGGGTGAGAGTGGCCAGATTGCTAACTCAACATGCCTACCTTTTTGGGGACTTGTCTGATTTGGGAGCTGGGAACTCAGTTACATAAGATGGAATTCACTCCTTCCCCGAAGTAGGGGTAAGTAGATAGATTGCTCCCTTAAGGACTAATTCTAGAGCTTGAACATAGTGGCCACAGCTTCTCTTTGGAAGAGAGGACTTAGTCATAGTAAGACTATGACTTATGTTCATTAGAGGGATCAGTGGTACTTAAAGAGTTAGATGTAACTACAAGGGCATAACGGTTATTGGCCCAACTGTTTTTACGAGCGATCTATGAAAGGTTGTCGCACTGTTGATTGGTTAAGATGGATACATAATATATATGTAGTAAGAAGAGTTCAATTTTCAGTCTTTAGTGAAGTGCCTGGTAGTTGACGGATGGTGGATCCTGTGACTAAAGAGTTTAGTTAGTAATTCATGTACCGTTGGACCTTTGAGCTACAGGTCCATAAGGTCCCCTTGGTAGCTTGATGACATGCAGAAATACATGTTATCTTTTACTTAGAATTATGAAGATTGTTAGGCAGAATAAGCGTCAATCATGTTAGGAATTCACGAGAAAAAGAGCTTACGTCGATCAGCATGTTGAATCTCAGCCCCATTATTTTGCGTTATTATGCGTTCAATATTTTATTTTTGTAGCTAAAACAGGAAATGGACGTAAACGCGAAAATCGAACCATCGCATAGACGACCGCATGCGGAGAAACACTCCATCGCAAGGCTGAACGCGTCGATCAACGCATGGATGTTGCGGTAATCAGTCGTATGCGTCCATCGCATGGGAGTTGCGCTCGCCTAGTGATTTCGGTCATTGTGTAGAGTTGCGGTATTAAGTGAATGTAGTCATTAAATGATTGCGGCTACACGACAATGCATACTAACGGGATCAACGCAAGGTTGGTGAAATGAACGCATCAACGCATCTACATCGAGAAAAACCAAAAGATGATGCTGACATTCCACCTACCATGCCGTTAGTGGTAGAGGTTCAGAAAGGACTAACACGCCGAATGTCAGACTCAAAGCAGTCCAATTAATGCTATCGGCGACCCAAGCTCTATAAATAGAAGCCTATGAGCAGAAATTCAAGTTATCCGGGGAAAATCCCCGATTCACAAAGATCATCCCCTAAACCCTAAATTGCTCGTAAGTATAGCTGGGCCAAAATTACCATTTTGCCCCTCTAGTTATATCTAACTTCTTAAGTACCACAGATCCCTCTAATGAACAATAAGTCATAGTCTAACTATGGTCAAACCCTCTCGAGCTAAGAAAGGGTATGACGCCACATTGTTCAAGCCGCAGAATCAACCCTTAAGGGAGTAATTTATCTATTTACCCCGACATCAGGGAAATGAGTGAATTTTGTCTTGTGTAGCTGTGTTCCTAGCTTCCCAATTAGACAAATCCCCAAAATGGTAGGTTTATTGAGTCGGAAATCTAGCCACTCTCACCCATACAAATCAAAGATCCACCTTCATAGGTAGGAGTTCACAACTCAGTCAAAATTCAGATCATGTCACCTATGGTCGTCTCGGTGAAATGTAAGTCTTTATTATTAATGGTGTGATATAAGGAGATTAATCATTTCGTGGTTCAATCTTATATAAACTCGTTTGTATAGAATACCCCGCTCACATGTCTCTATATGAATGATCAAGATCATATCATTTGTAGCACTTTACAACAATTGTAACATCTACAAAGCAGGTTGTATTCATAGTGTCACTAGTATAAGATATGCTATAATGACCCAACCCCCTAGGACTTAGGTTAGGCTGTTACTAAAATAAATGCATGCATAGAATTTAAAACGACACTCAGTTACGTTGAAATAAATACTAAATAAACAAGGGAAGTTCAAAAAACATTTATTAAATGCAATTGTTAAAACAATAATAGGGTACCCATAATTTGTAAAGATTATTAAAAATATAAGAAACACAATCCTTCATAATAAGTTTCAAACAATAAAACTAAACATTAAAGAAAAATATAAGGACTCTAAATTTCATGATGCGGAAGCGTAAAAACTAGTCCTAGTGACATGATCACGAATTCCGCTGCGCCATCGCCGATACATCTTTACCTTTACCTGAAACATCAACATAAGAAAGAATGAGTATGAAATACTCAGTAAGTAACCCTACCACTGGGGTCAGGCTAGCCATCTATGTCCTCTAGATACCCACCTATGACACATAAACACATGAAACAGGTAAGAGACTGAGTCCTATCCTACTGTAGTTAAGTATGCCCACTATCTGGTGAAACTCATAAGAAATGCAAACTGGTGAATCCCGAAGGAGACACAAACTGGTGAATCCCGTAGGAAACACAAACTGGTGAATCTCGAAGGAGACACAAATTGGTGAATCCCAAAGGAAACACAAAATTGGTGAATCCCGAGGGAAACATAAAACTGGTGAATCCCGAAGGAAACACAAAACTGGTGAATCCCGAAGGAAACACAAAACTGGTGAATCCTGAAGGAAACACAAAACTGGTGAGCATCTAACTAATTAGTGAGGACATTCACATAGACTCAACGTTCAAAAATCAACACCATACGAATCTATAACATACATGTAATCCTCGATACCATGGCTCTACCACATACATATAATCCTCAACAACATATTCTACAACACTCATGTATACCTTAACATCATAGTTCCACAACATCGGCAGATCAAATATAACCATACGGAAACACATACCACCTCATACTAACGATCAAGTGCCTAGGTGTATATTTAAACAAAACAGAACTCGTGCCAGAACATACTTGATTCAGATCATACTATCAGTTAACATGCTAACATCTACCAAACACTCATCACGCTAGCATACAAATAAAGCTTGGCCCGTGGACAGTTCCAGTGGTAAGATTACTTACCTTAATCAAAATTCCACAGATAAACTCAGACAACCAAACAATGACCGTGGTTTGAAGAAACGACCTTAACATACGAATACAACCATTAAGTTTCAGTCCAAAAATAATTGCGACATCTCAGATTCAAAACCACAATACCCAATAGCTTACCTAAGGAACTCGATTAACAACAACTCCAAAATCTCCTTCCAGCAGATTTTAACTCCCAATGGACGACAACTTGGAACCTTAAAGATACAAGGGTTAAGTCAAACTTAATTTAGTAATCAGAACGTGCCCACAAACCAACAATAAGGACTATATCTCTTACTAAAACTCTTGTCAACGATCTCGAATCCGCTGGATAGCCACTCCAATAGTTTCCTCGATTTAAATCTAAGGCAAAAAATAATTCGAATAAGTTAACCTTCATTCCAAACTTAATGGGGGCCCAAATTTTACCCCAAAACTACACCAAAGGACTTACCTAAAACTGCCAGATCCGGCGAAACCCAAAGATGACGGCGGTGGCAAACGGCGAACAGAGGGCGGCAGCGGGGCCGCGAATGCACAGATCCGATGGCTTTTAGAAAGAGTTGTTCTATATATTGGTTAAGATGGTCTCATTTCAGTGAAAAGGTACTTGATCACCATACGGTGACTTTTATCCTGTCTCACTAAAACATCATTGTAAAGTAGATGTCACATAGAGTGCATTAAATTATTTTGCTAAAATTTGATGGGTTTTTCTAAATGGGTAATGCTTGAATACTAATATAAATAAATTGTATGTTTCAACAAATTTACAAAATGACTTCCACTTCATTAAACATGCTCGCTGCTGATAAGTTAACAAGAGGCAATTACATCACTTGAAAAAAAAACATGATTAACACAGTTCTAATCATCGATGACTTGAGATTTATCCTGGTGGAGGAATGTCCTCCAGTACCAGCTTAAAATGCTGCTCAAAACGTTCGGGAGGCATATGAGCGTTGGGTAAGGCAAATGAAAAGGTTCGAGCGTATATCTTGGCAAGTCTTTCTGAAGTCTTGGCCAAAAAGCATTGGTCTATGCTCACTACCCATGAGATCATGTAGTCCTTACGGGGAATATTCGGACAACCGTCCACTCTTAAATACATCTTCAACTATGCAAGAAGGGGCATCTGTTCGAGAAAACGTTCTCAACATGATGATCCACTTTAACATGGTGGAGATGAATCGGTCTGTTATCGATGAGGCCAGTCAGGTTAGCTTCATCCTGGAAACTTTATCTGAAAGTTTCATGCAGTTCCATAGCAATGTTGTTATGAACATGATTGACTACAACTTGATCACTTCGCTCAATGAGCTGCAGACTTTCCAGTCCTTGATGAAAGTTAAGAAACATAAGGGAGAGACAAATGTTGCTTCGTACTCTAAGAAGTTCTTCAGAGGTTCGACCTCTGGAACTAAATCTGTGCCTTCTTCTTCCAGCACCAAAAAGTGAAAGAAGAAGAAAGGTGGAAAGGGGAAAGCCAACCCACCAGCTACTCCAGAGAGGCAATAAAGCTACAGCTACAAAGGGAATCTGTTTCCATTGCAACAACTAGGGACACTGAAAGAGGAATTGTCTTAAATACTTGGTTAGAAAAGAAGAAGGCCAAGCAAGGTAATTGTGATTTACTTGTTTTGGAGACTTGTTTAGTGGAGAATGATGATTCAACCTGGATAATAGATTCAGACACCACTAACCATATTTGTTCTTCATTTCAGAGAATTAGTTCCTGATGACAACTAGATACTGGGGAGATGACGATGCGTGTTGGAACTGGACACGTCTCAGCTAGGGCAATATAAGGACTCCGGCTTACTTTACTGAAAACTTATATTTTGTTAGACAATGTATATGTAGTTTTTGATTTGAAGCGGAACTTAATTTTTGTAAAATGTTTAATTGAACAGAATTATTTAATACATTTTTCTTTAAATAAAGCGTTCATCACTAAAAATGGTATAGAAATTTGTTTTACTAAGCTAGAAGACAATCTTTATGTGCTAAGACCGTTAGCAACTAAAACTGTTCTTAATATTGAACTGTTTAAAATTGGGATAACTTAAAATAAAAGACTTAAAATCTCTCCTAAGGAAAATGCCATATTTGGCACCTAAGCCTAGGATACATAAATCTTAATAGGATCGAGAGACTGGTTAAGCATGGACTTCTAAGCGAGTTAGAAAAAATTCTTTACCTGTATATGAGTCATTCCTTGAAGGCAAAATGACTAAAAGATCTATTACTTGAAAAGGTCATAGAGGCAAAGAACTTTTGGAACTTGTACATTCAGACCTCTGTGGTTTGATGAATGTTAAGGCAAGAGAAGGGTTTGAAATAGATTCCCTTTATAGCCTTGATGGGTTTTCTAACCCTTTGAGCAACAACTACGGGTTAGTTTTTCCCTTTCCACTGTTTTTCTTCTTCCACATTTTGGTGTCGGAGGAAGAAGGGACAAACTTAATTCCAGAGGTCGAACCTTTGTGGAACTTTTTAGAAGATGAAGAAACATTTGCTTCACCTTTATGTTCCTTGCTTTTCATCAAGGATTGGAAGGTCTGTAGCTTATTGAGCAGAGTGGTCAGGTTGTAGTCAATCCTGTTAAAAACAGCATTGCTAAGGAAATGTAGGAAACTTTCAGGTAAAGATTCCAAAATGAAGTTAACCTGATTGGCTTCATCGATGCTTGACCCATTCATCTCCGCCACGTTGAAGTGGACGATCATGTTGAGAACATGTTCTCTAACAGATGCCCTTTCTTGCACACGGGCATTAAAGATGTGTTTTAGAGCATCATGCCTAAGCTGCGCAGACGGTTGTCTGAACATTCCCCTTAGGGACTCCATGATCTCACAAGCTGTGAGTATGGACTCATGCTTCTTGACTAAGACTTCGTTAAGACTAGCCAAGATATACACTTGGGCCATTTCGTTTGCCCGTGTCCAACATCGGTATGCTTTCCGTGTTGGGGTTGATGCCCTAAAGTCTCGTGTCCTATAGTTTGTAAACAGTTTGTACGAATGCTTGCATGTTTTATTTGCTTTACTATAAAACAATAAACTTAAAATCCCTGGTTATCTATATGTAACTCAAGCATGTATTTAGTGACATACAAGTGGATCATATCTTGAGAGATAACCAAAATGGTCTGTAGTATATGGATATAGGAGGGATACCTTATCCTGGTAACGCTACGGATGTGCCCTGCTTTGTGGAATGGTCACAAGTGTTGTGACTTGTCACAGATGGTTTGATCCTGATCATTTGTGTATGGGAAATGCGAGCGTGGGCGTCCTATACAAAGAGTTTATATAAGATCTGACTACGAAGTGTTAACATCTCGTTATATAATACCTGTCTCTTATACACATCTAGATGTGTATAAGAGACAGCCATCGGTAAAATGACCTCAATCCTGAGTGAGTTAGGAACTCCTGCCATTGAGGGCGGTCCTTTGGTTTGTATGGGTACGAGTGGCAAAGTCGCCGATTCAAACCTACCATTTTGGGAATTCATCTGATTTGGGAGTTGGGAACTCAACTGTACAAGATGGAATTCACTCCTTCCCCGAAGTAGGGACAAGTAAATAGATAGCTCCCTTAAGGGCTGATTCCAGGGTTTGAACGATGTGGCGCCACACACCTTCTCTTGGCCCGAGAGGTGTTCACGAATAGTTGGACTATGTTGTATTATTCATTAGAAGAATCAGTGGTACTTAAGAAGTGAGATGTAACTATAGGGGCAAATCGGTAAATTGGCCCAGCTGTACTTATGAGCATCTGTGAAGGGTCATGGTACTCATGATTGGTTATATCCGATGGACACACAAATATATCTGTGGTAAGAAGAGTTCATCTGTTGGTCTTTAGTGGAATGCCTGACAGTTAACGGATGATGGATCTCGTGGCTAAAGAGTTCAGTCAGCTATTCACGGACCGTTAGAGCTTCGAGCCACAGGTTCATTAAGTCCCCTGGGTAGCTTGGATAAAGTCGAGAATTAGTATTTTGGTTAATTTAAAATGTTCAAATTGACAAGAGGAAGTTCGATTATATATGATATAATTGGACTGATTAATTATATATGATATAATTAGCTAAATGTATGAGATAAATTATTTTAGAGTAAATTAGATATAAATATGATTTATATCAAGTAGAGGAGAAATTACTATAGTAGATATGTGATATCAAAATATATGGTAAGAATATAATATGATTATATTTATTAATTATTTATTTAGTTAGCCTAAAATTTCTCTCGGACGTGCGTTAGTGGGAATAGCCGCTTCGGTTATGGTAATCGAAGAATAAAATGAAAATTAGTTTCATTTTACAAAGGTTCAGAAAAAATTGGCATCAGTGTGGAAACGTAAACGATCGCATAGTCGAGAGCCTATACGATAGTCGCTCAGCGCCTAAACGATCGTACATCTTGCACCTAAACGATCACACGCTAGTTCCTAAACGATTGCTTAGTTTTCCTAAACGATCGCATAGTGCGTCGTGTTTTTTAAATGATCGTCTACCTTTTACTAAACGATTACTTAGTAAAACCTAAACGATCATGTACCTTCTTCTAAACGATAAGTATTTAGCTATACAATAGCTTCCTTTTCTTTCCCACTTGCTTATCGTCTACACGATTAGTTCTTTCTCCAACCTCTACCAAACTCACCAAAGACCACACTTTAGGTTCTCACTCCGAGAATACCAAGGGCTCTCTTTTGGTGGTGTCGTCCCTACTGCATTCACTTGTTCGTGACTGATCGTGTTGCTACAGTCGATGCGTTTGCTGGGCGATATAGTATGGGTGGAGGTTCTTCCGTTGCTTCTGAGTTCTAAAGCTTGACGAGGGTCTTCAACTGGTATGAGAATTCTTTTGTATTTTTATTGTTCGAAGCATGCCTTTAATTAGTGTTAATTTGCATAACTGTTTGTTAGAATGTATATGTTGTATTTCGGTCACGGTGAAATCAGAAAGATTCGAATGTGCTCATAGATGCTCTTCGTTAAGAGATCCTTCATTCCGAACGTTTCGAGGAGCATTGTGAGCTGGAATGGGAGGACAATCCTCCATCAGGACAATATGAAGATCATCAATGATCAGTATTGTATTGATTGTATTTTTCCAACTAGCATAATTCTCTTTCATCAATTTATTCACAACGAGTAAAGTTAAAGTAGCGGTAGCCATGTTAAAAATTTTTCTGAAAAAGAACAAATTATTTACATTTAGTTTACTTGCATCAAATCACTTATGACAACCAATTAGATTTTTAGCAAAATAATTTAATATACCCTAAGTTACATTTATTTTGCTATAATGTTTCAGTGAGGCAGGACAAAAGTCATCGTAGGGTGATCAAGTATACCTTCACTGAAATGAAACATTCTCAATCATTAGACAAAACCAACACCTTGTCACTGTGACTAACAGTCACTATTGTTCGGTCCAGAATTTGTTAACATCCTTAACAATTCTTGTAAGTGAGCCAACCGTAGGAAAAAAACCGATTGGGATATGAAACTAAAGCAACCTTATTTATTTCTGGAGATTGAATAAAGCGTCATGCAATACTGCCATCCTTTAGGAGGACACCCACGATTCCACGAGGCGATGCATGAACCTTTATTCAACCTAATGAGAAAGATCGAGGGATGTGGTCACACATCCTGCTCCCACTTACTATAAACACTCTGTCCATTCACCTTGTTATTGACCTACCCAAATGCCATCCATAGGAGGACACCCATGGTACCTCGAGGCCAAGTGTAGATCTCATGGTATGAATTTATAGGGAGAAATGTTTAGAGGATAAAATAAAGTATCATATACCCCATTTTCCTCCCACTGAGTGTTTTACCTAGGGTTAATTAACTTAGAAAAATCCGGCTACTGATTTTATCTAAGTGTTTGTTTAATTTGCTAAAAAATAACATTTATCTTTGATGATTAAACAATTTTGACTGAAGTCTCATTAAACTCTTTAATAGACTTTGATCAAACTTGCATGAATGTAACAAATCTATCTAATTCACCTTTTCAGGTAAGTTCACAAGTAGGGGTGCGACGTTTCCATCAACTTTACCTCAACCTAGCTAGAACCCCCCTTAGCCAAAAGGTCTCTTATAGATACATTGTTACATATTTAATCTTTTATTAAGAATCAATTTAATCCTATTAAACTGATTAAAAGATTAAACTAAGATTTATAATCTCATTATAAATATAAACTTAGGTTTATCTTAATCATGTTTTAAAACAATTTTTAAAAAATGATTATAACCTAAGGTTTGCATGCAACTCTTAATTATTGATTTTAATTCTAATTTCATTTAGTTATAACAATTATAAATAAATAAAACAATTAAAACATCTATTGCATGCTTGACATACTTCAATTAATCATAACATTTATAAATTAACCTAAGGTAATGTCATGCTTTATGCAATCTTCATTCATTACTAATATATATAACAATTATATAACTAGGTAATGAATCATACTATAGCATACTTTCCATACATTCATTCAATCATATGTTATAACCATTATAATATAAATGATGCATGGATATGCTATAATGCACGTATACATATACTATAACATTTATGTTATATGATGCATGAGCATGCTATATAATTTAAATCACGCATATTCATATATATTATAACACTTATAATATAAAATGATGCATGAAGATAAATGCATAACTTATGGTGGGTTTTAAAACTATATGACATACAATATGACATATAAGACAAAACATACATCATATGTATATTTAATACAAATAGTTGATGGACCGGGATAGGACACCTAAAAGAAACTTAAAGGCTAACTATTACATGAAAAAGAGTCATTTGGTTCAAAACAGGTGAACCAAGCCTTGAACCACTCGAACCAAACCGCCCTTCAACATACTCTCCACAGTGATCGTGTAGCAAACTTGTTGTAGGTGCTGCAGAAACTTGCTGCATGATCTTGTAGCATTAGCTACACGATCGTGTGGCACAAAACTACACGATCCTATAGATATGTTTTCTTCTTCATCGAAGCAGTGCTCTGAAATTTATCTTTAAAGCTCTCTGGGAACAGCACGAGCGACTCAAAACAATGATTACAAACTTTATAGCAAAATTATACCCAAAATAGGGGGCCTTACAAACCAAATTTGTAAACGAAATTAAAGCCTTAAAGCTAAGTATCCTATCCCGTAAATTTTTACAATAAATAGAAAACAAGATATGCATTTATGAAAAAATACAGCATGCTTTAAAAATAGGTTTTAGAAACTTTACCTTTGAAGACCTTTCTTCAATAATCCCTCAAACAAGCTAGGAGCACCTCGAAGACTTTCTTCAAGAGAACCTCGATCAAACACACAAATACTACCACAACGGCTTCCTCGGTATTCTTAGTTAAAGAACCCAGGAGTGGTGGGCTCTGGCTATTTTGGAAAAGAGGGAAAATTTAGTAGAGAGGAAAAAGTTTTGAAGATTGTTCACCAACAAATCCAAAACTCACAGAACTCTTCTGTCGTTTTCAAAAACCATCAAAAATCAAGAAGAAGAAACTATCCTTTTCAACATGCCGAATATAACAACCACCTTTAATATATATATATGTACGTATGTATGTATATATTAAATTATATGTTATATAATATAACAAATAACCTATAGTTTTAATATTGTATCACATACAATTTAACCTATAGTTTCTTTTCTCTCTCATATGACATTTAATATAAATCATATTTATATTAAATTTAACAACTATGAATCCAATTCATGTTAATAATATTTGAATCTTATTCAAATATTTATTTCCTCTCAATTAAGCTAAATGTATCAAATACATTATAATAATTATATCACATATAATTAAAGTAACTTAATTATATCATATATAATTAAATCCCTCTACTAATTTGAACAATTCAAATTAATCCAAAAACTGATTCTCATTTAATCCTATTGAGCTACCAAGGGGACCTCATGCACCTATAGCTTGAAGCTTCAACGGTACATGAATAATTAATCAAACTCTTTAATTAAATTCTTCACCATCCATTAACTGTCGAGCACTCCACTAAAGATCGACAACTGTACTCTTTGCACTATAGATATATTTTTGTGTCCATTGGATATAACCAATCAAAAGTACGATGACGCTTCACAAATTGCTCGTAAGTACAACTAGGCCAAATTATCGTTTTTCCCTTGTAGTTACATCTAACTCCTTAAGTACCACTGATCCCTCTAATAAACAATAGATCATAGTCCAACTATGATTAAACTCCTCTCGGGCCAGAAGAGGGTATGGTGCCACATTGTTTAAGCTCCGCAATCAGCCCTTGAAGGAGCAATTTATCTACTTACTCCGACCTCGGGGAAGGAGTGAATTCCTTCTTGTGTAGCTGTGTTCCTAGCTCCCCAATCAGACGAATCTTTAAAATGGTAGGCTTGTTGAGTCGGCAATCTGGCCACTCTCACCCACACAAATCAAAGGACCGCCCTCATAGACAGGAGTTCACAACTCACTTAAGATTCAGGTCATGTTATCTAGGTCATCCTGGTGAAATGTAAGTCTCTATTATTAACGACGTTATATAATGAGACTAAACATTTCGTGGTCCGGTATTATACAAACTTCTTTGTATAGAATATCCCCGCTCATATGTCAATACATGAATAATCAGGATTAGATAATTTGTAGCACTTTACAACAATTATAACACCTACAAAGCGGGCTGTGTTCATAATGTCACTAGGATAAGGCTACCAACCTTATCCATCTACTACAGGCCATTTAGGTTATCACTTAAACATGACACCCATATGTCTCTACGTACATGTTTAAATTATAAAGATAACATTGCATGTTAGTTTATTGGTTTATGGTTAATGCAACTAAAATATGGAATAAAATATCATATATTTTATTAAATAGACAATGGGTTTGTTCAATACATTTACAAACTATAGGACCCTACGAGATCTAGGGCATTAAACCCAACAATAAGTATATGGATGAGGTTGGGCAATTCATCCTAGGGACACTATGGATGTGGCCTACTTTGTATATCGATAAAAACGGTGTGATCCCAAAATTGTTCATGTGGAGACATGTGAGTGGGGACATCTTATGCAAAAGATGTATAAGACCGGACTACGAAATAGTCACTTTTCTTTATAACAACCGTTTACTGTTAAAACTGGCTATTTCAAATCGATGACCTAAGGTAACTTGATCTTAATGTTGAGTTAATTATGAACTCCTGTTTATTCGGAATTATCCTTTGATCTGCATAGGAGAGTGATTCAACATCACCGATCAATAAGCCTTCCATTTTGGAGATAAAACTGGATAGATAGCTAGGGACATAGTCCTACAAGAAGGAATTCACTCCTAACCGTCTTAGGGTTAGCAGATAGGTTGTTTCCTTAAGTACTAATTCCTGGACTTGAATAAAGAGGTCTCGCCCTTTCATGATAGAGAGGGATATGGTTTATTAGTTGGACTACAAACCAATTGTTCAATAGAGGATCGGTGGAGACTTCAGGAGCAAGATGTATTTACAGGGGTAAAATGATAATTTTGACCTAGTCGTAAATATGAACGACCTGTGAAGGATCGACCTACTGATTATGGTTAAATCAAGTGGACAGAAATATATCTACAATAAGGAAAGTGCAACTACTGAGCTATAGTGGTATGTTTCGGTAGTTATAGAATATTGATTTAGTTTAAAGAGTTTAGCTAATTAATCTCAAATTTTTGGAGCTCATGATATGTAGGTTCATAAGGTCCCTCTACTAGCTCGTAAAAGATTAAACCTTATATTAAAATATTGAGTGAATTGAAATGTTCAAATTCAATTTAGGGTTTGGATAATTATATTCGATATAACTAACGTTTAGATTTATTAAAATTAAATGTATTTGGAGAGTTCAATATATTTAAATAATTATTTAAATATTGATTACATGAATAAGGATTCATGTTTGAATTAGGTGTTTTATCAATTTAATATTTGATATTAAATTATTATTTTTAGTTAATTAAAATTTTTAATTAATTAATTAAATTAATTTCAATTTTAAAAGAAATTTAATTTAGATTTAAATAAAATGTAATTGAAATTGGAAATTAAAAATGATGTAGGTATACCAACTGAAATTAAGAATTGACTAGCGGTCTAATTCCAAATGAAAGATTTGAGAGAGACGCAATTTGTTATGGGCATTCAGATCTGTAGGGATCGAAAGAACAAAATGCTAGTCCTATCTCAGGCATCGTACATTGACAAGATGCTGGTAAAATTTTCGTTGTAGAACTCTAAGAGGGGTTTACTCCTTTTTAGGCATGAAGTTATTTTGTCTAAGGAATATTGTCTTAAGACACTTCAAGAGATTGAGGAAATGAGACAGATCCCCTATGCATCGACTGTTGGTAGCCTGATGTATGCAATGTTATGTACTAGACATGACATTTACTATGCAATGGGAATAGTCAGTAGATATAAGTGTAATCCAAGATTTGATCACTGGACCGCTGTTAAGAATATTCTCAAGTATCTTTGAAGAACAAGGGACTACATGCTCGTATATGGTTCTAAGGATTTGATCCTTACAGGATACATGAATTCTGATTTTTAGACTGATAAGGATTCTAGGAAATCCACTCAGGCAGTGTTCACTCTTAACGGAGGGGCAGTAGTTTGGAGAAACACCAAGTAGGGGTGCATTGCTGGCTCCACTATGGAGGCTGAGTACGTAGCGACTTGTGAAGCTACTAAGGAAGCTGTGTGGCTCAGGAAGTTCTTGACTGATTTGGAAGTGGTTCTAGACATGTCTAGGCCCATCATCCTTTATTGTGATAACAGTAGTGTTGTGGCTAATTCTCAGCAAATGGGAGATTTTTTACTGGGTGCGTATTATGCCCTAGTTTACTGTTTTGTGTACTTTTATATTAGTGTGATTTTTATGATGTAGACCCCACTAGCTTTAGGATAAGTGGGAGATTGTTGGGGCTGATGCCCAAAATTTTGTATGTCCTGTAGTTTGTAATTGTAATGTACAAACGATTTATTTATTTTAAAAAATATGAGATATTTATTCGACATTTAGTAACATTAACTCACAAAACCAATAAACTAACATCCAAGGTTATCTTTTGTAGCTTAAATATGTATGTAGAGACATACAGGTAGCTCATGTTTAAGTGATAACCTAAATGATCTATAGTAGATGGATAAGGCTGGATACCTTATCCTGGTGACAATACGAATACGACTCGCTTTGTATATGTTACAATTGTTGTAAAGTGCTACAAATAATTTGATCCTGATCATTCATGTAGAGAAATGTGAGCGCGAAGGGGGGAGGGAGGGAGGAAGATGGGTGGGTCTATACAAAAGGGTTTATATAAGACCGGACCACGAAATAAATAGTCTTTTTATATAACGTTGTTAATAGTAGAGACTTACATTTCACCAGGATGACCATAGATGACATGACCTGAATCTTGAGTGAGTTGTGAACTCTTGCCTATGAAGGTGGTCCTTTGATTTATGGGTGAGAGTGACCAGATCACCGACTCAATAAGCCTACTATTTTGAGGATTTGTCGAATTAGGGAGCTGGGAACACAAGTATATAAAGCGAAATTCACTCATTCCTTAATGTCGAGGTAAGTAGATGAACTGCTCTCTTAAGAGTAGATTGCGGGACTTGAACAATGTGGCACCACACTTTCTCTTGGCCTAGAGAGATTTGTTCATAGTTGGACTATGACTTATTGTTCTTTATAAGGATCCGTGGTACTTAAGGAGTTAAATATAACTACATGGACAAAACGGTAATCTTGGTCCAACTGTACTTACGAGTAATTTGTGAAGAATCATCACACTGTTGACTAGTTATATCCAATGGACATAGAAATATATCTATAGTGAAAAGAGTGCAACTGTTGGTTTTTAGTGAAGTGACCGACAGTTAATGGATGTTGAATAATTTAACTTAAAAGGTTCAATTAATTATTCAAGTACCATTGGAGTTTCCATCTACAAGTCCATAAGGTCTAGCTCAACAGGGATTATTGAGAATTAATTTTTGATTAATTTGAATTGTTCAAATTAATTTGCATTATTGAGAGAAATAAAAACTATGGGTTATATTGTATATACAATATAAAAACTATAGGTTATGTGCTATATTCGATATAACATATAATTTTATATTTATTATATGATACGATGGTTATCGTATATATATATATTTATATTAAAATTTTTGAAAACAAATTTTAGGAGGGAGTTGTCACTCCCCTCTCTTTTCTCTCTCGTGGAAGATGTTAGTGAGACATTTTCTTTTCCAAGAGAACTTTATCTTCTTCATAGAAGATTTACAGAGGTTACACTCTATCGTTTTCCCTAGAATACAATTCATAAGAAAAATTTCCTCTCTCTAAAATCTTCCCTCTTCCCAAAAGATTTCAAAGCCCACACCTCCTGAAATTCTCAACCCTAAAGGAGAATACAGAAGGTTCAACTTGTGGTGGTGTCTCGCTGCGATTTTTGGAAGATCGAGGTTTCAAAGTGTTCATGATCAATTGAGAGCGATTACGTGAAGACTATTGGCTTCAAGGGTATGTTTATTCTTATTCCCTTCTCTCTCTTTTCTAATAAGCATGCTATAAATTCTGTGTTGATGCATAATTAATGTTTCGTAAATCTTGATTCTGTGAAATAATTAAAATTAGGAACGATCCCGCTTCCGTTATGGACTTCACGGTTCCTTATTCCATGAGGAGGAGCAAATATATTGTATTTTTTAGGAGTATAAATTATATGAAATTTGTACTCTTTTTCCTTCACTAGGGTTTTTCCTAGTAAGGTTTTAACAATGCATATTTCATATACATCATGGGCATCTAAGGGGGAGTATTATATAAATATTACAATAAAATAGATGTCCATTTTTCATGTTTCTATGTGTCTTTGTACATTTTGGCCATTTGTCTTATAACTGTACATTATTAGAGTCCAAATAAGCTCACCTTCTACTTGTCAAATTGCCTATAAATATAGGCATTTGGTGGGTTCATATGGGTGTGTGAATATTGGTGAGAAATCTCAACTTTTTGAAAATAAATTAGAAAAAATTTCATAATTTCACAATTTTCTTATTTTCTTTATTTTATTTAAGTTATTTATTTGTTTTATTTTAATATTATAATTTCTCAATATTTGTGTTCCATTGTGCTCCTCAGTTTTACAAAATTTCTTATAATTTTGGCCTATCGAGGAGAAGTTAATTACTTGACATTTATAAGCTTGTGTATTATCTAAGTCGATGAATCAAGAACTTGACACAAACAATTGTATAACTAACTTACATAGATGATTAGACCATAATATCAAAACAAAGAATTTGTTTATTGTTTCTTATAAATAAAAAGAACAAACAAACAAAAATTTTTCCAAATAAAATCACTATTATCAATCCTCAAATTTGGATTCCTCCATATCTCTACCATCATTGATTTGAGGATTCATTTGGATTTACTTGAAAAAAAAGTGTTTTTTTTTTAAAAAACTCATTTTGTTTAAATACTCTTGATAAAAAGGGATTAAAATACACTTTAAAATTTATTTTGGGTGAATGCCAAACACTTCAATTCTTTTCCAAAATGACTTATTTTTTAAATTACACACTTAAAGATGTATTCTACATATCCTAAAATTTTTTGATAGCAAACCGTTACCACGTAACTTCTATTTTCATAACTAATTTTTGTTACAGACTTTTTTTTTTAAAAAAATAATGTAATAGTTGTTTTGAAACAATTTTACGTGCAAAAGGGTAAAATCAAACTCTAAGATCATAGGGGTTGTAATTAAAATTTATCTAAGAGGTCTTTAGGGACATAATTGAAACTACATATACCTACTTATGTATATCATGTCACATTTTATTCCACTTTTAACCAAAAAAGTTAATAAAATTATTGATTTTGATCTAATTTTAAAGGTTGAAGATAAAGTTGAAACATTTGAAACAATAAAAATCTATCTAAAATTTACAATAAAGCTCAATGATTATTTATATAGATCAACATTTTCGTATGATATAAATAAGCATTTTAAATTACAAAAATTACGTTATAAATTATTTTAAAAAATGTTGTGCATGTTATAAAATAAGAACTAAAAAAGGAAATGTCATTCTTTTTGTTTAGGTTCAACAATGGTGAGAGTGAAAAACCGTTGAACTATGCTCACATTGACCTGATATTTCTTATTTAAACTTTGAATTATGTTGTATTGTATATTTTAAAGACTACAAGCTTTATTTATAGAGTTACAAAAAAAAACTTTATGTTAAAAGAATCAATATTAATGTATTAAAAAGGCAATTTAAATTATAGGAGGCATGAATTGTGATAGTTAACAATATGGTAACTTAATTAATAAAATGGATGTAACATATGAGAGTTTGAGCATCTTTAACTTAGATGCCTATCGTACATTTTCAAATTGAAATTATTCCAAATTCACTCAATTAAATGATTCAAGGTCTTCATGTTTTACGAGCTAGTAGAAGGACCTTATAGATCTACAGATCATGAGCTCAAACGATTAAGATTAATTGGCTAAAATCTTTAGACCGAATTAATCAGTATTCGTTAACTATCGAGTCACATCACTATAGCTTGATAGTTGCACTCTCCTCATTGTAGATATATTTGAAGGAACTCTTATACAAGAGTACCTCTGAGCGGAAGCGAGATCGTTCCAAATTCATTGTGACAGAATTAACGCATTCACAATCAAATAGAATAGATATGCATTTCACAACTAATTACAAGCATGCTTTGAAACTTAAACAACAAGAGAACAAGAAACGTACCAGTTGAAGCACCCTTATCTGCCTTAGAACTCGTTCTCGTACAAAGACTGCTCCTCTCGCTTTCACTTAGAACGTCCAAGTAATCGTCCACCAAAACCCAATTGTCTACCCACGAACGGACTCTACACGAACAAAACAACAGGGAGGACACCACCACTTAGAACCCTCGGTATTCTCGCTGTTAGAATCGAGTAGCTGTGTGCACTGTTGGATTTGCAAGAGGGAAGGAGGAAGAGAAAATCGTATACCACGACCAAGCAAGTGGGAGAAGGCAGGTGTCTATCGTAAGACAAAGGTTGATCGTTTAGGAAGAGGTACACGATCGTTTAGTAAATAGGCCGCGATCGTATAGACAATCGTTTAGCAAACGCTTGGGCACGCGATCATTTAGGAAAAAGCTATAAGATCGTTTAGCAAATCCTATGCGATCATTTAGAAGAATGCACACGTGTATACGATCGTGTAGAAACGTTGAGCTATCGTGTAGGCTCTCGATTTGTTATACGATAAGTAGTATACACTAAACGTGAGCGAATGACCGATCTCTTTGCAAAATGAAAATAATTTTCATTTTATTGTTCAGTTACAAATACTAAAAGCAACCTCCCACTATCACAGGGTTACAGAGAAAATGCCGACCCAATTATCCTATAATTGTCCAAAAAAATAATAAATATAATCATATTATATTCATTAACCTATGGTTTAATATCACATCAAATGCAACATATGAACCATAGTCTTTTCTCCTTCACTAGATATAAATCATATTTATATCTATTTTCCTCCAATTAATGTATCTCATACATAATGTCAATCATATCATATATAATTAACTAGTTCAATCATATCATATATAATTGAACTCCCTTTTGTCAATTTGAACACTTCACACTGACCAAAAAACAGATTCTCAACGTGAATCCATTGAGTTACCAAGGGGACCTTATGGACTTATGGCTCGAAGCTCCAATAGTACGTGAATAGCTGACTAAACTCTTTATCCACGAGATCCACCATCCGTTAACATGCATTCCACTAAAGACTGTCAGCTGCAGTCTTCTCACCACAGATATATTTTTGTGTCCATCGGATATAACCAATCAACAGTACAATAACCCTTTACAGATACTCGTAAGTACAGTTGAGCCAATTTACCGTTTTGCCTTTTAGTTACATCTAACTTCTTAAGTACCACTGATCCCTCTAATGAACAATACAACATAGTCCTACTATGCGTGGACACCTCTCGGGCCATGAGAAGGTGTGCGGCGCCATATCGTTCAAGCCCTGGGATCAGTTCTTAAGAGGCAATATATCTACTTACCCCTGCTTCAGGGAAGGAGTGAATTCCATCTTGTGTAGCTGAGTTCCCAGCTCCCAAATCAGACGAATCCCCAAAGTGGTAGGTTTGAGTCGGCGATCCGGCCACTCGCACCCATGGAAATCAAAGGACCACCCTCAACAGTAGGAGTTTCCAACTCACTCAGGATTGAGGTCATGTTACCTATGGTCATTCTAGTGAAGTGAAGTCTATGTCATGAACGATGTATATAACGAGACTATAACACTTCGTGGTTTGGTCTTATACAAACTCCTTTGTATAGGACGCCCCCGCTCGCATGTCTCCACATGAATGATCAGGATCAGATCATCTGTAGCAAGTCACAACACTTGTAACTATTCTATAAAGTGGGCCGCATTCGTAGTGTTACTAGGATAATGTTTCTTTCCTATATCCATATACTACATACCATTTTTGTTATCACTTAAGACATGATCCACCTGTATGTCTCCACATACAGGCTTAAGTTACAAAACAATAAACTAGAACATTAAGGCCCAGTATAAAAATATCTCCCACTTGTCCTAGTCCAGCCGCGGGCGGTCGCGTAGACCTATGCTTTGAAGGTGACCCTTATACACTGTAGACGTGAGAGCCTTCGTAAACGGTCAGCAATGTTGTGCTCCGAAGCGATCTCCATGACTATCACGTCCCCTCGATGCACTATCTCGCGGATGGGATGATACTTCCGCTCTATGTATTTTCCGCGCCTGTGACTCTTGGGTTTCTGCCACAACATCACTATTGTCACAATAGAGGGTGATGAGCCTAGACATGTCTGGAATAACTTCCAGCTCTATAAAGAAACTCCTGAGCCAAACGACCTCCTTAGCAGCTTTACTAGCTGCTACGTTACTCGGCCTTCATCCGATACACCCCTGCTTAGTGCTTCGCCACACTACTGCTCCTCCGTTAAGAAGTAAAAAACTGACCCTGAAGTGGACTTTCGAGAGTCCTTATCAGTCTGAAAGTTAGAATCCATGTATCCAGTAAGGATCAAATCCCTAGTTTCATACACGAGCATGTAGGCATATGAAGACCCATCTCAACTCCTAAACCTCTTGAGGCATCTTAGGACACATTTCCTTAGACAAAGTAACTCCATGTCTGAACAGTAGTAGGCCCCTTTTGGTGTTCTGCATCGAGTACTTAAGCAACTGATGATGTAAATTAGCTGTTAACGACTTGATGACTAAAATTAGAGGGACGCAATATGCGATGCATGTCTTAAGGTATGCGTTGTTTCTCATGCGTCGGTGGTCATGCGTTGGAATGAAAAGTATTCATTAACGAATGTATAACTAGAAGAATTCGGGATTTAATGTCGGTTTTTAAACCGACATTAAAGGGCTTCATGTCGGTTGACAACCGACATTTAAAGATAGTGTTATTAAAGCCCTTTAATGTTGGTTGTCTTTAATGTCGGTTTTAAACCGACATTAAAGGGCTTTAATAACACTGTCTTTAATGTCGGTTGACAAGCCCTTTAATGTCGGTTGCAACTGACATTAAAGCCCTTTAATGAAATTTGCAACCGACATTAAAGCCCTTTAATGTCGGTTTCAATTGAAGCCCAAGAATCAAATGAAGCCCTTTAAACCGACATTGAAGTCCAAAATCTATCTATTTTATCAATTATTGTCCATTTTTTTAAATTCCGTTTCCAAATCCATTTTTCGATTAAAAAGTATAACATGACGCATCATCATCGAACGTTGTGGCTATGACGTTATTCATGTATGGATTATAAATCTATTACATTTAATCCGAAAATTCAACTATAAAATTATAATTTAAAAAGCCGTACAATAATTCAGGGCTTGAAAACACGAATTACAAGTAATACAAACATTATGATTTTACAAGTAATACAAAAAATATAAAAAATTCAGGCCTTCATAATTCTTCTTGAACAGACCCCCCCAGCTTCAGCAGTATTTGGTTATAGGCATCTTTGTCTGACCACTGTTATTCAAAGGATCACAAACAATAAAGGTTTAAGACAAAGGATTGAAAGTGAAAATGTGATCAGAATTCATATTCAACTAACCATGTTTATTGGGAATGTACATAAATGGAACATTCAAGGCAAAATTCTTGTAGTGAATGTGTTGGATCTAGAGTTCCCCAAGAAAAAGCATAAAAAAGTTGCGATACTAAATCTTTACTCCTTTGTTGCACCTGCAAAACAAAAAAACTCAATAGTTGAATAAATGAGAGAATCTTCTTTTTCAAGATCTTAAAGAAGAGAAGCTGAAAAATTTGACAACATAACGATGCTACCACAACAAAACACAAAATTTACCATGAACATGTTCAAAGAAACACACTCCCAAAAATATTTCACAACCACGTGTTCTCAACAAAACTATCAGAATTCTCAAAAAATGAATATTCAAGAACACATACATCAATAAGCAAATTTAGCACAAAATGTACTTCAAATCTCAAAAGTTGTCACATAAATTGTCATAGTGTATGAATAACCTACAAACTACCATAGTGCAACCCACAAACTCAAGCACTTTGAATCAAATCTAAACTATAAATAAATAGTACCCATGAGTCATAAACGGGTGTTACATTCTAATCCAATATGGTCCAAAGAGAAATAAGCACACTATAACTTCTCAAACAGGAATTTTCGTATCATTAGAGTCACTTGAAAACACTTAGTAATTGTGCTTAAAATTGCAAGCATTAAAAAATGCACTTACCAGGAACAATTTTTACGTGAATCCCTTGTTGTTGCAAGAAATCCATCTCCTCCCCACTCCTTCCAAACACCTAAAAAACACACAAACAACACCATTAAGAGTATAGGGTAGAACGAACCTGGTGGCACATGTGGCGGAGACACGCGAACAACGACAATGCCTTCTATGTCTCTTCCAAATGTGTCTTAAATATTGAGGAAGAAACAACAAAAGATGACATTATTTTAGTAATCTTTCTTTCTCAGCTCATACAAAAGAAAAAAAAAAGGAAATAGCCAATTTAAACATATTCTTCCAAGAAAAACAGATAGATCTCAAGAGTTGATATCAACAGATGAGAGAATCTTCTTTTTCAAGATCTTAAAGAAGAGAAGTTGGTTACTTAGATATGAGATACGAAAACGATGAAAATTTTTTGGCAACATAACGATGCTACCACAACAAAACCAAAAATTTATCTTCAGCCTGTTCAAAGAAACACACTCCAAAAAATGTTTCACAACCACGTGTTCTCAACAGAACTATCAGAATTCCCAAAAAATGAATATTCAAGAACACATATATCAATAAGAAAATTTAGCTCACAATGTACTTCAAATGTTAAAAGTTGTCACAAAAACTACCATAGTGCACGAATAACCCACAAACTATCATAGTACAACCCACAAACTCAAGCACCTTGAATCAAATCTAAACTACAAATAAATAGTACCCATGAGTCATAAACGGGTGTTACATTCTAATCTAATATGGTCCAAAGAGAAATAAGCACACTATAACTTCTCAAACAGGAATTTCCATATATCATTAGAGTAACTTGAAAACATTTGGAAATTGTGCTTAAGACTGCAAGCATTCAAAAGTGCACTTACTAGGAACAATTTTTATGTGAATCCCTTGCTGTTGCAAGAAATCCATCTCCTCTCCACCCCTTCCAAACACCTAAAAAACACACAAACAACACCATTAAAAGTATAGGGTAGAAAAATTTATAGGCCTACTAGATACACCATTAAAATGCAACTTCTCATATATGTAAAACAATTGCTTTTTAGGAGCTCTACTATATTTTGTCACACTATCATAAAATACAAAGGAGTTCTTATTTATTTATTCATCTAAAAACTTCTTTACAACCCATCAAATTAATGTTTAAGTCGAATTAGGAAACGTGCTAGAAACAAGTTCTCTCTCCTTTAATTAGCCTAAAAATTGCATCACATCAAAATGTTTGATTGCCCAACATAAAGCAAAAAGAAATTATTCGAAAATGACACAATAAAGCTGCCAATATAAAGTGTTCAGTCAAAACTTTATGCATATGTATATTACTATTCAAACTCAACAATCAATGTCCTCTAACATGCTAAAGACTTGTCTCTAAAGAGAGAATAATAAACATTAATAATTACTGCTCAACTCTTTTAATACATAGTAACAAAATAATATTAATTTGAAACTCGAACAATTAAAGCACACTCATAGATATATACACACATCCACGTATGTATATATTAGGTGTAGAAATCTTATGAATCCCCAACATATATGCTAAGTTTGAGATTGAAATTGCCCAAACTCCATAGTCCAAATTATCAGTTAGTGAGTCACCTAAGTTTGAGTTTATTCGCTTTCATAAGTCTACTCCACTCCAAATTCAGAGTGAATATTTCATCATTAAAAGAATTAATAGAGCTAAAAGTTAGTATCCATACCAAACATGCACAAACACGCATACATTTCCTTTCAAAAAACAAAACAAAAACATTTCAAAAGAAAAGAAAAGAAACAAGAAAATGAGTAAAACCTTCAATTCAACAGGCAATTCAACAGGCAAGGAAGATTGTATCTTACACCTAATAGAAAATGAAGAAATTGTCTGAAGAACTAAAAAAGGATAGATATAAGCCACACGGCACTGCAAAACACCAAAAGCACAGAAAGTTCTTCTGCTTGCTCGGCATGGTAACCAGGTGAATTTCTTTGTCTCCAACCAACACAATTGCGGTCTATAAGTTTGGAAAAGAACATCAGAATCGAAATTACAATCTAACTTCGTTTAATACAGTCTCACTTTCATAAGTCTACTCCACTCCAAATTGATAGTAAATTTTTTCATGATTAAAAGAATTAACAGAGCTGAAAATCAGTATCCATCAATATCCATACCAAACATGCACAAATACACATAAATTTCCTCTCAGAAAACAAAACAAAAACGTTTCAGAGGAAGCGAAAAGAATAAAGAAAATGAGTAAAACCTTCAATTCGTGGAAACAGGAGTAGTGAAGCTGGATCAAGTGCGGCTGTTCAACACGCAAGGAAGATTGTAGCTTACACCTAAGAGAAAATGAAGAAATTGTCAGAAGAACTGAAAGAGGAGGACATCTCTCACTAGGCGGCGATATATTGTAGATTCTAATCTCGTTGTTCGAAAACTGAAAATTTTAGTCCGTGGCCGAAATAGCATCTAGTTCCCCAAGACAGACGTCGCCGTGAAACACCACTGATTTGAACCCTAAACGGCTCATTTGGAACAAATTATGGAAAACGTGGAAAGAAAATCACAAGAAGAAGAGAAAGAAGGGGAGAAAAATAGAGGCAGATCTTGATGAACGGAGGCGGATCGACAAACAGAGCCAGATTTACCAGGTTGCTGGCCGGGTTGGCCAGATGCTTGACTGGGTTGTGGGTTTCGCATGGAAGGAAGAAAGGACCATGCGCTCACATCACAATTTTTCTTGCGTTCACGCCAAGTATAACGCGAACACAGGTTTCTCGAGTGATCTGAGGTCGAAGTTAGGGACTTGTAACTAAATGCTATGCGGTAATGTGTTTGCGGTGGTTGAATAAAAGAATGATGGAGGGTATAAGCTATAAAGTACTCCTACTTCTAACTAACAGACAATGCAATGAGAATATGAATGAGAGGTAGAGACACGACAACTGTTGACGTGTAGTAAATGGATGGAAAATAGATAAAATGTGAGGATGTCTTCATCGCAACCCTTAAGATTGACCGCAAGAGAAACCTCAGCCAACACAAGCTATGCAATCATACTACACACACTTGAGCCTCACTCTAGGACGTATGCAGTGTATCTACGATAGCGTCGAGAAGCCTATGCCTAAGCTTCCATAACCCGCTCACGGGCTTTCGTCGCATGAGCGTGATAGCCATATACCACTGTATTCTACTTCTAAACGCATGCAATATCCTATCTGTAGGGTGCATACGCTGTGTAATAACAAATAGAACTTATCTCTAAGTTCCCCATTCTTGCTTATGTGTTCCAATCCGCTCTCTCGAGTCTTAGATTTGGTTTTTAGACTACTCTCTCAAGTATGCCTAAATGATGGATGATGCACTAATAAGACAAGGTAACCCTATAAACTTGGTTGACATAAGATTATTCCCATTTCTAGTGAATACTTGCTTACATTGCTTAATGCGACCAACCACTTACCCTCACGGGCAGTTAGATGTTGCTGACTTTACTCATAGACAAACGTTGCATCTGCCTTTAGACAGGCATTGCTACAGCTTCACACTAAGCAAATAAGGTTTTCTCACAATACTCACGCAACAGTCTCATGATTAAGTATGCGATACTCTAACAGTCTCACTAAGTGATGCAATGAAAGTTAAGGATACTAAGTAATGAAGATGAAGATGGAATCGAAGGAAACATAGAAATGCATTGAACACATAATGTATTAATTTCTTAATCCAAAATATAAACGATACAATATAAGAAAAGAAGAGAAAATGAAATGACCAGCTAGAAGCAATGTCTTGTTTCCAGCGGATGTGTGTCAAGGCTGCCGGTGGTGCCATGGAAGGGCAGTGGAGCTGACTCTCTCGAGATCTAACTCCAGCGAAGGCTCCGATCGTCACTCGGAATGGATGAAGAAGATGAAGAACTCTCAAGCTTTCTTCTAACGCGCTCTTTTGGATCACAAGGATCCACTCGAAGGTAGGAAACCCTGGATGAAAACCTTGGATGAGTTGAAATTCTGCTAAGCGACTTCTATTTATAGAGCTTGATCGCCGACAGCATTAATGAACCTGCTCTGATTCTGACATTCACGGCATGATGGTCCTTCTCTGAATTCTCTGCTGCTAACGGCGTGGTAGGTGAAATGTCAACATCATCTTTTGATTTTTCTGAGATATGCATTGATGCTTCCATTCCATCAACCTTGCATTCATCCCTCTATTATGGTTATCGTCATGTAGCCGCAATGTCCTTGCGATGATCGCATTCGTTTGGTTACCACAACTTCTACATGATTACCGCAAGTTCTCAGCGATGATCACATTTTCTTAGTTACCGCAACTTCTACACGATTACCGTAATCGCTTGACGATCGCAACCCTTATGCGATAGATGCATGCGGTTGATTACCGCAATACCCATGCATTGAATGTATGCGTTCGTGTTTGTGATAGAGAATTTCTCCGCATGCGGTTGTCTATGCGATAGCCCGGCTTCCACATCTGCGTCTGCTTTTTGCGTTAACTACAAAGATAGACAATTTAACGCATAAAAATGCATAATAGTGGGTTAGCCGAGATTCTTGATGTTGAACGAAACAAACTCATTTTCTCATAAATTCCTAACATAATTGCTGCATATTATGCTTAACAGCCTTCATAATTCTAAATAAAAGGCCTAAGATGATGTGCATTTCTGCATGTCATCAACAACATCTTGTCAATGTACGATGCCTGAGAAAACGCTAGCACTTTGTTCTTACGATCCCGAAAGATCTGTATACCCAGAACAAACTGAGCCTCTCCAAATCTTTCATTTGGAATTTGGTCGCTAGCCAGTTTTTAAGTGCAGTCAGTAGTCCTACATCATTCCCAATGAGTAGGATATCGCCTACATATAACACTAGGAAAACTACTGAACCATTGGCGATCTTCTTATAGACACAAGGCTCATCAACATTTTGGTCAAAGCCGTACGATTTAATCATAGTATTAAACCGAATATTCCAAGATCGAGACGCCCGTTTCAGCCCATAAATGGATCGATTCAGCTTGCAAACTTTTTGCTCTTGAAATTGCGCAATGAATCCCTCAGGCTGCACCATAAAAATAGTCTTCTCAAGATGGCCATTAAGGAAAGCAGTTTTGACATCCATTTGCCAAATCTCATAATATCATAATAAGCAGCAATGGACAGGAGGATGCGAATCGACTTCAACATGGCAATAGGTGAGAAAGTCTCCTCGTACTTGACTCCCTCTATCTGGGTATAACCCTTTGCCACAAGTCGAGCCTTGAAGGTTTGCACCTTCCCATCAGTACCCTGTTTCCTCTTGTAAATTCATTTAAAACCTATAGGTCTGACCCCATCAGGCTGATCTACAAGGTCTCACACTGAGTTGAAGTACATTGACTCCATCTCGAGATCCATGGCTTTGACCCATTCATCCTGGTCAACATCATCCATTGCCTTCTAATAAGACAACGGATCCTCCACGTCGCCATCAGCTACCATAGCCATGATTTTCGTGAAACCCAGATAGCGAACAGGTGGGTTTGCAACCCTCCCACTGCGTCAAGGTTCCCTAAACTCTTGAGGTGGAACCGACCTACCAGATGAACTATCATCAACAACTCTTACTGATGAAGTAGGCCCTTCAACAACTTTTGTTGAAGTTTCAGTAGTTTCATTGGAAAGCTCACATAACACGACCTTACTATGTGGATTGTGGTCCCTAATTTGTTCCTCCTCCAGGAAGGTAGCGTTTGTGGAAACAAACACTCTGTTTTCTGAAGAATCACAAAAGTAAACCTCTCGTGTACCTTTAGGGTAGCCTATAAAGAGGCACAACTTCGACCGTGGTTCCAATTTATTTGGATTAGCCTCAAGCACATGTGTCGGGAAACCCCATATGCGAAACTGATGTAAACTAGCTTTACGCCCGTTCCACAACTCTAGAGGTGTTCTCGCAACACTCTTGGTAGGAACACAGTTGAGTATATACACTGTAGTCTCTACTGCAAAACCCCAAAACGAGTCCGGTAAGAAAGCGTAACTCATCATCGACCGAACCATGTCTATCAAGGTTCTGTTTCTCCTCTCTGCTACACCATTCTGCTGAGGTGTACTCGACGTTGAGAGTTAGGAAATGATTCCATGTTCTATCAAATAGTCTTGGAACCCCGAATCCAAAAGCTCTCCACCTCGATCTGATCGAAGTGTTTTAATCCGTCTATCCAATGCATTTTCAACTTCAACCTTGAACTTTCTGAACTTTTCAAAGGATTCAGACTTCAATTGCATCAAATAAACATCCCCATACCTAGAGTAATCATCAGTAAAGGTGATGAAATACTCATAGCCTCCCCTGGCTCACACATTCATAGGACCACAGAGGTCAGAATGTACTAACTCTAAAGGCTTTTTGGCTCGATAACCTTTTCAAGTAAAAGGTCTTTTGGTCATCTTACCCTCAAGGCAAGATTCGCACACCGATAAAGAATTTTCTTCTAACTCGCTTAGAAGACCATTCTTCACTAACTTCTCAATCCTATTGAGATTGATGTGCCCTAATCGAAGTGCCAAAGTTGGGCATTTTATTTTGGAGAAATACGTTGACGTTTATTTTGAGTTACGGCAGTTTTAAACATCTCTATGTTATGGAGGGAACTCAATGCTAACGGCCTTAGTAGGTACAAGTTATTTTCCAGTTTTGTTGTACAGATCTCAACTCCATCTTTATGAATAAGCACTTTATTCACATTAAATTCAAGAATATATTTACACTGCAACAAGCACTTTACAACAATTAAGTTTCTTTTCAACTCAGGAACTACAAATACATATTGTAAAATAAGAAATTTCTTCTGTAAAGTCAACTGGATCCCTCCCACTGCCACAGCTAAGACGACGTGCCTGGTGCCTACTCGCATCATCATCTCACCAGCCTCCAGCTGCCACCAGGATTTAATCCCTTGAAAAGAAGAACAAACATGATTAGTGGCGCCCAAATCAATAATCCAAGTAGAATCATCATTCTTCACTAAGCAAGTTTCCAAAACTAGTAAATCACATTTACCTTGTTTTGACTTAGCCTTGGCCGCCTTCTTCTCCTTAAGTCAGCGAGGACAATTTCTCTTCCAGTGTTCGCCTTGGTTACAGTGGAAACACTTTCCCTTGTCAACCGGCACTAGATGCCTATTCTACTGGGCGATAGGTGGTGGGTTATCAGGCGCCTTCCCTTTCCCCTTCCTCTTACAACCCTTCTTCTTCTTCTTCTTCCACTTTCCAGTGAAAGGAGTAGATGGTGCAGACTTCGTTCCTGAGGTCGAACCTTGATGGAACTGCTTTGAAGACGAGGCAACATTTGTCTCACCTTCCCTATTCTTTTTACTTTTCAGTAAAGATTGATATGTCTGCAACTCGTTAAGGAGAGTTGTAAGGGTATAGTCCATTTTGTTCAGAATCGCATTGCTGACAAAGTGCAGGAAGCTTTCTGACAATGAATGCAGGATAACGCTAACCTGGTTGCCTTCTCGATCCTAGACCGATTCATCTCTACCACATTAAAGTGGACCATCATGTTAAGCATATGTTCATAAACAGAGGTGCCTTTCTTCATTTTAGAGTTGAAGATGTGTTTAAGAGCCTCGTGCTTGAGCTGTCCAAACGGTTGTTCGAACATCCCCCGCAAGGACTCCATGATCTTAGAAGTTGAGACCATGGGCTCATGCTTCTTGGCCAACACGTTGTTGAGGAAAAATTAATGGGTGAACGCAATTATGTATGATGCTTCTTTATGCTATGCGTTTGTACCCATGCGTCGGAGGTCATGCATTGGAAAGGAATGTATGCGTTAGTCTAGTATACAATGACCATGCGTTCCTATCACAAGTTTTCTTGCGTTCTCACCAAGTATAACGAGAACGCAAGTTTCTCAGGAGATTCGAGGTCAAACACAGGGACTTGTAACTCAATAATGCTTGTAAAGCAATGCGTTTGAGGCGATGGATAAAAGTAAAAAGAAAAAGTTAATGGATTACTCACTACTCTTACTCCTAACTAAACAGATTGAGCAATGGAAGACTTGCGATGAGAATTGGTAGATATGCAACAACTGTTAATGCATAGTAATGTTTATTATCTTAAATCGCTTGAGTAATCTCAGCTCGTCACACTAACGCATCGCACACCTCTTGGTGGTCAGCCGCATGACTATATCTCTATAGTGCATGGTTGCGTCGAGCATAAGACCGTGCCTATCTCTAGGAACAATGCATACTTTGCTTTAGTGCATTCCACCTTCTACCTTCTCAGGTATTTAGATGCAGCCAATTAACTTATTAACAAGCATTGCAACAGCCCATAGACAAGCGTTGCTACAGCCTCTCACCAAGCAAAGAAGATTAACTCACTATACTCGCATAACGCACAACTCTCAGTGGGTTGCTACATGCGTCCTATCTCTAGGCTACACGATTGAGTATACGATCGCCTTTGATAAATAAACAATGACTGTAAACGATGATAAAGATAAAGAAGATGAAGAAGATGGCATTGAAGGAATTTAGAAATGTATTGATTACAAAATATAAGTATCTTAAGCCCAAAATGTAATACAATACAGAGATCAGAAAGGAAATTTAAGGCTATGCGTTAAGGCTGCTGGTGGTGCCATGGATGGATGGTGAAGATGTCTTTCTCGATCTCTATCTCTGGCGAAAGCTCCGGTCGTCACTCGGAATGGTTTGTGGAGGAGAAGAATCCTAAAAAAAAATCTCGCTCATGCTCTCATCTGTGATTGCAAGCATCTGCCTTAAGGCAGAAGCATGGATGATTTGAAGTGAAGGTCCAAGGGGCTATTTATAGAGTTTAAACGCCGACAGCAATCATGATTGCATCATGTCTCACTGCTACCTTTGTCACGGTATGGGCAATGTCACATCATTTTATCTTGTTGATACTCCTAAAGTATGCGTTCGAGCTTGATTCAACTGAAGTATCAATGCATTTCACCTATCTTTCGATCGCCCTTCTATTCATGGTTATCACTCCGTGGCCGCAATCTCCAAGTGATGAACGCATTCGGTTGATTGCCGCAACTTCCATGCAATGGACGCATTTAGTTGATCACTGCAATCTCCAAGTGGTGAACGCATTCGATTGATTGCCGCAACATCCATGCGATGGACGCATGTGATTGATTGTCGCAACATCCATGTGATGGACGAATGCGGTTGATTGCCGCAACATCCATGTGATGGACGCATGTGGTTGATTACCGCAACATCCATGCGATGGACATATGCGATCACCGCATGCGTTCGTCTATGCGATAGCTCAGTTTCACTAAATGCGATTGTCTTTGTGATCGCTTGGCTTCAGCGCATGCATTTGATTTTGCGATTACTTGTTTCCAGCGCATGCGTTTGATTCTTGCGATAGCTACAAAAATAGACACTTTGGCACGGAATAACACATAATATTGGGGTTAGTGAGGATTTACGTGCTAATCGACACAAAACTCAAATTTTCACAAATTCTAAGTATTATCACCGCATTTTCTACTTATTAGCCTTCATAATTCTAAATAAAAGACTTATAATAATTGGTATTTCTGCTAGTTATCACACGTCATTAAGACTAGCTAAGATATAGGCTCGGGTCTTCTCGTTCGCCCGTGTCTAGCGCTTATAAGCCTCTTGAACATTTCGAGCGCCGTTAAGAGGTGGAATAGGAGAACGTTCCTCCGTAAGGATGAACATGAGATCCTCGATGATAAGTATAGTCGTGATCATGTGTTTCCAACTAGCGTAATTTTCGCCAGTTAGTTTATCGGCATTAAATAAAGTAATTGTGGTTGTAGACATTTTAAAAGTTGCTGAAAAAATGAACAAACTTTTATAAGTCTATGCTTTAACCACATTTTAACACTAATTTTAGTTTTAACAAAATAGTTACCAAGTACCCTAAGTGAAAAGACTTCTATTTTGTAATGATGTCCCAGTGAGGTAGGACAAACATCACCGATGGGGTGATCATATGCCTCTTCATTGGATGAGACACTCTCAACCATTAGGCAGAACCAACTCTTGGAATTGCACCTAACAGTCACCATTTGTTCGGTCTAGAACTTTTATCTCTTAAAAATTCCACGTAAGTGTAACCCCTTATTTTCGGTCCTAGAGTCCCACCCTAATGCGCCCATCGTAGGAAAAAAACAAATTAGGATAAGAGACTAAGTAACCTTATCCTATACAGGAGATCAAATAAAGAAACATGCAAAACTACCATTCTATAGGGGGACACTCCAAGGGTGCCTTGAGGCAATGCATAGAAACTTTATCCAACCTAACGAAAGAGACCGTGGGATATGCTATCACACATCCCGCTCCCACTTACTATGAACATTCTCTGCATCCACTTTGATATTGAACTACTCAAACACCATCCTTTAAGGGGACACTCCCAGGGTGCCACTGAAGGATCTCATACCGAAAGTTCCATGAGCGGGTTCAAATCGCTCTGATTTCACAGTGATCGGAATATAAACGATGTACATTCTATACTAATAGTTATGCATATTAAACTCATCAACAACATGCTCAGAATACGATAAAACATAGAGAAAGGGGTTCATACCAGAGGAAGATGGTCTTCATTTGTTTGAACCCACAGCAGCAGAAAACTCCCACCGATCTACCAGTACCCGACGAGTCTCTTAACTATTACTGCACGATCCGAACGTACATGAACAAGGTCGCGGGGACAACACCACCACAAGGGAAACTCGAGTATCCTCGGCATAAAAAACCTAAAGAGTGGGCTCTGGTGAGTTTGGTAGAGGACGGAGGAGAAGATTTCGTGTAGATGATAAGCGCGCACGAGAAAAACTCTGTTATCATATAGCGGAAACGCTTATCGTATAGTAGAGCTACACGATCGTTTAGGAAAAACTGGATGATTGTTTAGGAAATTGGTGTACGGTTGTTTAGAGAACACATGAACTAGACGATCATTTAGATGAATGAGATTCTATCGTATAGGCTCTCGGCGATCGCTCTTTCAAGGTTTCTTTTAGGGTGCGGGATATCAAATGCACGAATGAATTAAAACTCAAAATGAAAACCATTTTCATACTTCAACTCGCCAGTTACCTTAACCTTCGCACCTCCACGTTCCCACGTTCAAACGTTTAATTGGTTAATTATTAAATAATTAATCAATTAATTTAATTAATAAATATAATCATATTATATTTATATCCTATAGTTTGATATCATATATCTACTATAGTATTTTTTCCTCTACTTGATATAAATCATATTTATATCTAATTTCCTCCAAAATAATGTATCTTATACATTTAGCCAATTACATCATATTTAATTAACCAGTCCAATTATATCATATATAATTGAACTTCCACTTGTCAATTTGAACATTTCAAATTAACCCAAACACTGGTTCTCGACTTTATCCAAGCTACCCAGGTGACCTAATGGACCTGTGGCTCGAAGCTTCAACGGTACGTGAATGACTGACTAAACTCTTTAGCCATGAGATTCTCCATCCGTTAACTGTCAGTGATTCTATTAAAGACCAACAGTTGAACTCTTCTTACCACAAATATATTTCTGTGTCCATTGGATATAACCAATTGAGTACGATGACCCTTCACAGATGCTCATAAGTACAGTTAGGCCAATTTACCGTTTTTCCCCTGTAGTTACATCTCACTCCTTAAGTACCACTAATTCCTCTAATGAACAATACAACATAGTCCAACTATGTGTGAACACCTCTCGGGCCAAGAGAAGGTGTGTGGCACCACGTCGTTCAAGCCACGGAATCAGCCCTTAAGGGAGCCATCTATCTACTTACCTCTGCCTCGGGGAAGAAGTGAATTCCATATTGTGTAGTTGAGTTCCCAGCTCCCAAATCAGATGTATCCCCAAAATGGTAGGTTTAAATCGGCGACTTGGCCACTCGCACCCATACAAATCAAAGGACTGCCCTCAATGGCAGGAGTTCCCAACTCACTCAGGATTGAGGTCATGTTACCTATGGTCATCTTAATGAAGTGAAGTCTCTGTCATGAACGGTGTTATATAATGAGACTTAACACTTCGTGGTCAGGTCTTATACAAACTCTTTGTATAGGACACCCTCGCTCGCATGTCCCCAACATGAATGATCAGGATTAGACCATCTGTGGCAAGTCACAACACTTGTGACCATTCCACAAAGCGGGCCACATCCATAACATTTCCAGGATAAGGTTTCCCTCCTATATCCATATACTATAGACCATTTTGGTTATCACTCAAGACATGATCCACTTGTATGTCACCACATACATGCTTGAGTCACATACAGATAACTAGGAATTTTATGTTTATTGGTTTATGGTAAAGCAAATAAAACAAATATCATATATTAACAATCACAAGTGTTTGTATATACTGTTTACAAACTACAGGACATGAGACTTTAGGGCATCAATCCCAACAACCACGAGGTCAAGGATAGATCTCATGGTGTGGAACATAAAGAGAGAAACACGAGAGGTTTAAATGAAGCATTAGATGCCCTAAGTACCTCCCACTTAATGTTCTACCTAAGGGTTCATTAACTTAGACAATTCGGCTACTGATTTTAATCTAAGTTCGTTTAATCCGTTGAGACATATAGATACTTTCTTCAAGATAGACATTCAAAAAAGCTGTCTTGATATCCATTTGCCAGATTTCATAATCGTAAAAAGCGACAATGGATAAGAGTATCCTAATAGACCTGATCATAGCAACCAGAGAGAAGGTTTCTTCATAGACTACCCCCTCTCTTTGGGTAAACCTTTTTGCCACAAGTCTAGCTTTATAGGTCTATACTTCACCAGCTTGGTCTCGTTTTCTCTTTTAGATCCATTTGAAACCCATGGGTTTTACCCCTTCTAGTTGATCTACAATATCCCAGACTAAATTAAAGTACATTGACTCCATTTCGAGGACCATGGCTTTTATCCATTGGTCCTTATCCACATCTTCCATTGTTTTTTTAAAAGTCAATGGATCCTCTGAATCATCATCAGGTATGATAATCAGAGTTTCAGTTAAACCCATGTACCGGTCAGGCTGTTGTACAACCCTCCCACTACATCAAGGCATTCTCAACTCTTAAGAAGGATGTGAAGTATTGGTTTCATCAACAACTCTTGTTGAAGGACCTGCTTGATCAACAACTCTTGTTGATCTATTTATAGTTTCTCTGGATATCGCATTTAATACTAGCTTACTGCGAGATTGATGATTTTTAATGTGGTATTCCTCAAGGAATGTTGCACTTGTCGACACAAATACTTTATCTTCCTGAGGATCATAAAAGTAACCACCTTTTGTCTCTTTAAGATAGCCTACAAATAGACATACTTTTGAACGACATTCCAACTTCTTCGAATTTTGCACCAACACATATGCTGGGCATCTCCAAATCCTGCAGTGATATAAACTACCTTTACGCCCACTCCATAACTCGTAAGGTGTATCTGAAACACTTTTTGAGGGAACCATGATCAATACATACACCACAATCTCTATTGCGTGACCTAAAAAAGAACTTGGCAACTAAGCATAACTCATCATAGAATGAACCATGTCCAATAGGATTCTATTTCTCCTTTCTGCTACACCATTCTGTTGAGATGTGTCAGGTGTTCTGAGTTGTGACTGAATTCCATGTTCTATTAAATAGTCCTGGAATTTTAAGTCCATGTACTCACCACCTCGATCTGATCGAAGTGTTTTAATCTTTTTACCTAATTGGTTCTCAATCTCTGCCTTATATTCCTTGAACTTTTCAAGTGTATCGGACTATGGTGCATTAGATAAATATAGCCATATCTTGAATAATCATCAATGAAACTGATGAAATATTCATACCCGCATCTCGCTTTAACATTTATCGGACCACAAAGGTTTGAATGTACTAGCTCTAAGGGTTCTTTGGCTCTAAGACCTTTTCCAGTAAAAGATCTTTTGGTCATCTTACCCTCAAGACAAGATTTACATGGCGATAAAGAGCTATCTTTTAACTGGTTTAGAGTCCACTCTTAACCAATCTCCCAATCCTATTGAGATTAATGTAACCTAGTCTTAAGTGCCAAAGATAGGAATTTGGAGAAATTTTCCTTTTCTTATTATATGTTTCAACTATTTTAAACATCTCTGTATTCAAAACAGCTTTTACCTCAGTCGGTTTTAACACGTATAAGTTATTTTCCAAATTTGCAGAACATATCTTAAGATCTTTCGAAATAATGAATACTTCATTATTTTAAAAAGAAACTTTACAATTACATTCTAGCAAACACGAGATAGAAATTAAATTCCTTTTCATAGAAGGAATATAATAAACATTTTCAAGTGAAATGTATCCATCTCTAATAAATAACTTCATATCTCCCACTGCTTTAGCTTAAACAACCTCCTCGGTCCCTACCTTAAATGTTGCTTCACCTTCTGTAAGCTGACTCTAGGACTAGTTTCCTGAGTGAAAGTACAGATATGATTAGTAGCACCTGAATCTATTATCCAGGTATTTTTATCATTTTCCACTCAACACGTCTCAATGACAAGCAAATGATGTTTACTTCGTCATGCTACTTTCATATCCTCATCTATGAAGTTCAAAACTTTTTGACTTGAAGATGAGTTAGGAGATACAAATCATCGTTTGCTAGTATATTTGATTTCCATGTTGAATTACCGTTAATTAAATTGGAAGTGTGCAATTTTGAAGAATTCGACATACTGAAATTTTAAACAAATTCTAATTAGTAAATTGCTTTTAAACCCAATTCAATTTTAGAAAAAGTAATAATACACCCAAATTTCATTATTTATTTGCAACGATACTATAGTGAGTCTGAATAAATGCTACTGAGGGGCACTCAGATACTCCTTCACTAGCAAGACATTTTTTACTAGATACTATCTTCAGAATAACTCTTATTCCTATAGCCATTTAGTTACCGTTTTTGGTCAATAACTTACAAACACTTAGTAATTCTATAAGTGTAACCCTCCATTTTTAGACTTCAGAGGTCGGCCCTAACGTTCTACCGAATTGGAGAGTCAAGGTTAAGAATGGACCTAAGAAATCCTATCCATTTTTGGAGTTTGAATTGTTCCAAATCCTATGTTACAACCCTTCGAGGGGATAGTCATGGTTAGCGACTAGCTAATGCCGCCTAAAAACAATAGCAGGTGCAACATAAGAATCTCACAGTCCAAACTAGTGGAAGAAACCGCAGGACACGTTGACACATATCCTTCACCCACTTACTATGAACTACTTCCCCCGTTCACCTTGCTATTGACTCATGCAAACACTTTCCGAATGGAAGTCAATCCCAGGGTGACACAAATCCAAGCATGAGTCTCACGGTATGAACTCTTAGGTACGTGAGAGCTAAGATCAATATATCGTATGAAAGAAATCAAATATGAGGATTTCCATGAGCAACGGAAAGATCGTTCCAAATTCCATTCTAAATTGAGCATAAATAATTACAGTACAAGAACGGAAACTAAAAGGTCATGCACAACTCGAAATTACAGCATGTTAACAAGAGTATCAAGGGATAGAGTATGCGTACCTTTGAAAAACCATTCTTCAAAATCCCTCAATCAATCTCCAAGTGTCAAAGAATAGCAATGCTTGAACACAATGACCAGTACAACACGAACACAATGATCACGAACCCAATGAACGACCTCCACGAGCCAATCGAGTCACACTCGATTCATGAAGTGAGTGAGGACGCCACCACAATGATTACCTTGGTATTCTCGGTATGAGAATCCAGGAGTTGTGGGCTCTGTATGATCTTGTTTAGAGGAAGAGATTGGAGGACAACAATCGTGTAGATGATGGAGCAAGTGGGAGATAGGAAGCTGTCTATCGTATAGATGAATGCTCAATCATGTAGTAGATGGCAGCCTATTGTATAGACAAATCCACACGATTGTTTAGCTACGACCAACTGAATGAACTATCGCATAGTCAAAGTCCACGATCGTTTAATCTCTTTATAGCTATCATTTAGTGAAACATTTTCACTTGACAGCTTTAACTGTGAATTCTTTCCGAAAGTAGCAACCCTTTAAAAATAGGAAAACATTTTTCCTTATCTCTCACGGTTACCATAAAACCACCGATAACCTCCCACTCAATTGGTTATTAGAGAAAAAGAATTAATTATCAAATAATCAATATATTATAAATAAATATGATAATCAACTTACCATATTATATTTATAACCTATAGTTTTAATATTTCATCTCATGAAACATACAAACCGTAGTTCTTTTTCTATTTTATGGTACTTAATGTAAATCATATTTACATTAATCCTCCACTTGATGTATCTCATACATCACATCGATTATATCATATATAATTGAATTTTCTCTCGTTAATTTGAACACTTCAAACTAACCCCAATAACTGATTCTCAACTTGAATCCATTGAGCTACCAAGTAGTTCACAACACTTGTAAACCTCTACAAAGCAGGTCGTATCCGTAATGTCACCAGAATAAGGTATCCCTCCTTAATCCGTATACTACAGACCTTTTAGGTTATCACTTAAGATATGATCCACTTATATATCTCATATACATGCTTAAGTTTACATACAATAACCATGGATCTTTGTTTATTGGATATGAGTAAATGCAAAATAAAATAACTTTTATTTTATTCATAACAATGTGTATAGTGTTTACAAACTACTAGACTTTGGGAGAATTAGGACACCAATCCTAACATCGTATATATTTAATTGTACCATGAACTACTTGTTGGGGTTGATGCCCTAAATCTTGTAGGGCCCTGTAGTTTGTAAACACATGTATGAACAAATATTTGTGATGTAATAATATGAGATATTTTCTTCACTATTGTCTATGAAATATGAGATATTTTAGTTGCATTAACCACAAACCAATAAACTAAGATCCCTGGTTATCGTTGTAACTTAACTTAAGCATATATGTGGAGACATACAAGTGGATCATGCCTTAAGTGATAATCTAAATGGTCTGTAGTATCTGGATAAATGAGTGAAACCTTATCCTGGTGACATAACGGATACGACCTGCTTTGTAGATGTTACGTGTTGTAAAGTGCTACAAATGGTCTGATCCTGATCATTCATGTGGAGACATGCAATCAGGGGTATCCTACACGAAGAGTTTTTATAAGACCAGACCATGAAATGCTTAATCTCATTATATAACACCATTAATGACAGAGACTTTCATTTCACTAGGATGATCATAAGTAACATGACCTTAATCCTGAGTGAGTTGAGAACCCTTAAGGGCAGTTCTTTGATTTGCATGAGTGCGAGTGGCCAGATCGTCGACTCAAACCTACCACTTTGGGGATTCGTCTGATTGGGGAGCTGAGAACTCAGCTACACAAGACGAAATTCACTATTTCCTCGAAGTAGAGGTAAGTAGATAGATTGCTCCCTTAAGGGTTGATTTCGGAGCTTGAATAATGTGGCGCCACACCTGTCTCTTATACACATCTAGATGTGTATAAGAGACAGATCCTGGTGACATAACGGATACGACCTGCTTTGTAGATGTTACGTGTTGTAAAGTGCTACAAATGGTCTGATCCTGATCATTCATGTGGAGACATGTGAGCGGGGGTATCCTATACAAAGGAGTTTGTATAAGACCAGACCACGAAATGTTTAGTCTCGTTATATAACGCCATTAATGACAGAGACTTTCATTTCACTAGGATGATCATAAGTAACATGACCTTAATCCTGAGTGAGTTGAGAACCCTTAAGGGCAGTTCTTTGATTTGCATGAGTGCGAGTGGCCAGATCGTCGACTCAAACCTACCACCTGTCTCTTATACACATCTAGATGTGTATAAGAGACAGACGATAGCCTTTGAGAGAGTAAACGACCAAGCTTCTCGTTACTAGACGATAGCTCCTCGTTTGCTAGACGATCGAGTACCCAGTCTATACGATAAACTTAGCGACTTAGCCTTTCTCCCGCTTACTCTATCGTATACTTCATCCTGTCTCTTATACACATCTAGATGTGTATAAGAGACAGCTTTGAGAGAGTGAACGACAAGCGTCTCGTTACTAGACGATTGCTCCTCGTTTGCTAGACGATCGAGTATCTAACTCTATACGATAAAGTTTTCTCATTCTCCCACTTACTCGATCGTTTAACTCGATTGTATACTTCTTCCTTCCCTCTATCAAATTCACACAGAGCCCACATCTCCTGGATTCTCACACCGAGAATACCAAGGCAACTGAGTGGTAATGTCGAGTGTTGCCGTTCGAGGGTCGAGGATCGAGTATTAATTGATTAGGTTTGAGGATCAGACAGTTCGTGGAATTGCACTGGTTGTTTGTTGCGTTCGTGCTCGTGATTAAGTTTACTAGGACCCATGACTGGTATAGATCGAGAAAATACACGAAGAAGAGTTCTTCAAAGGTATGTCAATCAATTCCCTTTGTTTTTTAATTGAAAGCATGCTATAATTTACTCGATGATGCATAACTATTATTGTATGTTTATAAATGTTTTATTCTTTCACAATGGGTTTAGAACGATCTTGCTTCCGCTCACTGGTTCTCTTATTAAAGAGTTTCTTCAATTAGTATCAGAGACAGGTTGTTATGATATTCCAAATCCATTGATGTATTGAATTACATTTACATTCTTGGTGGATTTTTAAGCATGTGTACATTATGTTTAAATGTTAAATGTATTTTTGGATGTGAGTTAATGGATGTTTCTAGGATGATTGCCTCTGTTTTTTTGCTTTCTTTTATATTTCAAAGTTACTTTGTAAGGACCCCTGTGTTTTTGGGCATATTAACTTGCTATCAAGTCTGTATTCAAAGTGTTTGAGTTTGTATGAGTCGCTCGTGATGATGCTTCAAGGCATGGAGATGCAGTTTACTTTGAGGAAGAAGAAGACCAAAGGTTAGTCAGATCGTGTAGCCCAGGCTAAACGGTCGTTTAAATTTGGCTAAACAATCGAGCAGAAAAGTTCTAACTCGATCGTGTAACATTTACTAAAGATCGTATGGTTGATGCTAAACGAACGAGTAAAGTGTTTCTGCGATCGATTTGCGTTGGCTACTCGATCGTTTAAACGATGGGGGTAAACAATCGCTGAGTATGGGATACTCATTGCATGGTAGGCAAATGATAACGGGCAGAAATGTATGTTATCATAGTGCTAAGTTCTTAAACAATGTTGGATTGCGTTGACAAAACATGTTAAATTGTGTCCATCAAGCATCAATTTCATAATATTGCGGTCGCATGCGTTCATCGCATAGGAACAGTTGATTTTAGTGTTTTTATGCAGAATATGCGTTGACGCAATGCAAGAATTGCGATCATAGGAAATCATTGGTTGAGCGCAACTTCACCGCAAGGCTTTGTGGTGATCGTGTTCGTAAATATTCACCCGAGAAGGATCGCCGCAACTTGGTCAGCACAACATGGTGGGCACATCTGGGTGAAAGGCTAATTAATCGCGATGGGATAAAAAGCTAATGATAGTCGAATCCGAATTAAGTTGACAACCGATAACGTTCACAAGTACATTCAGCTTTTCGGTGACAATTATTTAGCACATCAGCCAAGAATTAAAGCCGTCTCATTTGTACAATCATGAGAGAGAAGCCGCCTTTCACTCTGGATGCTCTATAAATACCAAGGGCATCCTTCAGAAAAGGGGTTAACCAGTTTAGCAGTTAGAAATTTCATACTTCAGTTCGCACGTCTTTGTTCATAGTTTTTCCTTTCGTTTTAAGGCGGAGCAAGAGAAGAGTGGTGACGCCGGAGATCGCTCAGGACAACTCGAGAGAAAACCTTGAGGTGAAGAAGCAGATAGCGGGCCGACTCTCGCGAGAGCGAGATTATCTTTTGAGCACGAGTAGAAATCAGTGTAAAAGCCTGGGCAACAAGAGATTGCTTCTAGATCCTTTATTCTATACTTGCATTGTTATTTTGTACTTCATCTTCATATTTATATAATCATAGTTCTATTTCTACATCTGTTCACTCTCTTAGCACGCATGAGTAGCTAAACTAGTCGAATGGGTTGAGAAAAACTAAGCGAACATGACCTAGGAAGTTTATTGCTTGTGATTGTCTTGTTTTATGTTGTGCCAAATACCCTTTAGAGCTACTCAAGACAGAGTCTAAAGAAAGAACCTAATGACTCGAGAGAGCTAGGTTAGAATCTGGACTCGAGAGAGCAAGATTAGAACTGCATAAACAAGAGATAGAGACTTAGAGATAAGCTCTGTTTGTCAACATGCATCGCATGCATCCTAGAAATGGGAATGATATTATGTGGTCGCCTTATTTGTACGTGTGTCATTTCGTCATCGCATAAATAAGAATAGAGGCTTATGTGTAGGTTCTATAGACTAGCGCATATATCGCATGCGTTCTAGCCTTAGAAGCCGTGGCATTCGCACCGAAAGGTGATTTACTGTTGTATGCATGTTGCATGATCACATAACATGAACGCATCCTAGGAAGTGTTAGCCGAAACCTTTCTCAACCCGTTCACTGCATATTCATCGCATTTCCCATTCATCAACTCTTTTCAAACTCCACCGTATTTGTTTATTTTTCATCAACACAAACAACAATCCCAACACTTTATTTATTTATCCGGTTACCATAAAGTTTTCATAAAAATTACCATCGCAATCTATTTTCACAAGTCCCTGAGTTTGACCTTGGACTTACCAAGAAACTCAGTGGAATTTATACTTGGATTCCACTGAGGAAACTTGAGTGCACAACACAATTTCACCATCGCATATCATCCATAATCCACATCATAAAAATAACGCATCAGCGCGTGCGCTAAACGATCGAGTAGGCCAGCATGCTTCATCGCATAGTCACTAGTTATTCGATCACTCGGTAAGTGTTACTCGACGCTTGCTCCTCGATCGTTTAGACGATCATGCTTCATCACATAGTTGTCGTCTACTCGATCGTTTAGACAAGTGTTATACTCGGTGTGCTACACAATCGAGTGACCTTCATGCTTCATCACATAGTCAAAGGCACTCGGTCCATGCTATACAATCGTGGCTACTCGACCAACGTTACTCGGCGATCACAAGGAAAAGCTACATGATCAGGGATTGAGGCTTTGCCCGGGCGGTTCAAGACCTGGTTCGCCTGTTTGAATCGGTTGACTCGATGGTTTATATAATAGATAGTTTTAATTTCCAGTTTTTGAGGCTGGTCCATTAATTTTGATGAATGTACATGAGATATATGTTTAAATTATATGTCATATAGTATGCCATATAGTTTTAAATCCCACCATAGGTTATGCATTTATTCATGCATCATCTTTATATTATAAGAGTTATAATATAGTAGCTTGCATGATTAAATTACTTTAAAGTATGCTCATGCATCATATAATATAAGAGTTATAATATATGCATTCATTAAGCATATTCATGCATCATCTTTATATTATAAGTGTTATAGTATAAGGATGTATGAAAGTATGTATCCTTGGTTCATTACAATTTATATAAGAGTTATATATAGTAATGAATGAACATTGTATGAAGCATGATACATAGGTTAATTGATAAGAGTTATAAATACCTAGTCTAGCTTAGCAATGTGGATGGTTTTAGTTGTTTTCTTTTACAAGAGTTATAATGGAAATTAGAACTAAAATCAATAAGAAAGACATGCATGCAAACTTAAGCTTGAATCCTGTTTTAAAAGAGTTTTAAAATTTGATTGACATAGACCTAAGATCACGGTTTTAATGAGATTAGAAACCTAAGATTCGATCTTAGAGGGCACCTAAGATTTTCTTCACTGATAATACATTTTGAGGGGGAACCTAAGATACCATAAAAAGGAGTCTCACACTAGGGAGAGCCTAGGTTATTAGTTGAGTAATAAAACTATACGAGAGTCACTATATTCAAGCATCCATTACATATAAGTACTGCGTTGTAATTGTTTATCATTGACATTAGTAAAGTTTATCTTTTCTAGACACACTATCCCTTAGACTAGATACCTCTCTATTGTTTTCTCAAAATATATTTCTTATTCAATTCTTGTGTGATTAGAATTGGATGAAAAAAGTTGCTATCATATTATTAAAAGTATTGGCAAGTTCCAATGTTTAAAGTAATAGATAAAATAAGATTGTATTGAGAAAAAACAAGATAAAATATTTGAGTCGTTAATAGTATGGATATATAATTACATATCCATACTCTATAGTCTATATGAAATTTGGTGGTCCAAATAAGGACATGATAAGGCCAATTATTTGTGTTGTACCCATGCTAGTAATTTTCACCCATCTATCCAATTTCTATTCATATTTCTACGCTTTTGTGGTTTTAACTTAGACGCTGAACAAAAAAAATTAAGGTGAATTGTTATTTCCATTATTTAAAAAAATCATGACATAAAAAATAGATAATAAAATATTATTAAAGGGAATATAATATAAAATAATAACCTGTTTAAAAAGTGTAGAAACTTTATTTATTAATTTAAATATTTATAAACTTTTTTCTTTCGAAATATTCGTTAACATCAACATTTATAAATGCTTTTAATGATATTTTTGTAAAATCGAGATTTCGACATTTGTATCGAAATTTACATTCGTCAGATATCTTTTTCAAGTTTAAAATTTGAAGAAAAAAAAATGATTTCAATCGATGATTTACTTTTTAAATTTAAATCTCAATTTGGTTAATAAATTACTTTTTAAAATGTCCATTTAAATTTGTTCTATATTTTTATTCCAAAATTTTAAATGTTTATTTTTATCTTCAACTTTAAAAAATAACTATTTAAATCTTGTTTAATAATTATTTAAAAAAATATAGAACTAAATCAGACATTTTAAAAATTGATAAACCAAAATAAAATACATTTAAATAGGTGGAATTTTTTTTTTTTAAAAAAAAAGAAAAACTATTTACACAAAATAACAAAATTTTAATCTTATTTGATAGAGGCTGATATAAGTCTATCAGTGTCTATCAGCGATAGAAACCGATAGACATCTATCATTGATAGATGTTGATAGAAATCTATCCATGTCTATCAATATATTTTTTTAAATAGTTTGACATTTTTTTTTATCTCTAAAAAATTTTCTTTAAAAAGTGTACTGCAAAAATACTAAAAAGCAATAATAATAATAATAATAAATCTGTAGGTGTCTAACACTACATATCCCCATACATGTGATTAGTACAGAGGAATGGTTCAAGGACCCTACATGAAATTATTGGTGATGGTTTGTAAAATTATGATAGATGTCTCTATCATAAAGATTGTGGTGACTCACCTCTCTTACTTATTCAACTTATGATATTTCTATAATATACTTATGATAAAATATTATTTTGATGGATGTGATTTGAGATTCAATTCTATTTTTGTCACACTATACTTTTAAATATTGGAATTTAATTTTTAGATCATTTTTTTCTCGTATTTTTCTTTAACTCGAAAAAAATAGATTAAAAAAGAAAAAACTAAAAGGACCACCATAAATCATAAATTAATATTAGTTTGATATGAAAAATTACAAAAGGAATTGTCGAAGTAGACATCCGTGGCGTCAATTTGAATATAACTTAGTGAATAAGGACATTAATTATCATCTCAAGTATTGACAGTTGAATCTCTCACCTCTATAATTGTTGAACTAGAAAAATTCATCATTTGTTGACTTTTTTTTAGTACAATAAGAGCTATTGAGTCATGTTCGCGTGACTGTTTAGTGAATTTTTAGTTAAATGAGGATATTTTTATTTATTTATTTATTCATTTTGAATTATGTACGAAACAATAAATACTAAATCTTATAAAGTATTATATAAAGTATTTTTATTCAGAAAAAAATATTATTAAAAATATGAAAGTATCATATCTTGATTTTCCCACCCATGGTATTAGAAAAAAGTATCAAATCTTGATTCTAAAAAAGTATTGTATTTTCTACTTGGAAAAAAAGAAGAAAGAAAAAAAGAAAATCATATCATGAACTGAATAAAAGCATAATATATTTTATCCAAATTAAATAAATAAAAACTAATGGCCTGTGGTTCAGAATCCAAACTTTCCCAACGTGGCAAACTTTCCAACATGTAAAATAATAATATAAAATTGTAATTATTGTAATTTATGTTTTTTTATTATATTAACCAACGTGACCCACGTTCTTTTTTTAAAAAAAAAAAAAAGAAAAAAAAGAAACACAAATATACACATAGGGTGGAGGATTGAATAATAAATTTAGGTTAGTTAAGTTATCTCATGTAAGCATGTCAAAAAGTTGTTACTATCTTCCAAGTTAAATTTATGATTGGATCATTTTTTAAAATATATGATTTTCAAAATTAGTTTTCGATAATAATATCTAAAAAAAAACCATCCGTGAGATATGAAAACAAATTTATAGAGTATATATAAAACATTTTTATCTCGATAATTAGGTTAAGAAAGTAAAAATTAGCATCATTTAGCATAATTGACATTTTACTCCTTTAAAGTTAAAAAGAAATTTAAATTCTCATATCTTATATTGTTATACTTAAAAAAGAGGGAAATTATTTCAAATGAAAAACTGTTGAAAATATTTATAAGATATAGTAAAATTTTAGAACTATCAATGATAGACGTTGCTATCAGTGTCATCGATATCATTGATAAACATTGATAGAAGTCTATCAATGTCTATCAACGTTTATGATAATTCTAAAATTTTGTTATATTTTATAAATATTTTAATTTATTTTTCTATATTTAAAAACAACCCTAAAAATGGTCAAATAGAATGCAAACAATCAGTAAATAAAAGACCAAGATATATATATAGTGGTTCGACCAATTTGGTGAGAACTCGCTTGAATCAATTTTATTACGAATAATAAGGAATAAGAAATTTACAATTATAGATAATCAACAATAATCACTGGATATCGAGAAATCCGCTGAAAAATCGCCCAAATCAACCCACCTCTGACCGGCGAAGCACGTGTAGATCCGCGCGTCCCTCTCTGTCACTGACAACCGGCAAACCCACGCCGAAACCAAAACCCACCAGGACCGAGGCGACCACCCAGATCGGACCGAACTCCTACCAGACACCCACTGCGAAACCATGCCGAAACTAGAACCCACGCCAGACTCCCTACTGCTAACGTCAAAGCCGGACGAGGTGAATGCCGACTCCCTGCTGCTGACGTCAAAGCTGGACAAAAAAAGTGAACGACGACTCCCTCAGTAGTCTGCTTGTGCGTGAACGGCTGCTTCCCTCTCTCTATCGTTCCAGACAGCTGGCCCTCCTTTTTTCTCAAAGAGTCTCACAAAATTTCAGCCTAACAGAGAAGATGGATTTAATTACAAAAATGTCATTTTGTCCATAATTACTCGAATGCCATTGGACTTTATTTCCCAAAAAAATCAAATAAAACCCACTTAAATACCTTATTATTTTCTACAAAATCTGGAGTTTTAATTTTGAATAGGGTGGCAAAGCAAGAGAATTTAAAAGATATTTTTAGTTTAAAATTTTAGTCATTCTATATTTTAGCGTGCTGGTTGTTAGTATTTTACTTCATCTTTATCTTGTTCAATATATGTACAGTTTAGTCATAAAAAAAATATAAGCTTCCTCACATTTTTGTTGATGAGTCAGCATAATTTTAATGATAGAGATCAAAATAAATACTTTTAAAAAATTTAAGAATTAAGACGAACGTTTTTAAAGTTTGGAGACTAAATAGAATAAAATTCAAAGTAGGGACTAAATATCCATTTTTTTTACCAATATAATTCAAACATGAGTACGTTAAATGACCTTTAACAGAAGTTATGAAGTTTGAGTGAATTGAGAACTATCTATTAGATTGATGATGATCATAATTAGAATTCAACAATTAATTATTAACACTAATTTCCCCTAATCTTGAAATAAGAAAAATCATTTTTATACATGAATATAAAAGAAAAAAATAAATATCCACTTTGTGAAAGAAAAATAAATAAATAAATAAATATCCATATTGCATCGATATTAGATCACTCACTCTACATAAGGAAGAGGGAGAACTTTTGAATTGTATTTGAAATTTTGATTTTATTCGCTTTAAAAGTGATGATGAAAGAGTTTTAGGGTTTGTTTGTTACAGAATCTGAATTCGATTAATAACTTTAGATTCATTAATTCAGAAGATGTGTATTTGACAGACAACTCAAATTTTGTTTCTAAAATTGTTTTCAGATTCAATGATCAAAACAGTCAAATTCTGAAATAACATTTTTTATGTTTTCATTGTATCAAGATTTTGAATTTTCAATTTTGACTCTTCCATGTACTGAATACGGATTCCCAAGTTTCGAGAGGAGAAGGAGGATCTTATAACTACATCATCATTTATTACAATATCTTACAACACAACATATTAAAATAAGAATGTAGCGACAGAAAATTCTTTGGCATCGAATCTAGGTATTCAAGAAGAAGAGAGTGTATCCATAAATTTTTTCGTGGCTCTCCAAAAAAAGGAGTATGGGTCTTGATCGTGGTGGACCGACTCACAACAAATGGAGTGAGTTATAGTGATCCTACTACTGTGAAAAAATATGCGTCATGAAATAGAAATAAAAACATTTAAAAACATAACATGTCATGTTATAAAATCACTACATTTTTTAAAGAAAATATAACATGTATTATATAATGTATTATAAATTATATAATATTACAAAATAATAATTATATAAGTATTATATAACAAAAAGGAGCATAGCTCAATTATACTATGTCATGTTATATAGCCAAAACGAATGTAGCTCAATTGACATTTAAGTATATTGGAAACCATGAGATCCGTGGTCCGAATCCTACTACCCCTAGTTGTTGTACCAAAAAAACAATAATAATTATTATTATATAATTTTTTAACCTAAATCATATTTATAAATAAATTAATAATAGTTTATTATCAATTAAATATTGGTGGATAATTACAACTAATTTTATGATTTACATATATAGTATTAAAGAATTCAATTTTTACATCGACTACCAAATATAATCTGAAAACATGAAATACAACTTCATTTTTATTGAATTTCTTATTTTCAAATTTTCTACGCACTTACCTACTTTTAGTGATTAATAAATCTTAATATAAACAAATATAAAGAAAATCACAATTTTAATTACTGTGGCTTGAGAAACGATATCTTTTCTAACAAAAAAAATTAAGATTTTAATTTTTTTCTATATTTAACTATTTTTAATTTATCAAGTGCATATTTACTTCACACAAATATATACACACAAAATTCTGAAAGAATGTTTGATAACAACTACAACAATTTCAGATTAAGGCTCGGCCTATTTGAATCATGAGTAATTAATAAAATTTATAATATAAAATTTATCTTTTAACAATTTTATCATTTTATATAAATAATTAATATTATTATCATTATTAAGGGAAAAAAAATTAGGTAACTTTCTTTTTCTTTTATAAATGACTTGTTTATTTATTTATTTTTTTTTTTTACAACAATCGAAGAGGTGAAGAATTAAACCTCTAAATTCATTAAGAATGAGTGCATGTTAATATTATTGAACTAAGTTCATTTTAGTAAACGGCTTGTTTACTTGTTAGATTTGAACTTACTCTAAAGGTTAAAAAGATATTCATAAAATATCAATAGGTGAATATTTTTATACAAAATTATTTAATAAAAGAAATCATCAAAAGGATTCTAAACTTATTATTTTATTAATAATAAGTACATGTGGTATTTAATTGATATTTTAGTTATATTTCAAATTTTTTATGTTAGGATGGAAATGTCGATACACGAATTATGTAGAAAAAACCATAGTGCTTGTTTGAGAGTGATTTTGGAATGGTTAAAATAACTTTTGTTATATTACTAATTACTTTAAAATACGTTTTTAATCACTCAAAATTAATTTAATATCAAATTTTACATTTTTAAATAAGTTTTTTGATATATTCTCAAATTTAGTTTTGAATGAGTAAAATCATAATTCAGCCCAAGCAAAGTATACTGATTCTCAAATTGTTAAAATTACTTTTGCCATGTTTCTAACCATCACTTCAAAACATGTCTTCAATCCCTAAAAATTAATTTAATATTTAATTTTATACTTTTAAATATATTTTTTATATAATAAAAATTTATTTTAAATTATTCAAAGCATGTTTCATAGTAATTTTAACATCAAATATGCTCTTTCTCGACAGTTTATTATTTCAATAAAAATTTAAAAATATATTTGTCCAAAATAACAACCACTAGATACAAATTTAAAGTATTTTTAACGTCTCTCTCAAACTTTCAACGGAGCACAAAACTTATGCCACATGGAAAAGGCTATAAATTGAGCCTTTGTGAGATTTGTTGAGACACAAAACTACAAAAGAATTAAAGCTCATTTTGAACAAATAATGGCAGACCAAAAATCCATCTCAGCCATTTTCTTATCCTTCTTCTTCCTGCTCTTGTTCAAATCCTCCCATGGAGGCGACATTGCAATCTATTGGGGCCAAAATGGCGACGAAGGCAGCCTTGCCGAAACTTGCGACACATCGAACTACAAAATCGTCAACATAGCATTTTTGTCCTCCTTCGGCGGCGGCCAAATGCCAGCAGTGAATCTAGCCGGTCATTGCGATCCAAGCTTTTACGGCGGTTGCACCTTTCTAAGCCCTCAAATAAGCAAGTGTCAAGAGCAAGGCATTAAGGTCCTTCTCTCTATTGGCGGCGAAGCCGGCTACTACATGCTTGACTCCGAGGACGATGCTAAACAAGTGGCTGGCTACCTCTGGGACAGCTTCCTCGGCGGCCAATCCGATTCCCGACCACTTGGCAACGCAGTTTTGGACGGCATTGATTTCAACATTCAAAATGGTGGAAACTTGTATTGGGATGTCCTTGCCAAAGCTCTAAAGGAATATAGCGACGAAATTGTTCTTGCAGCCTCTCCACAATGTTCATATCCTGATGACCACTTGAATTCTGCTATCAAAACCGGTAGGACGGTTAAAATATTTGTCGATATATATCTATATATGTTTAGAGCAATATTTGTGTGGATCTGCATTAATTTCAATTACATTGAAAGAAATAGGTTTTAAAATATATTTTCTAAAATGTGACCAATTTGTTATGTGCATTTGAGTGGTTAGCACAATAATAATTGAGCTCAAGATGCACTAAATAGTTTTCATATATTTATTCCATAAAAACATTTCTAATATTTCGTATTAACCTCTATGTAATATATAATTTTAAAAATATTAAAATATATTGTTTTAGTATACATATTTTTATAGCTTATTCTATTTCGATCATTATTATACTTTCAAATGTCTAATAAAGCGATCTCGATCATCTTTGATTTTAATTTATGACAATTTTGTTTTTCAAAAAATAGTTTGTATTCATTTTCTCCATAATAAGTTCTGGGAGAAAAATATTCAAATGGTATGAAATTTATTAATACTATTTTACCAATTTCAATAACTAACCGATGGGATAATTAGAATGGAGTAAGTCCTAGCTAGAGAACATAAATGATAATTTTAATCCTAAAAGTTATCATTTATTAGATTTATAACTTACATCGAAAGCGAAATAAAATTATTTCTATAATATATATTTTATTGATATTGATAACTAAATGTTATTTTCACTAGAATTGTGGAATCTCTCTATATTTTAATATCGACATCAACATTTTAACCTTTAACTTTTATGTGTATTAGATTTATCGATGGAAAGAAGAAAAAAAAAACTAACGACGAAGCTACTGATACAGGTCTATTTGATTACGTTTGGGTTCAATTCTACAACAATCCTTCGTGTCAATATTCCGATGATGACTTTAAAGAAACTCTATTGAGCTCATGGGAACAATGGTTAAAAATCGATGCTAATTCAATATTTTTAGGGCTGCCTGCATCTCCATCAATTGGTGGATACATTCCACCAAAAAATTTTATTGCTGAAGTGCTTCCAAGTGTTCAAACTTCTTCAAACTTTGGAGGAGTGATGCTATGGGATAGATATTATGACTTGAAAAATGAATATAGTGAGTCCATTAAACCTAGTTTGGATAATAATAACAATATGATGTCCAAAACTCTTTAGCTTTTGAATGAATTATTATTATGCCAAACTAAGGTTGAGTCATGACTGTACTTTCTTAAGATAAAATATATGGGAGTGTTTGCTTTTTAAGTAGATGCAAAAGTTGAAAACATGTCTTTATATGAAATAAAAGTTTGACTGTTGGATCGAGTTTTCAATTATTATAATCCACATTTTGTTACAGTAAAATTATTTGAAAACTCTCATTATATTATCTACCGTGTTTACTATTTTTGTAGCCATTCTTTCTTTTCATTTGTAATCCAGATTAAAATAGTTTGCACCCAAGACACAGGCTATTATAATTTAGATTAAAATAGTCTTCCCTTCACGTTAAACACATATTATTATAGCCTACTAAATATAATAATCAATTCAGTTCTCCAAACAACCCTTATATCTGTATGTGATGCAAAATTTATGTCGTCGATATTTCTTTATGGTAATGAATTTTGATATCAATATGAAGGATGGATCGACGTTTTTATTAAATTATAGAAAAATGGATAAAACCTATAACAAAAATATCAACTATTTATAGAGAGTGAAGTGCACTTATTTTTGTTAATTTAAATATTTATTTATTTTTAGTTTTTCTTTCTAGAAATATCTATGGGTGTAATCATGGTAAGAAAGGCTATTATATTTTAGTGGGAAAATGAATGTGTATATCCTTTTAACTTTGAGGTTACGTGGTGATTTAAATTTTTAACTAATAATTATCATGGATTAAAAATCACTTTTAGTCCCTAAACATTTATATAATTAACAATTTAGTCCTTAAACTTTGATTTATAACAATTTAGTCCCTATATTTTTAATTTTGTAATAATTTAGTCCTGAACTTTGCTATGTAACAATCTAGTTTTTGAACTTTAAAATTTATGACGATTTAGTCTATATTGTAGAAATTAATGTTAAGATTTAATGAGATTTCATGCATAAATAAACTGTTAAACTAATTAGAAACTTAGATTGTGTTTGGAACAAGAATTATCCTAAGACTATAATAACCACTCTTGCTATAGTAAATTTAGCTATAGTAAATGCTATAGTAAATATTTTTTGTTTTCCAATTAGCTACAGTCAGTACTATTTCAAAACTCTTATTTGCTACAGTTTTTTTATGATGGGAAACTACCTGAGATTTTCAGCACAATAGAAAGGAATGTTGTAACCAAGGTGGTATAGTAGATGCTATCACACGTACAATCATACTCAATCCGATGGAATTGTTTGATCTTAATGGAGATCTATAATTTCGAACGACATCTGTCATGCTTAGGCCCCTTCTTCCCTTTCCTAATGAAGGAGTCCACCACCTGTCTGACTGTTTTCTTCTCAAACTAAAATAGTTTACACCTCAAACATATACTATTATAACCCAAACTAAAATAATCTATACCCCAAACAAAAACTATTATAACCCAACTATAATAACCAATTCCTTACCCCAAACGTCCCCTTCATATTTTTACAAAATACAAAGTTTACATCATTAAGCATTAAAAATTGACATCTAATTCAGATGATTTTTTCTTTTTTTTTTTTTTTTACGTTAGGGGCTAAATTGCTACAATGTCGAAAGTACAAATGATTAAATTGTTATATACTAAAGTTCAGGGATTAAATTGTTGTAAAATTGAAAATATAAAGATTAAATCGTTACAAACCAAAGTTGATGAACTAAATTGTTACTCAGGAATAAAAAATGTCTTTTAACCTTATCATGATTTAGAGAGAATGAGAAGACAAAATAGAGTTTTTGAGAAATAGATCTAAATGTGGATTTGGGCATGATAGGTAGGCTAAGCTAAGAGAATGAGGAGATTATTATGTGAATAAAGCCCAACACAAGCCAAGCCCACTCCAGTCCCCAAAAATCCATAAAAGTATATATATATTTTTTTAATTTTAAAAAAGAAGAAGTAACAATTAGATAAATTATAAAATTTAATTGGTCATTTTAAAAAATCGCAATACAACTTTGCTTTGCTACGGAAAAAATAACCAATCATTATATTTAACATTTAACTAAACTAATTTAACTGTGAAGCAAAATCAAGTCTAAGAACATTATTTTTACTCTCACATTTCTTTTTTTATTATCTAATTTTATTAATAATTTAAAAAATCAAAACAAATTTTAAGAACTAAAAAAGTTGTTTTTGTTTTTGGACTTTGGCTAAGAATTCAACCATTGTACAGAAAAGTGCAAATCATGGTAAGATTTGTATATAAAATAGATTTAATTTTCAAAAACAAAAATAAAAAATCAAATAATTACCGAACGGGCCTAAAATACTTTAAAGACGATTTCAACATTGAATTAGAACACTAACAAAGTTAGCTAACAGAAAATCTAGAATTACTGAGTAATTAAGCAAAATCTTAAATTCAAATTATTGGATGAGAACTACTGATAATTTTGAATTTTAATTGGTTCCTGAAGTTTTAAATTTGTAAATATNCTCTGAGTTCATAATAACAACTTAAATCTCTATAGTGAATTTTTTAATAAAAAAAAATATATACATGTTGATCAATAAATAAAAAGTAATACTTAATATAGATGAGATTTTTTTATGATAAAGATTACCTGTTACAAATTTCACAATATAAAGATTAAATTATTATTCGCTGGAATTCAGAAATTAATTTTTATTTGTGTGGCAGAGGAATAAATCATTAGAAGTTAAAAGTATATCAAATAAATCGTTACCGTTACCATTATAGTTGGACTAAACGGTTGTTTTCCCTTATCTTAATGGGAAATTGTGAGAAATAACATATTTGACTTTTCATCCTATAAAACTAGCACTTTTTTTAAAACATATTCAAATAGTTTTTCCCTCCAGGGATCGACCATCGAGCTTAGTTTTAAAACATTTTTTTTGTAACTTATCGATTGTTTTGGCCCTTTTGTGCCTTTCTCTCATACATCTCCGTAGATTAAAGAAATTCTAATAATTTTTCGAAATATTATATAATATACCCAAATCTTATATATTTTCAAATTTTCTCCACATTCGATAATCTTTACTAAATATTACATCAAAATCTTAAATAATTAATACTGAGATTTTATATATTTTCCACATTTTACCTAATATTTTTTGCAAAATTTAATCTTCCATACAATTTTAAAAGCAAAATGAAATCATCCATGTGAAAAAAAATCTAATTCATTTGAAATTTAAAAATTTGGAAACATAAATTGCCAAAAGTTACGTTATAATTGAATATAATATTTGGTAAAGATAAATGAATTTAGATAAAATTTGAAAATATATAAGATTTGGTGTAAGATTTAGGTAGATCCTGTCACACCCATCTCAGATTACCTTCTTAACCTAGAAAGAGGCGTGAAGACATACACCCGCTACCCATCTTAACTCCTTAACCCTGCTTACATAGCATCTGTGGTACCTGATTAATAGTTTATATACACGTCCAACTAACCTCTGCAACATACAACATAACTAAATATAGATATACATCACATATATATGCGTACAAGCCAAAAATAATTTACACAAGATGTATAGTAAAGGTTCCACCTAGGATACTACCCTTGACCCTTAGTATGTACATGATGGGCTACTCCTTAATTAAAACATGATTAACCATCTAAACTTCTTTTACTTCTGTTCCTCTTTAGAGGCCATTTGGATTGAGGTTTTCTCAAAACCCAGGAATTAAGGATGTCTGAGAATTATATGTCTGGAAATAAAATTACTAGGAATCAAGGATGACTATGTTTGGTTGTGCATGGGAAAATAATGTATGAGAATAGTATGTGTGGTAATAGTATGCGGGAATTAAAAAAAATTGAGATTGTGAAAACAAATCCAAACGATCGTTTACAAAATACTATACGATCGCTTATATTATCTACACGATCGTTGAGTTTGCTACATGATCGCTAAGTAACAAATTTCTATACGATCGCCTATCAAATGTTATACGATCACTTACCAAATGCTACATGATTGCTGAGCTCGGCTACACGATCGTTGAGTAACGATCGCATACCCAATGCTATACGATCGCTTACCAAATGCTACACGATCGCTTAAATTATCTACACGATTGTTGAGTAACAAAATGTTATACGATCGCCTACCCAATGCTATACGATCACCTACCAAATGCTATACAATCGCTTACCAAATGCTACACGATCGCTTAAATTATCTATACGATCGTTTAGCTCTGCTACACGATCGTTAAGTAATAAAATGTTATACGATCGTCTACCCAATGTTATACGATCGCCTACCAAATGTTATACGATCACTTATCAAATGCTACACGATCGCTTAAATTATCTACATGATTGCTGAGTAACAAAATGTTATATGATCGCCTACCCAATGCTATACGATCGCTTACCAAATGCTACATGATCACTGAGCTCGGCTACACGATCGTTGAGTAACAAAATGCTATATGATCGCCTACTCAATGCTATACAATCGCCTACCCAATGCTACACGATCACTTACTAAATGCTACACGATCGCTGAGTAATAAAATGCTATACGATTTCACAGTTGGAAGGAAGGAAAATCGTGGTAGGAAGCGGAAGAAGAAATGAAAACCCACACTTCTCAATGGGTATGCAATTTCTTCATTTTTGTGGGTAAAAGATACCTAGAAATTGCCTTTTCCAAGATAAATAAACAAATCCCACCAACCAAACATGGGTTTTGTAAACCTATTCCCATTCCTACCCTCTTTTCCCTCCAACCAAATGGCCCTTTAGACTTTGAACTTTGTGTAGCAGATTAGCAGATTAACTAGGTTCTGGGGAGTTGACCACTACCTAGGAAAAATAAAAAAACTGAAAAGGGTGAACTAAAATGCTTAGTGAGTGACTTCTTATAAAATCTACTTGCAAAACATAATATAAAACGTCAGCCTTAGAAATAAAATGCATTCCTATATCTTAGGATTGGGAATTAACTTAAATCATTAAGCATACAAAATCATGTGAGTATTTTCAAAACCCCTAAAAGTTCAAACAACGTCATTTTATTTAAAAGCCATCGTTCTCTAGCCTTAATTGAAGGAAAACCCTTTTGTTCGATCGCTCAACGTCGAAATTCTTAGTTGATGTAAAGGAATCTCGATACAATCAACGTCGATAACATAGAATCTACATGTACGTGGTCAAGCCCTAAAGGCTACTCATATGTCCTAGATACCATCATCCCTTAGGTATTAGGGGATCCAGATGCCTTTATACCTTCAGTATCAAGTTTTCTCAATAAAACATCGTAAAACTTAGTTTTAAGTTAAGATTAAATATTCTTAAGCATAAAGCATTCTGTTAGGAATATATATCACAAGCATAGAAATTATGGGAAAATTCAAGGAATGCTAGCTATCACATGGTTTCAATCAGTTAAACTCAAATATGCTTCATAATCCTCATAAAAAATTCATCATAATTAGGCTTTAAGACTTGCTTTAGAAGCTAAAAAGGCATACTTAAAAACTTATAGTAAAACTTAAAAGCATGTCTCATTTACATCAAACTTCCAAATCTTTGAAAATAAAGGGACTATGCATTCACACACTAACTTTTATACTTAAGCATGCGTTGAAAAACTACTTAGAGGAACTCAAGTTCAGAAAAAGTAAGCATCATTGTAAAATAAGTATACATGCATTACAAATTCAATAAAACATATGCCTTAACTCATAGAAAACAATTCGAGTTCAACTTAATGAAAACTAGTCATTCACTATCTTAGGTTACTTTCTCAAAGGATTGAAGGCTTCCCCTATTTGTGTCTGCCCTATGACAAGAATAGGTACCTATGGTTAAACTCACTAGCTTTCTTTTGAGGTTAACTTTAACATTCAAGCTTAAGATCACATTTAGAAATTCTTCCCAACTTCCCAACGCCTAACCTAGCTCAACGCATCACCAACACTTAACCAAAATTACCTTGCAACTTGGTTGATGGGTGGCAACACGTACACGGATGCTCAAGTAGGTGTTAGGACACACTCAATATGCCTAGGTGTTAGGCGCTTGCTAACGCAGCCCTTTGCACATCACAACCGTGGTCTCTTCTTTTGCGCGACCTCACACTCACACTCACATGCACACACCTCAACCAACACTTACCTACTCCCACACACGTCCTTGCCAACACGCACTCTCGCCCAAGCATAACCTCAACCGACCAGCTGCTTACTTATCTTTGGGTTGCAGTTGCCTGGTTATTAATCCTTCAGATTTTCAAGTTCAATTTTCAGCTTTAATAACCCAATTTCTAGATAATATTTCACAAAACTTCCTTCTAAGAACTTGTTCCTAAACATCTTAACTCTCTTATCAAAAAATTTGAGCATCAGATTCCTCTTGATGAGCTCGAAATCCTTCAATATTTCTAACCTGCCCAAGTAATTCAAGAATTTGGAACACTTGTGGAATTCTTCAATTTTGTATAAGACCGATCAATCTTCCTAAACCTTTCAACTCTCTTACCATAAAATTTGAGCATCAACTCCCATCTGTAAGAATCTCCTTCTAGCAACCATAGATCATCTTCAACACTGATCAATCTTCAATTTGGCAGTATTTCTTTCTCCTTTGCACGAGTAATTTGGGCAAACCAAGCTTTCTCTTTACAACATCCTTTTATACTAAGGGATGCATGATCAGATGGCTTATTAGAGTGACATCTAGGCCACTAATTTTTTCTTAAGGCCCTAATCATGCCACTTAACCCACTAACCAAGTGATTAAGCTAGTTGATTAAGCCTTACACTAAAGAAAGCTAGCGTCCTTCCAAGCCCTTTCTCTCAACTAATGTCTATACCAACCAACGCCCTAATCGCTTTGCCTTAGACACGTGCATTTAGGTTTTTCGCTCATCAATGCCTTAAATAGCCTTTAAAGACATGCCTTAGCGCCCCTCATGCCACCACCTAGTCATCTTGCCTAGCCATTGCAATCGCCATGCCTCATGCCTTGTCCCGTGCCTACCCTAACCTATTTAGAATCACCTTGTGCCCCTCCAAGGCACGCTGCTCACCCATGCCAACGCCTAGGCATTGGGCAGCCACCTCTCTTCTCGGGCAATGCCCAACAAGCTCATGCCCACTCACATGCCTTGGCGCCTCATAAGCACTCACCATGGGCACTTGGTGGCTCGTGTGACATCCATCTTAGGCCATGCTAACCTCCCTTGAAGCTATCGCCTACTTCTTCTCATCCACACCATGTCCACGCCTTTGTAGCCATCTAGCCTCTCGCATAGGCCTTCACCCCCACGCCTCATTGATACACTTAGCCAATTTTTCTTCTTGGCTCCTTTGATATTTGAAATGGCATGACTCTAACCTCTACAAGTCTCCCAATCTTTCTTTTAAATGCCAATACTATTGGAGTTGATGCCCTAAATCTCATAGGTTCCTGTAGTTTGTAAACACTTGCATGAACAAACATTTTGTGATTTATAATATATGATATTTTATTCACTTTAGTTTATGAAATATTTGATATTTTAGTTGCATTAACCACAAACCAATAAATTAAGATTCATGGTTATCGTTGTAACTTAAACATGTATGTGGAGACTGTTGGGGTTGATACCCTAAAGTCTCGTGTTCTGTAGTTTGTAAACAGTTTGTATGAACACTTGTGTTGTATAATATATGATATTTTACTTCATATCTTGATTTTGCTCAATTGCATTTTTATTTGCTTTACCACAAACCAATAAACATAAAATCCCTGATTATCTGTATGTAACTCAAGCATGTATGTGGTGACATACAAGTGGATCATGTCTTGAGAGATAACCAAATTGGTCTGTAGTATATGGATATAGGAGGGAAATCTTATCCTGGTAATGCTGCGGATACGGCCCATTTTGTGGAATGGTCACAAGTGTTGTGGCTAGTCACAGATGGTCTGATCCTGATCATTCGTGTTAGGGACATGCGAGCAGGGGCGTCCTATACAAAGAGTTTGTATAAGACCTACTCACGAAGTGTTAACGTCTTGTTATATAACACCGTTAATGACAGAGACTTCACTTCACTAGGATGACCATAGGTAGCATAACCTCAATCCTGACTGAGTTGGGAACTCCTGCCATTGAAGGTGGTTCTTTGATTTTTATGGGTGCGAGTGGCCAGATCGCTGATTCAAACCTACCATTTTGGGGATTCGTCTAATTTGGGAGCTGGGAACTCGGCTACCAAGATGGAATTCACTCCTTCCCCGAGGCAGGGGTAAGTAGATAGAATAGCTCCCTTAAGGGCTGATTCTAGGCTTGAACGATGTGGTGCCACACACCTTCTCTTGGCCCAAGAGGTGTTCACACATAGTTGGACTATGTTGTATTGTTCATTAGAGGAATCAGTGGTACTTAATGAGTGAGATATAACTATAGGGGCAAAATGGTAATTTGGACCAACTGTACTTACGAGCATTTGTGAAGGGTCATCGTACTCATGATTGGTTATATCTGATGGACACAAAAATATATCTGTGGTAAGAGAGTTCAGCTGTTGGTCTTTAGTAGAATGCCTGACAGTTAACGAATGGTGGATCTCGTGGCTAAAGAGTTTAGTCAGCTATTCACGGACTATTGGAGCTTCGAGCCACAGGTTCATTAGATCCCCTAGGTAGCTTGGATAAAGTCAAGAATCAGTGTTTAGGTTAATTTGAAATGTTCAAATTGACAAAAGGAAGTTCTATTATACATGATATAATTAGACTGGTTAATTATATATGATATAATTAGCTAAATGTATGAGATACATTATTTTGGAGAAAATTAGATATAAATATGATTTATATCAAGTAGAGAAGAAATTACTATAGTAGATATGTGATATCAAACTATAAGGTAAAAATATAATATGTGTTGGGGTTTGTACCCTAAAGTCTCGTGTCTAGTAGTTTGTAAACAACTTTGTACGAACACTTGTGATAAATGATATTTACTTCACTACTTGACTTTGCACATTTAGATTTTACCATAAACCAATAAACATAAAATCTCTGGTTATCTGTATATGACTCAAGCATGTATGTGGTGACATACAAGTAGATCATGTCTTGAGTGATAACCAAAATGGTCTGTAGTATATGGATATAGGAGGGAAACCTTATCCTGGTAACGCTATGGATGCGGCCCGCTTTGTGGAATGCTCACAAGTATTGTAACTTGTCACAGATGATCTGATCTTGATCATTCGTGTAGGGGACATGCGAGTGGGGGCGTCCTATACAAAGAGTTTGTATAAGACCTGACCACAAAATGTTAACGTCTCGTTATATAACACCGTTCATAACTGAGACTTCACTTCACTAGGATGACCATAGGTAACATGACCTCAATCCTGAGTGAGTTGGGAACTCCTACCATTGAGGGCGGTCCTTTGATTTGCATGGGTGCGAGAGGCCAAAACACTGACTCAAACCTACATTTTAGGGATTCATTTGATTTGAGAGCTGGGAACTCAACTACACAATATGGAATTCACTCATTCCCCGAGTCAGAGGTAAGTAGATAGATAGCTCCTTTAAGGGCTGATTCCAGGGCTTGAACGATGTGGCGCCACACACCTTCTCATGGCCTGAGATGTGTTCACACATAGTAGGACTATGTTGTATCGTTCATTAGAGGGATCAGCGGTACTTAAGGAGGAAGATGTAATTACAGGGGCAAAACGGTAAATTGGCCTACTGTAATTACGAGCATCTGTGAAGGGTCATCGTACTGATGATTGGTTATATCCAATGGACATAGAAATATATCTATGGCAAGAAGAGTTCAACTGTCGGTCTTTAGTGGAATATTTGGCAGTTAACGAATGGTGGATATCGTGACTAAAGGTTTAGTCAGCTATTCACGTACCGATGGAGCTTCGAGCTATAGGTTCATATGGTCCCCTTGGTAGCTTGGATATAAGTTGAGAGTCAGCTTTTCGGTCAATTTGAAATGTTCAAATTGACAAGAGGGAGTTCGATTATATATGATATAATTGAACGAGTTAATTAAATATGATATAATTAACTTTATGTATGAGATACATTAATTTGGAGGAAATTGGATATAAATATGATTTATATCTAGTAGAGGAAAAAATATTATAATTAATATTTGATATTAATTTATAATTTATGAATGCAATAAGATCACATTAATTGGACGGTTATAAAGGAAATGGGAAGGCGTCTCTTCGTTTAAAATAACGGATGAGTGCATTATAAATAGTAGACGGTATGTTGATCTCAGGGTGCGCGGGTATTGTGAAAAAGATAGTGTCATCGTTTAGAAAATCAGTGCCTATACGATAGGACTGCACGATCGCTTACATATACGATATTGCTAAGCGATCGCATACCGATTACACCGTCGCGTGCTATTACCTAAACGATCATTTACCTTTTTCCTAAGCAATCGTTTAGCTCCCGGTATTTACTAAACGATCGTATAGACGATCACTTTGTTTTTCCTACGCAATCGTTTTGGACGATCGCTCACCCTTTTCCTACACAGTCGTTTAGACAGTCATTTACCTTTTCCTATACGATCGTATACTTCACCTAAACGATCAAGCATCCTATCTATGCGATAGATGACCTCTTCTCCCACTTGTTTGATCGTTGTGTACGGTCGCTCTTCCTCCTTCCCTCTACCAAATCTGAACAAAGCCCACATTTTGGATTCTCACTTCAAGAATACTAAGGGCTCTAAGTAGTGTTGTCTTTTCCTTCTGTTCGAGTGGTGACTGTTCGAGGTAGACGGATGGGCTTCAGACTCGAGAAATCTTCATCTGGTATGATTTCTTGATCCCTTTAGCATTATAAAAGTATGTTTGAATGTATATGCGGTAAGTTTGTCACAATGAATTGGAAAGATCCACTTCCGCTTGTAGGTACTCTTGAATAAGAAATCCTTCAATATGATTATATTTATTATTTATTAATTGTTTAATTATATAATAATTAACCCAAAATCTCGCTCGGACATGCGTTAATGGGAACAGTGTCGGTTATTGTAATCGATGAATAAAAATGAAATTTGTTTTCATTTTGAAAGGTTCGGAAAAAGATCGAAGGTTGCGTTAGTGTGAAAACGTAAATGATCGCTTAAGTAAATCGAGAGCTTATACGATAGTCGCTCAGCGCCTAAACGATCGCATACCTCGTGCCTAGATGATCATCTACCTAGAGCCTAAACGATCGCACACTAAGTTATATACGATCTCTTAGCTTTTCTAAACGATCGTGTAGTTTGTCTTGTTTGTTAAACAATCACCTACCTTTTGCTAAGCGATCGCTCAGTAAAATCTACACGATCGTGTTGTCTCTTCTAAGCGATAAGCATCTTGCTATGCGATAGCTTTATTTTCTCTCCCACTTGCTTATCGTCTACACGATCTGTTCTTCCTTCTACCTCTATCAAACTCACCAAAGACCATGCTTTGGGTTCTCACTCCGAGAATACCTGGGGCTCTTTTCTGGCGTCCCCATTGCGTTCGTGAGTTTGCAGTTGTTCGTGCTGCTGTAGTCAACACATGTTGGGAGTTGGTTGATCGGGTAGAGGTCTTCCGCTGCATTGAGTTCCAAAGTTTGAAGACCATCTTCAACTGGGATGGGAACTCTCTCCCTTTTTATTTCTTGTTCAAAGCATGCCATTAATTACTGTTTGTTTTCATAACTATGTGTTTGAATGTATATGGTGTATTTCGGTCACGATGAAATTGGAGCGATCCGAACGCACTCATGAAACTCTTCGTTAAGAGATCCTTCAGAGACATACAAATGGATCATGTTTTAAGTAATAACCTAAAAGGTCTGTAGTATATGGATAAGGAGGGATACCTTATCCTGGTGACACCACGAGTATGGCCCGCTTTGTAGGCGTTACAAATGTTATAAAGTGTTATAAATGATCTGATTCTGATCATTCATATATTAGACATACGAGCGAAGATATTCTATATAAAGGAGTTTGTATAAGATCAAACCACAAAATGTTTAGTCTCGTTATATAAAGTCGTTCATAATTGAGACTTTCACTAGGCATGGGACTATAGGTAACATGATCTTAATCCTGAGTGAGTTGTGAACTCCTGCCTATGAGGGCGGTCATTTGATTTACATGGGTCAAAGTGGCCAGATCACTGATTCAACAAGCCTACCATTTTGGAGGATTCGTCTGATTGAGGAGTTGGAACTCTGCTACACAAGATGAAATTCACTCATTCCCTAAAGCAGGGGTAAGTAGATAAATTGCTCCCCTAAAGCAGGGGTATGTATGATAGACAGTGATATAATGGTTTCACAATAATTTGGGTTGTGTTAGAAAACTTACAATATTAGCACATTTCATACCTGGAAAGTCCACCTTTTCAGTAAATAAGTGGGCACAGATATACATGAAGGAGGTGGTGAAATTGCACGAAGTGCCTGTGTCCATCGTGTCGGACAGAGACCCTCATTTCACGACTAACTTTTGGAAGAGTCTTCAGGCAGCTTTGGGGACCTGGTTGGATTTCAGTACAGCTTTTCACCCACAGACTGATGGGCAGACAGGGTGATTAAATAAGATATTGGAAAACATGTTGCGTGCCTGTGCCATAAAGTTTTCAGGAAGCTGGGATACTCGCTTGCATCTGATGGAGTTTGCTTATAATAACAGCTACCAGTCCACTATTGGGATGTCACCATTTGAGGCCCTATATGGGAAGAGTTGCAAGTCTCCTATGTATTGGGATGAGGTGTGAGAGAGGAAATTGCTAGGACCTGAACTAGTGCAGACCACAAATGAGGCAATACAGAAGATCAGAGCTCGTATGCAAACAGCTCAGAGCAGACAGAAGAGTTATGCCGATGTGAGACGTAAGGACCTGGAATTTGAGACTGGTGTTAAAGTGTTCTTAAAAGTGGCACCCATGAAAGGTATTTTACGGTTTGGCAGGAAAGGGAAAATGAGTTCGAGATTCATTGGACCTTTCGAGGTCTTGGAAACGGAGTTGGCTCCGTAAGCTTACCGTTTGGCATTGCCCCAGTACTGTCTTCAGTTCATAATGTCCTTCCATGTTTCAATGCTGAGGAAGTATGTGACAGAACCGTCCCATAGTATGACTTCGAGCCCTTGTAGTTGAATGAAAACTTGAGCTACGAGGAGAAACCTGTAGAGATCCTCACCAGAGAGGTAAAGACATTGCGTCGCAGGGAAATTGCATTTGTGAAAGTCCTATGGGAGAATCACCAGTTCAAGAAGGCTACCTGGGAGCGAGAGGATGAGATGAAGTCCAGTACCCAGAGCTTTATGTACAGTGTTCAAGGACGAAAGTTCCTTGAGGAGTGAAGAATGTAACACCCCGCATTTTTTTTAGTATTAATGTAATTTCAGTAATTTTTATTATTTGAGGGCATTTTTTTTTTTTGGAATTTCGGACTTCAAATGTAATTGCGGAAAATTATTGGATTTGACGTTAAAATTATTCATTTGAAAAAAAATTAATAACATGAATTAATTTCGTTTTTGGGAAAGAAATGAAGTTAATAAAATAAAGTGGAATAGAGAAAATAATAAATAATTTATTTTATTTCCTTTTTAGTTATCATTATTCTTATATTCTTATTATTTTTTAAAAAAATTCTCCTTCTCTTTCGTCCCTCCACACTTCCGCGCCCTCTCCCGCCCCCGTCCCCCAAATATTCCCTGCTCGCCGCCGAACTCGCCCAGCCGCCTGTTCTCCTCAGCCCATCGTCCAGACCACCGCCGCCTGAGCCAAGTAGCCGGTCTCCACCGCTGTTCGTCGTCGATCTCGACCAGCCGGCCAGTCGCTCGTGCAGCGTCGCTGCCCCTCCACGGGCCGATCTCGCCAGCCGGTCAGAGTAGCGTCCGTTCTATTCCGCCGAGAGTCGTTCGCTCAGTTCTGAAGACGCCTTCGTCCGTTTGCATCGCCGGATCTCATCTCCGCTGCCGCCAGCCACGTTGTCAGTCGTTTCGCCATCAGTCTCCATTGTTCGTCTCTGGTTGGGTGAGTTGTGGTGTTTGTAAAGGTGTTTTAGAGGTATCTTGTATACCCACTTTCGATTGTCTCCAAATTGTTAACACCCATTGGATTTCGAATTTCAGATTCAAAAGACTTGGGCCTTGTGAGTCCATCAAGATTTGTGATCAATTGGTAAGTTTAGCAAGAGTATTGTTAATTTTGGGTTACCTTTTGGTTTAGTGTGGGTTTAATGTTTGGTTGGGTTTTAGACTTGGATTGAGACCCCTCAAATTGGCTTGTTTCTGCATTGAATTTTATGTTCGTGGCTAGAGTGAAGTGTCGATTTGGGCAAACACTTCGGATAAGTGTTTGGATGTATTAGTATGAATTTGTGATTTGGGCTACATTTTAGTGTTGGAATTAAATTCTGATGTTTGCTTTAGATTCAATTCAAGGTTCTTTTTAGGCAAGGAGAAGAATAAATTTGTTGGGATTGAGCTCAAACTCTCAAGTAAGTAATCTTACTACTGGAACTGCCCACGGGCCAGACACTAGATATATGCTAGTATAATAGATGAATATCAGGACAGAACGATAGCATGATAAACGGATAGTATAGTATGACCGATATATGTTCTTGTATGAGAATCCGAAAGACTTATTTGTGCACGTAGATACTTGCATGCTAGTAAGAGATGATACTTGATTCACCGAGGTTGTATTTGATATGAGAATATTATTGAGGCGTATATGCATGTTGCCATGATATTGAAGTGTATATGTATGTCATAAAACCATATTTTATATTGTGATAATTGTGATGTTAAGACTATGATAGTGTCTTTACTGATTAGTTAGATACTCACTAGGTATTGTGTTTCCTTCGGGATTCACCAAGGGTTGTGTTTCCTTCTCGATTCACCAAGGGTTGTGTTTCCTTCGGGATTCACAGAGGTAGTGGGCATACTTAACTATAGTAAGATAGAAACCAGTTTTTCATGTATGTATGTGTCCCATGAGGACTAGAGCAATTTTTATGTTTCGCCAGAGGTAGGCATCTAGAGAATATAGATGCCTACCCCGACCCCAGTAGTGGGATTAGTATTTTATACTCATTCTTTCTCATGTTGTTGTTTCAGGTAAAGGTAGAGATGCACTGGCGATTGACAAGCGAAATTCGTGATCGAGTCACTGGGACCAATTTTATGCTTCCACTCATGATATTTAGATTTCTTTTCATGTTTTTTTTCAACTTTCAGTTTTGTTGTTTGAAACTTACTATTAAGAATTGTTTTCAGACTTATTATTATCATTTATGATTTATGGGTACCCAATTATTTGTTTTTAATATTTGAATTTAATAAAGGACTTTTGAATTTACCTTATTTATTTAGCATTTATTTCAACATAAAAGGATGTCGTTTTAAGTTCCATGCATGCATATATTTAGTAGCGGCCTAACTTAAGTCCTACGGGTCGGATCGTTACAAAAATCCTCTTGATGAGCTTGAAATTCTTCAATCTTTCCAACCTGCCCGAGCAATCTAAGAACTTGGAAAACTTGTGAAATTCTTCAATTTTTTAGCTCCAATCTGTGGGAATTTCCTTCTAGCAGTCCTAGATCATCTTCATCACTGATCAATCTTCAATTTGGTAGCAGTTTTCCTCCTTTGCACGAGTTATTTAGGTAAATCAAGCTTCCTCTTTACAACCTTTTTTTATACTAAGGGATGCATGATCAGATGGCTTATTAGAGTGACACCTATGCCACTAATTTTTTCTTAAGATCCTAATCATGCCACTTAGCCCACTAATCAAGTTATTAAGTTGGTTGCTTAAGCCTTAATTATGCATAAGTTGGCGTCCTTCCAAGCCCTTTCTCTCAGCTAATGCCTACACCAACAAACGCCCCAATCGCTTTGTCTTAGACACTTGCATTTAGGCTTGCCGCTCATCAACATCTTAAATAACCTCTAAAGCATGCCTCAGTACCTCTCATACCAATGCCTAGTCATCTCGCCTAACCATTGTCATCGCCTTGCCTCATGTCTTGTCCCGCGCCTACACTAACCTCTCAACATCACTTGGCACCCCTCCAAGGCACGCGCTCGCCCATGCCAACGCCTAGGCCTTGGGAAGCCTCCTCTCTTCTTGGCCAATGCCCAACAAGCCCACGCTCATTCTCATGCGTTAGCGCCCCATAAACACTCACCATGGGCACTTAGTGGCTCGGCCACACTAACCTCCTTTGATGCCATCGCCTACTTATCCTCATCCACACCATGTCCATGCCTTGGTAGCCATCTAGCCTCTCACAAAGGCCTTCATCCCCACGCCTCATTGCTACACTTGGCCAATTTTGCTTTTTGGCTCCTTTGATGCTTGGTATGGCATGACTCTAACCTCTCTAAGTCTCTCAATCTTTCTTCTAAGTGCCAATACTTCTTATGGCATCCGAGAGCCTCAAATCTCACTCTTTAATCTTTCCTTCACTTTTTAGCCTAGCTCCATGCCTAGTTCCTTTGGTTTACATCTCTCAAGCTTTCACTAAATGTTGATTGTTCCATTCCTACCCGAGAGCCCCCTTTGCCTAGCACTTAGAATATTTTTCCTCTTAACACCTTTTCACATTCACACCACTTATAACATATTATGTAACTAAGCTGACAAGGTAAATATCATATAGCAATAGGCTTAAACATATAAGTTCTAGGGTTTACAGATCCCATAATATTTGAAAAGATTAGTAGAATATCAATATTAAATTTGGCTAGATGTACTAAGAAAGACCCAAAAGACCACAATTATCAGTTAGAAAAATTATTTTTTTAACTAGTTGATCTTGTCTGAAATGGACCAAAAAAAACTATTTGAACGAATTTACAAAAGGATATTAATTTTATGAGATGAAAACTTAAATGTACTATTTCCAATAACTTTCCTTTTTTAATTGTTAAACTAAAATAAACAACACAGGAAATATAATCAAAATTATTAAATTTTACTTAAAAACAGAATTAAATTATATTAAACAATTGAATGGAGACTATTAATTATTAAAAAGAAAAAGGCGAAAATATCCGTGGAAAAAACGCTAAGGAGGGCCCACAACAGTCGCGAGAATAAGGAACTGTACCAATCAGAAGCCGCGAGATTTAAAGGGTCCCACACTGAACGGTCTCCATAAATACTCTTTTTTTTTTCTTTTACTAATTTTCCTTCTTTATTTTATTTTATTTTATTTTATAAATTTTTTTGCAATTCTGTTTCTTCTCTCACAAGCCCTCATTACTGTGAGGGATTTTCTTCTTCGATCTTTGCTTTATCAGGTAATCTTGTTTCTGTATGTTTGCGCCATAATTTCGTTTCGATTTTCCATGGATTGATCTCATGGTAGTGATCTTTAGGTTTCCACTTTTAGGTTTTTCTCATGGCGTCCAAGCGGATCTTGAAGGAACTCAAGGATCTGCAGAGGGATCCTCCTACGTCTTGCAGTGCTGGTATTTTATTTCTCTTGTTATGATCTTTGTTCTTTTGCGTCTTTTCTGCTGGTTGAGATTGGATGATATTAGTTTTGATCTGGTTCAGAAGATTATGTTTGGTTGTGTAGAAACTGTGTTTGCAATTGCATGATGGCTTTAATTAGGATGTTTGTTGTTGGTTTTTTTTAGGAGTGTTTCTTTGTGCTATGATTGAGATTGAGTACTATTTATGGATTCTTATGAATTCCTTTGAAAGAAACACATTTCCTTTGAATTGACATAGATAATTAATAGTTATAGCCTAGCATCTGGGAAGTCTTACTAGAGATATATTTTTGTTTTACTCTTTTGAGAGGCGTTTTTTATATTCTTCTGAAACAAGATGTTTTAAACTTTTCAGTGAATGTCCATGTAAGTTGGTGTTGTCCTTCTTCGGCTAAATAACATGTTCTGGTTCCTTTCTCTATTGTTTAAAATCTTTATGTTGGTGAATGTTGACTGTGGTTGATGATAGGCTCAATACTTAGTCGTGGTTGAACTAGGCCACCTAAAAGAGGAAAGTTTTCAATCCCTCCAAATTTTTAAGAAGTTTGTAGATTTTATCAACCAATTCTAACATCCACTTATGGGAACGTTATAATTAAATAATTGTAAAACATAAGAGACTAAGTTGAAACTTTTTAAATAATAGGGGCTAAATTGTACAAACATCCTAACATTACAGACTATAATATAATCTTAGCATTTCCGAATGTAAAGAGTTAACAATTTTATCTGGAAGTTGCAAGTTTTCCTTTCTTGATACGTTCTGCGATTATCCCAGGTCCTGTAGCTGAAGATATGTTTCACTGGCAAGCAACCATAATGGGACCTCCAGACAGTCCCTATGCTGGTGGTGTTTTCCTTGTCACCATTCACTTCCCTCCAGACTACCCATTTAAGCCTCCCAAGGTAGTCGATTCCTAATTCGTTTTTTAGCTGTGTATTTTTATCACACTCCCATTTTCCTCCTCTTGACCATCACTAGCATTCACGAGTGTATTTGATTTTGATGAGCATCGGGCCTTAGGTTTCCCAATATATGCCAACCAAGGACCAATACTTATGTTATAAGCATTTCTACAAATATTTGTATGATCAACTCATGTCTATAGATGAATAGATGTCAGGCCATATACCTACCTACTTACATTCTAAATTCTGGTTCAGACTTCAGGCAAGGGTACTTAGGTCTGCCGACATGACCGATGATCTAAATTATGGAAAATAGTTGCTTCTCATTCTGAACCTTTTTTATCATCTTCCTATGGTACTGTAGAATCCACAATAACTTTTTTTTTTAATCTTTCAACTCATATAACATCAATTTTCAGGTAGCATTCCGAACAAAGGTATTCCACCCAAATATAAACAGCAACGGAAGCATTTGCCTGGACATATTGAAAGAGCAGTGGAGCCCTGCCCTAACCATTTCTAAGGTTTGGTTCCCTGAGCCATGAAATTCATTGAAGATCATAGTAAATTATACATCTAGCTCATTTCATGAAATATTAACTGCAAGTGCATCCACAAGATTCATTTTTAAGATAATGTAATTGTACGCTCCAATCAAATTGTTTCCATAAAAATCAGGGTGATGAATTATTATTTTACCGTCATGATCATTTAAATCAGATATGCAATTGTAGTTTACTTGCCTCTCTCAGGCTCAGTTGCAAGCTGGTAATTATATTGAATAATACACTAAATTGTTTATTTCATGTTCTTTTGATGAAGTTTTATGTTCTCTCTATCAATCAATTGTTGCATGATTGCATCCACTGCATTAGATTTCACACGTGCATGATGGACTTTGAGATAATAGATCGCTGCTTCAGATTTAGTGCAAATCTGATATAGTTTGAATTAATATGTTTGTTGCCTTGTTCTGTAATTTTGATTGGTGAACGTTTGGCCGTAAGTTTCTGTTGAATGGTTAGATTTTTCCTTTGTCAAGGTGTTGCTCTCGATCTGTTCTTTGTTAACGGATCCTAATCCCGACGATCCGTTGGTGCCAGAGATTGCTCATATGTACAAGACAGACAGGAACAAGTACGAAACCACTGCAAGGAGCTGGACCCAGAAGTATGCCATGGGGTAAATGGTGTATCCCAATCTCTAGCTTGTAATTTGGGAGTCTATTGTGATTTTAAATATATATATATATATCTGGCAATTTGTATGCAATTGTAATTCTGTTTCCATCCCCTCTGAAAAAGAAATGCACCAAATATTTGGTGCAACGATAGCTTTGTGAAAGAAGGTAAAGGCATGTTTTTCCCTTGTTGTTGTCCATGGATAATGTGAGCTCTGTTTAGGGTTTTGTATTGGAATGTAATTGTGCTGAATTCCTTGAACATCATCTCTCTTTTGTTTTCGAGTTCCGCCGCAGCTATGATAAGTGGCTATATTTCCAAAATGTGTTCTTAGAAAATTTTTGAAGACAATGTTTTGCTTAAAAATACGAAGGTGATCAGGATTGAACCTTCAACCTCGAGAAAGGTAATAATAGGTGTAAGTGTGATTTGGTTATTAGTTAGGGGTAAGCCGCATTGAATAATGTTTTGTTTGAATGAGTTGGGCCTTTAGAATTTCTTTGTTTGTTTCCCAGGAACGTGGGATTCGAACGTCCTTGATTGGTTTGCTGATGTATTTTCTATTCCCTAATCTCGTCGGATTCTACTAGCGTTCTCTCCCTCTCTATTTTCCGTTTTATGTTTTAGTTCTGTTTTTATTTTTTTTTAATTTGTTTTTTTTTATTAAAAAAAGAGTAGAAATTCAAAATGGTGATTTTTATTTGTAAATCATTTTATATTTATTATGCATCTCAAAAGTAGAGGATTGTTTTTAAATTTAGAAAAATGAATGAAAATATTTAAAAAATATAACAAAATTTTAGAATCTATTAATGATAGATAGTGATATACTTCTATTGGTGTATATCAGTGACATTGATAGATATTGATAAAAGTCTATCAATATTTCTATCAGTGTCCATTGGTATTTATCATTGATAGATTCTGAAATTTTGCTATATTTGTAAATATTTTCAATAGTTTTGTCATTTGAAATAATTTTCTAATATTATACTTCTTTTTTTTTTAACCTTAAGAAAGAGGAACATGAAACCTACTTAAAATTGTAATGTTTTATTACATTTCTAGGTATAAATTTTTCAAAGTAGATTTATTTAAACCCTGCTTATTAAAAAAAAAAAAAAAAAGATTTAGGCTAAATTTGAGTAGTAGTGGTTTTGTTAGCAATTGTATCTTAGAAAAATAAATTAAGTAAATTAGTGTTTGGTAAGTTTCAATTTGAAACATGAAAAAGTAGGTTATAATGTTTGGTAAATGATGCTAAATTATTGTGTATCATATGCTTTCAACTTAAATTTATATCTTGTTTGTTCTTGATTATTTGTTAAGTGTAAGATTATTTTTTAGGAGAATTAGGTGCAATTTTTTTAAAAATATATTAATTAAAGAAAAAATTGTGACACTAAACTACGCAACTGTAAGATATAGAAATTGGTTTTATAAGGAATATATTAAATATATAAGAATTAATTTTAACTTTATAAAAAATAAAATTGAAAATTGAAAATGTGGTAGGAAGTAACCATATATTTCTATCGAAATCTACTCTTAAAAGCTAGTATAGAATAGATTTTAAAAAGTGTGAGAACTAGCACAGGATTTAAAAATTAAACGCTGCCTTAGTTCTTCAGTTTAAAGATATTGGACGTGTTCAACACTAGTTTGATTTATTTCAACATTAATAAATTATTATAAGTTAATTTATTAATTTGGATCTTGATTAGTTGTAATTTTAGAATGTCACTGACCAATATATCATGGACAACCATAATTGTAGTATATCGTTAATTGACTTATGTGGAGATTGATAATTATTTTTGCAAATCACTAATTAACTCATATTAATTGGTACCAATTATCAGCTTGCATGTGTTAATATGAGATTAATTCATCTATCTTAAACACATGTTCCTTAACCAAAAGGTCATTATGTCTAATCTCCACCATACATATGTTTTAACTTAAAAAAAGAAAGAAAAAAAAAAGGTACACACGTATTTTGATTAGGAAAAATTCAATTTATATTCTAAGCTTAGGTGAATGAGTCACTATTAACCTTATAGCCATAAATGAAGTTGTCATTATTAAAAGATTTATAATTAGTTATAGTTGTCCTTTGAGTTGGACGAGACTATATTTAAAGATTTTGATTTTTCTAACTATGTTAGATGTTTTTAACCATTTGGATTGAAACATTTTACTGCTTAGTTTAATTAGTTGAAGTTTTACGATTTGTTAGTCGCTTTACGAGCAACTTTTAATTTTCATCTCGAAGAAGTATTACTTACATATTCATTTAAGTTGAAGTTTAAAAATGTCTTTGTATAAAACTTATGGGAGGAGGAGTTAAATTGCAAAAACCATCCCCAAAGTATGATAGTAATTGCAATTATATCCTTAAATTATTTTTAAAATTTGAGCCCTCAAATTTTTAAACTTTTTTTAAAGCTTAATAATATTATAATAGTTTTTAGGGTAAAATATACTTTTGGTCCCTAAGGTTTCAGTAGATGTTTATTTGACTAAAAATGTTCGTTATAAAATTCCAAGGATTAAATAGACCCCTACTTGAAAGTTGAGTGTTCAAAAAAAGTATTTTTCTCTAATTATTTAAAATAAACTATACTATTATAATATTTGAAAGTTCACAAATATTATTGAAAGGAAGTTAGTTGTAAATACTTTTTTTAATTCACGAACTTTGAATCTTATTCTGTTTTAGTTCTTAAATTTTGAAAAATGACTAATTTAGTCTCTAAATTTTTAAAAAGTATTTATTTTAATCTCTACTATTAAAAATATGTTAACTCTTCAACAGGAATGTGAGGGAGTTTGTATTTTTGGATGACTATGCTCCAAATGTATTGAGCAAGATGAAATTGACGTAATATGTCAAAAATCAAAGTGCCACGATATTGAAGGACCAAAATTTTGAATTAAAAATATTTTTTAAATTCTCCAACTTTGTCACCTTATTCAAAAGTGGAACTCTAGATTTTTTTTAGCATAATTAACTTATTTGGTAATCTAATTATCTAAAAATACAAATCATCTCATCATATTGTTAAAGGTTATCAAAATCTTAATATAATAGAGACCAAAACAAACGTTTTTTAAAAGTTTGGAAGACTAAAATGAATAATTTTAAAATTTTAAAAATTAAAATAAAATAATATTCAAAGTTGTTGAATTAAAATATATATTTTTCAAAGGATCAAAATAAAATACTAAAATAAGATTTAAAAAATAATTATAATGAAACAGAAAATGGTGTCATGTGTGGGGGGATGACAATTAAAAGCAACCGTGCAATGCGAATTTCAAGGAATATTCATCAGAGTATTTAATGAGGAGGAAGAGAGTAATGGATAATGTGAATATATATATATATAATTTTAAATATTATATACTTTATTCTTATATTTCCATATTTGTTTAAATTTAATCTCGGTATTTATTAAAAGAAGAAACTTAAATTAGTTCTCATGGTTAAAAAATCTTCCCTATTAGTTCTCTGTAAATTTTGGAACATATCCGAATTTAATTGTTTCTTTAATAGACATTATAATTATTAATCGATCAAGTTTGTTTAAAAAAAATTAAGATTTATAAATACTATGTGTGAGAGAGAATAATTATGAAATCTAAAATTTAATGTGAAAAGAAGCGTGAATATTATTAAATGTAATATTAATTATATTTAATGTGAACTTGTTTACTTCTACCTTTGGACCTAGTAATATTTGAATGAAAAATCATTCTAATCTCTAAATTTGTATGATTGTGTGAATTATATAAGTATTTTAAAATTTTAACAAGTATATAATAGATCTCTAATTTTTTTTATTCGATAAGTTGCTGAAATTTAATTATCTAATCACTAACTTATGCTAATTGGTAACAATTATATATATATATATTATTGAGGATTACTCAAGATAATGCCAAAAGTTCACAAAGTCCACAAATGTATCCAAGTTCATAGGATACCAGGAGGAGGCGTAGGAGAACATGGATTCCAAAAGGGAAATATCAACGCTTTGGAGATTAAGTCGACCAGTCCAATCGATAAATATCTATCAATCAGGAAATAACCGAGCTACGTCCAGACTAGGACCTTGCAATCTCAAGTGTTGAAAGTTCTTTGATCCCGTCAACGTTGCACATAACTCACATGAGTGTTAAAGATTTAGTTCCATTCAACCACTATAAATAGAGCGTAAATAATCTCAATTCCAATCTTACTTTTTGTGTACTTAGCTAAATTATACATTTCTTATACTAACTTAGACATCAAAGTGTGGTAGGTTCAACACTACATCGCGTGTGGAAGAGTCTCTTGTACAAGTCAATTCAGAACAACTTAAGAGTAAATTAAAGAGAAACTACCCACGATAATACCCAACTTAGATGAAATTCGAAGGCCAACAGATATTATACCATAAATTTAAAGGTAAATTTTACATAGATAAGTATTGTGTACTTATACTATAAGTTCGAATCTTTCTTAAAAACTCGGCCACGAAAAAGTGAATTTGGGGAGGAAAAAAGAAAGAAAAAGAAAGAAAAAGATTTGTGGGGGAAAAGAGAAAGAGGACATGAATATTGAATAATAAAGGTGTGTTCGGTGTTGTGTGGAGGGGTATCTCGGTAAAAGCAATAATAAACACCCTACACATGTAGGGTCCTATCTCTCTAAAATGTTGGCTCCAATTTCTAGATTCTTCTACTCTCATCTCTTTCCATTTTTATATTTAATGAAATTCAATAAATTTTTTTGATTAAGAAAATGTCAAACTATTTATAGAAATAGAAAAAAAATAACGACAAAACACTAATATACTTTTATCACCGTCCATTACATAATATCAATGATAGAATTCTATCCGCTTATATCATTGATAGGCATCGTAGTCGTTTAGAAGATCACGGAAGGCGGGCGTTGTGCAAAGCGTGCTAAGCGATCATGTACCTCATGCTTCATCACTTAGTAAAAGGTATACGATCGTGTAGTATTTGCTAAACGATTGTTTAACTCTGAGAGCGTTGGTAAGCGACAGAACGAAGCGTTTGTTTTATCGTGTAGACGATCGCGGGGAGTTTAGTACACGATGGTTGGAGACACGATGCTTTACCCAAGCGGTTCAAGACCTAGTTCGCCTGTTTGAACCAGACCTTATTTTTTGTAATAGTTAGCTTTAATTTTATTTTTTTAAGGCAATTTTACTCGGTTCATCAACATTTATTTTATTATACATATGATGTATGGTGCTTATATGCCAAAGTGTTTGACATATAGTTTACAACTCACCTTAGGTCGTGCAATTATTCATGCATCATGTATTATAAATGTTATGATCAAGCATGAAGAAATTACTTGAAAGCATGTGCATGGATCATGAAATATAAGAGTTATATTTTGCATGCAGTTAGCATTATCATGCATCATCCTTTTATTATAAATGTTATAGTCTAAGGGTGAATGGAAACATGTTTTGCTTGTTTCATTGTTGTTTTGTATAAGTGTTATATGAAAGAAGTAGCAATGAATGGACAATGCATTGAGCATGACACTTAGGCTGTTTATAATCGTTATGAATGTTTTGCATGTGTTAGCTTAGCATTGCAGTTTTGGTTTCCGTTTATAAGTGTTATAAAGGAAATTAGACCTAAAATCAATAATAAAGAGTTGCATGCGGACTTAGGGTGAATTTAAGTTTTTTTAAAAGGGTTTTAAAATTGGATTGAGATAGACCTAAGTTCAAATGGTTCTAAAGAATTTAGTAACCTAGTTAATCTTTTTAAATCAGTTTAATAGGATTAAATTGGTTGGCATAAAAGATTAAATTTGTTTTAAATCTATCTATAAGGGACCTTTTTGTCTAAGGCGGGTTCTGGCTAGGCTGGGGTTCTTAAGTTGACAAAAACATAACACCCCTACCCGGGAACCTACCTAGAAAGGTGAATTAGATAAATTTTCAACAAGCATGCGACAATTTGGTCAAAGACTCCGTTAAAGAATTTAATGGATGATGATCAAAAGTTGTTTCACTATCCAAGGTAAAAGTTAATCTTGGGAAAACCTAAAAGTCACTTAGTTAAAATCCTTAGCCGTGTTTTTTTCTAAGTAAGCTAAACCCTAGGTTATAAAATACTCAGTGGGAGGAAGAGATGTATCTGATATGTCTATGATTCCAGTCACGTTTCTCCCTGTATGTTCACATCTGAGATTCGTGCTTGGCCTCGTGGTGCCTTGGGAGCCTCCTCCTTCGGATGGTGTTTGCATGAGTCAATATCAAGATGGACAGGGAGAGTGTTTATAGTAAATGGGTGAAGGGTGGTGTCAACACGTTCTATGGCTTCTACCATTGGTTCATACTGTGAGATCATTCTGTACTCCCTCGTGGCGCCCTAGGAGCGTCCCCCTTCAGATGGGTTTTGTACAATTGGTCAAGATCAAGGTGAACTCCAGAAACGGATAGGGTCGCTTTAGGTTTTGTCCCAATCAGATTTTTTCCCTTCATATTGGCTTTTTGGGGTGGACCTCTAGGGCCTAAAATGGTGGGTCACACCTATGGGAGATTATTAAGTATGTTAATGATCTCTTGGCCAAATCAATGATGGCTAGTCGTTATAAGAGCAAGAGTTGTTCTAGTATTAATGATTGGTTGATAATTTCAAAATTCATCGGAGGGATTACTGACCTCCCTTCGGCGGCTTTTGCCCTAAACCTTTGAAGTGTCATTGCGAAACTAGATGTCACACGGAGTTCATATTAGTTTTATTAATATCTTATTGGATGTTGTTTTGTTTTATAACGGGTATTTGCTTAAAACCTACGTAAGTCAATGTGTTTTTCTTTTCAGCAACTCGTTAGTATTTCCGTTTAGTGCTTTTAATATGGTCGACAACTTACAGTGGAAAGAATCATGTGAAACGTATTTTGTGACAAACGACCTCGATCTCACTACTCTCCAAAAGAGGAGACAAGGCAGTAAATCTGATTTATTGGTCTTGGAGACGTGTCTGGTAGAGAATGATGATTCTGCCTGGATCCTTGATTCAGGTGCTACCAATCATGTCATTTTCTCTTACCAAGGATTCAATTTATGGGAAACGTTGTCACAAGGAGAGATGACTCTTCGAGTCGGTACTGGTGAGGTTGTTTTAGCTGTTGCTGTAGGCAAGTTGAAGTTATTTGTTAACAAGAAACGGAATCTGTTACTAGATAACGTTTTTGTAGTTCCTCATATTAAGAGGAACTTAATTTTGTTTATTGTCTCATTGAACAAGGCTATACCGTCTCTTTTTCTGAAAATAAAATGTTTATTTTCAAGAATGGAATGGAGATTGGTTATGGTTCAATGGAGAATAACTTATATGTACTATGGCCGTTAGTCATAAAAGCCTTGTTCAACACTGAAATGTTCAGTACGACAACAACAGCTAAAAGACCAAAGGTTTCTTCTAAGAAAAACGCTCATCTTTGGCCTCTAAGGTTAGGTCATATTAACCTCAATAGGATTGAGAAGTTGGTGAAAAGTGAACTTCTAAAGAGCTTAGAAGAAAACTCTTTGCCGGTATGTGAATCATGCCTCGAAGGCAAGATGACCAAACCATCATTTACTGGAAAATGTACAAAGCCAAGGGAGCCTTGGAGCTTGTACTTCAAACCTCTGTGGTCCAATGAATGTTAGAGCTTGGGGTGGATATGAATATTTCATATCTTTCATAGATGATTATTCAAGGTTCGGGTATCTCTACCTAATGCAACGTATGTTTAAAGTCCTTGACAAGTTCAAGAAGTATAAGGCGGAAGTTAAAAACTTATTAGGTAAGAAAATAAAAACACTACGATCTGATCATGGAGGAAAGTATATGGACCTCCAATTCTAAAACTATATGATAGAACATGGGATTGCGTCCCAACTCTCGGCCCCTAGTACATCTCAGCAAAATGGTGTATCTGAAAGGAGAAACAGAATCCTGTTGGACATGGTTCGGTCTATGATGAGTTATGCTCATCTTCCAGACTCGTTTTGGAGTTTTGCAGTGGAGACTGCATGTTATATCCTGGACAATGTTCCCTTGAAAAGTGTTTCTGAAACACCTTTTGAGTTATGGAGAGGCCGTAAAGGTAGTTTACGCCACTTCAGAATTTGGGGTTGTCCGGCACATGTGCTAGTGACTAACCCAAAGAAGTTGGAACCGCGTTCAAAGGTTTGCCTCTTTGTAGGCCACCCCAAGGAAACGAGAGGTGGATACTTCTATGATCCGAGTGAGAACAAAGTGTTTGTTTCTACAAATACTATCTTCTTGGAAAAAGACCACATGAGGGATCATAAGCCACGAAGTAAGCTCATTTTGCGTGAGATCTCTAGTGAGACTGAGACTGCTGAGGGTTTAGCAAGAGTTGTTGAACAGGTCGACAGATCAACAAGAGTTGTTGAGGTTGGAACATCTAGCCAACCAGCTCAAGAGTTGAGACTGTCTCGACGTAGTTGGAGGGTTATGAACCTACTGGATCGCTACATGGGTTTACTGAAGCCCAAAACATCATAACGAATGATGGGGTTGAGGATTCGTTGTCTTTTAAGAAAGCAATGAAGGATGTTGACAAAGATGAATGGGTTAAAGCCATGAACTAAGAAATGGAGTCAATGTACTTCAATATGTCTGGGAGCTTATTGATCCACCTGATGGGGTAAGACCTATTGGGTGTAAGTGGATCTATAAGCGAAAGAGAGGTGTAGATGGAAAGGTGCAAACCTTTAAGGCTCGACTCGTGGCAAAGGATTATACCCAAGTTGAGGGAGTTGACTATGAGGAAACTTTCTCACTTGTTGTCATGCTTAAGTCTATCAAGATTTTTCTATCCATAGCCACATTTTATGATTATGAAATATGGAAAATATACGTCAAGACTACCTTTTTTAATGGTAATTTTGAGGAGACCATCTATATGACTCAACCAGAGGGGTTAATAGTTCCAGATCAAGAGCAAAGTGTTTGCAAGCTTAATAGGTCCATTTATGGGCTGAAACAAGTATCTAGATCTTGGAACATCAGATTTGACACTGCTGTCAGTTGTTTGGCTTTGATCAGAATGTTGATGAGCCTTGTGTTTATAAGAAGATCATCAATAGCTCAGTAGCTTTTCTGGTACTGTATGTGGATGATATCTTACTCATTGGGAATGATGTAGGGTATCTGACTAACATTAAGGAATGGCTAGCTGCCCAGTTCCAAATGGAAGATTTGGGTGAGGCACAGTATGTTCTAGGGATCCAGATCATTTGGGATCGTAAGAACAAACGGTTAGCCCTGTCTCAGGCATCGTACATTGATCAAATGTTAATCAGGTACAAGATGCAGGATTCTAAGAAGGGTTTGTTACCCTTTAGGCTTGGAATCGTTTTGTCTAAGGATCAATGTCCTAAGACACCTTAAGAGGTTACGGAGATGAGACAGATTCCTTATGCTTCAGTTGTAGGAAGCTTGATGTATGCAATGTTGTGTACCAGACCCGACATGGGATTGTCAGTCGGTATTAATTCAATCTAGGATTTGATCACTGGACGGCGGTCAAGATGATCCTCAAGTATCTTCAGAGAACGAGGGACTATATGCTCGTGCATGGAGATAAGGATCTGATTCTTACAAGATACACGGACTCTTACTTTCAGACTGATTGAGATTCTCGCAAATCGACATCGGGGTCAGTTTTCACTCAGAATAGAGGGGTTGTAGTATGGTGAAGCATCAAGCAAGGATGTGTCGCGGACTCCATTATGGAAGTCGAATACGTAGCCACTTGTGAAGCAGCTAAGGAAGCTATTTGGCTGAGGAAATTCCTTTCAGATTTGGAAGTTGTTCCAAATATAGATTTGCCTATCACACTTTATTGTGATAACAGTAGGGCTGTGGCAAATTCAAAAGAGCCTTGGAGTCATCATCGGGGTAAGCACATCGAACGAAAATATCAACTGATCAGGGAGATTATGCATCGCGGTGATGTGATAGTCACGAAGATCGCATCGGAGCACCACGTTGTTGATCCCTTTACAAAGGCCCTCACGGCTAAAGTGTTCGAAGGTCACTTGGAGAGTAAGGGTCTGCGGGACATGCGTCATCTTGTCTAGAGCAAATGGGAGATGATACTGGGGTATGCCCTAGTTTATTGTATATTGTACATTAGTCTCCCAAGTCATTAGGACAAGTGGGAGATTGTTGGGATTGGTATCCTAATTCTCCTAGAGTCTCATTGTTTGTAATGTTACACATTGTTTGATGAATAAAATAAATGTTATGTTATTCTGGCATTTACTCATATCCAATAGACAAAGCTCATTGGTTATCTTATGTGAACATAAGCATGTATATGTGATATGCAAGTGAATCATGCCTTAACTGATAACCTAAATAGGTCTGTAGTATAAGGATTAAGGTGGGATACCTGATCCTGGTGACACTACGGATACGGCCTGCTTTGTAGAGTTTTGTAAGTGTTGTAAACTACTACAGATGGTAGATCCTGACCATTCATGTGGAGACATGGAGCAGGGGTGTCCTATACAAAGAGTATGTATAAGACCTGGACCACGAGATGACTAAACTCTGTATATAACGTCGTTGTTACTAGAGACTTACATCTCACCTACCTACATGACCTAAATCCTAAGTGTTTTGGAAACTCCTGCCTTTGAGGGCGGTCTTTTGATTAGTATGGGTGAGAGTGGCCAGATTGCCAACTCAACATGCCCACCTTTTTGGGGACTTATCTGATCTGGGAGCTGGGAACTCAATCCACAAGATGGAATTAACCCATTTCCCAAAGTAGGGATAAGTAGAGAGATTGCTCCCTTAAGGGCTGATTTCGGGGCTTGAATATAGTGGCCACAACTTCTCTTTGGAAGAGATAACTCAATCATAGTAGGACTATGACTTATGTTCATTAGATGGATCAGTGATACTTAAGGAGTTCAGATGTAACTACAGAGGCATAATGGTTATTGGCTCAATTGTACTTACGAGCGATCTGTGAAGGGTTGTCGCACTGCTGATTGGTTAAGATAGATACATAATATATCTATGGTAAGAAGAGTTCAGCTGTCGGCCTTTAGTGGAGTGTTTGGCAATTAACAGATGGTGGATCCCGTGACTAAAGAGTTTAGTCAGTTATTCACGTACTATTGGAGCTTCGAGCTATAGGTTCATAAGGTCCCCTTGGTAGCTCAATGGATTCAGTTGAGGATCAGTTCTTGGTATTGATTTGAAATGTTCAAATTAACAAGAGGTATTTTGATTATATATGATATGATCGGTATGATGTATGAGATACATCTAGTGTAGAACTAATGTAAATGAGATTTACATTAAGTACCATGGAATAGAAAAGGAACTATGGTTTATATGTTTCATGAGATGAAATATTAAAATTATAGGTTATAAATATAGTATGATAAGTTGGTTATCATTTATATTTCTAATAATATTAATTATTGGTTAATTAAATCTTTTTATCTAATAACCAATTGAGTGGGAGGTTATTGCTGGTTCATGGTAATCGTGAGATAAAAAGAAAATTGTTTTCCTAATTTTAGTAAATGTTGAATACGTGAATTTTCTCTCGGAAAAAAAGTTGTCAAGTAAATACGATTTACTAAGCGACAACTTGAGCGAGGTAAATGATCGTATAGTGTTTTGTAAGCGACAGACACGGAACTAAGCGATGAGTTAAACGATCGCTTAGCTTTTGCTAGATGATCGCTTAGCTTTTGCTAAACGATTGGGCATTATAATGATAGATTCAGCCTTCTCCCACTTGCCCAATCGTGTACATGATTATTGATCCTCTGTCTTCTGCCTCAAACCAAGTCCACACAGAGCCCATCCTTTGGATTTTCACACCGAGAATACCAAGGTAGCCTTCTTGGTGGTGTCATACTCAACTCGACATCGTCGAGGTTCTGTGGCGGTCGTTCGTGCTGTTGGGGTGCTCATGACCGAGGCGATCGCTGAGGACAGGTGCGCGGTGTTCGTGCTGTGTAGCGGTCATGTTGTTCGAGCGTTCGAGATTGCTGTGTTCGAGCGTTTGTGAGCAAGGAGCGTGGAGACGAATCGACAAATGTTCGTAGCATTTCTCCTTGTTCATTTGTACTTTTCATGCTGTAATTTCTGTAATGAATGCATAACCATTTGTTTCTGTGTACAACTATAATTTGTAATGTTCATACATGATTGTAATTTGGAATGATCTATTCCGCTACTTATGGAAATCCTCGTGATCGATTTCCTTCAACAAGATGTATTGGACATTGTTGATAATGGTTATAAAGAACCAGAAAGTGATACAGCTTAAAATCAAGATCAACAAGAAACTTTGCAAAATATAAGAAAGAAAGACAATAGGTTCTCACCATTATTCATCAAGCCATTGACGATCCACATCTTGAGAAGATTTCTGGAGCAACTAATGCACATCAAGCATGGAAAATTTTGGAGAATACTTACAAAGAAGTAGATCAAGTCAAGAAGGTTTGCCTCCAAAAATTGAGAGGTGGTTATGAATAGCTACATATGAAGGAGTTTGAAACAATTTCATATTATACTTCAAGATTGCTAGCAATAGTAAACGAAATGAAAAGACTTAGTGAGACAATAAATGATGATGAGCAAATAGTATAAAATATATTTCGCTCATCGGATGTAAAATTCAATTTCATCGTTGTAGTTATCAAAGAATCAAAGGATATGAACACAATGTCCATTAATCAACTTATGAGTTCTTTACAAGCCCATACAGAGAAGTTTCTCAAGAAGAACAAACAAACAACTAAGCAACTTTTTTAGTCAAATTTACAGTTAAAAGATAAAGAAGATAGCCAAGAAAAAGGTAATCGAGGTCAAGGACGTGGTAACAATCATGGATGTGATGATTTCAGAGGTTGAGTTCAAGGAAACCACGGTCAAAGAAAAATTTAGTGAGTAATCCAAACTCAAATTCATCAAGGGGTCGTGGAAGACAAAATTATTCGAAGTCAAATGGAGAAAGATCAAATAAAGAAATGAGGTATGATAAAAGACAAGTTGAATGTTATAACTATCATAAATTTGGCCAATATTCCTAAGAATACAGAAATAAAGTTGAAGAAAATGAAAATTATGCTAAGAAAGAAGAAGAAAACGGCGAGTCATCTTTGGCTTATAGCACGTAAAGGTGAAGAACATGTGAAAATAATGCATGTTATCTTAATAGCAGTGCAAGCAATCACATGTATGAATGTAAGTCGATGTTCGTGGAACTTAATGAATCCGTTGGTGGTAGTATCATATTTGGTGATACCACAAAAATTTTCATTAAAGGAAAATGTAAGATTTTGATTAACTTGAAGAATGGAAAGCATGAGTTTATCTCTTATGTTTATTATGTGCCTGATATGAAGAACAATATTTTAATTTAGGACAACTCTTAGAGAAAGACTATAATATTTTGATGGAGGATTATAGTATTTCAATAAGGGATAATCATGATAATATGATTGTTAAAGTACAAATGATGAAAAATAAAATGTTTTTATTAAACATTCAAACTGATGTTACTAAATGCTCGAAGTCATGTTTGAAAGATCCATCTTAGATTTACCACTCGAGATTGGGGCATTTGAACTTTGATGACTTGAGACTATTAGCAAGGAAGGACATGGTGAAAGAACTCGATGAAGAAGATATGTTGTGTTTGATGAAGAAGCAACATGGAATTGGAATGATGAACCAAAAGACTACAAGTTCTTACTTTTTCCTAGTGATGATGATGAGTCTAATGATATTGTTTTTCCATCAACACCACCAAAGTTGTCAATCACTCCACAACAAAACACATCTTCATCATCTGTAAGTTCAAGTGAAGGACCTCGTGGCATGAGAAGTTTATGAGACATATATGATGAAATTGAAGAGTTGAGTCAAAGATTTAGTAATCTTAATTTTTTTTCTTTTTTTTCTTTTTTTTTTTTAATTTTTGTCTATTTGGTAAAAGTGAACCTTTAAATTTTGAAGAAACTTTGTAAGATGAAAAATGGAAGATTGTTATAGATGAAGAGATAAAGGTCATAAACAAAAATGATATATGGGAACTTTCTATTCTTCCAAGTGGAAAGAAAGCAGTAGGTGTCAAATGGATGTTTAAAATAAAAAGAAATGCAAAGGGAGAAGTGGAGAGACATAAGGCAAGATTAGTTGCAAAAGGTTATTCTCGAAGAAAAGGCATTGACTACGATGAAATATTTGCTCTCGTTACTCGCTTGAAAACCATAAGGTTGCTAATTGCACTTGCTGCTCAAAGAAAATGGAAGATTTTTCAAACGGATGTTAAATCAACATTCTTGAATGGATATTGATGCGTGGAAAAAGGAGAGAGGAAAAATAAATATGTGTGCATCTGATGATATGCGTTGATCTCCATGCGTCGATGGTATGCGTTGGACTAGGAAATATTCAATATGCGTTTAAGCGTGTTTGCGATGACCATGCGTTCCTGTCACAAGTTTTCTCGCTTTCTCGCCAAGTATAACGAGAACACAAGTTTCTCAGGATGATCCGAGGTCGAACATAGGGACTTGTAACTCAATGATGTTTGTGAAGTAATGCATTTGAGGCAAAGAACAAAAGTAAAAAGACAGAAATTAAAGGATTATGTGCTACTTCTACTCCAAACAGATTGAGCAATGGAAGTTTAACCATGAGGATTGGTAGAGATGCGGCAACTATTAACACGTAATAATATGTATGAAGAAATAGAATTGTGGAGGAGATAAATTCACCACGGCATTAAGTTTGGTCGCAAGGGTAATCCTAGCTTACCACACTAACACATCGCATACCTCTCAGTGGTTAGCCTCATGCTTATATCTCTATAACACATGGTTGCGTTGAGCATAAGATTATTCCTATCTCCAGGAACATTACTTACTTTGCTTTAGTGTGTTCCACTATTCACCCTCTCAGGCTGTTAGTTACGGCTAATCAACTTATAGACAAGCATTGCTACAGCCTTATACCAAGCGAAGAGGATTAACTCACTATACTCGCACAACGCACACCTCTCGATGGGTTGCTACATGCATCCTATCTCTAGGCTACACGATTGAGTATGCGACCGCCTTTGATAACTAAATGATGAAGGTAAACGATGACAAAGATGAAGAAGATGAAGAAGATGGTATTGAAGAAACTAAAGAAATGCATTGATTACAAAATGTATTAATGTCTTAAGCCAAAATGTAATACAATATAGAGATAAGAAAAAAGATGGAGGGCTAGATGAAGGCAATCTCTTGCTTCCATCAGATGCCCGTCAAGGCTGCTGGTGGTGCCATAGATGGGTGGTGGAGTAGTTTCTCTTGAGCTCTAGCTCCGACGAGACTCCGGTCGTCACTCGGAATGGGCTGTAGAGGTGAAGAATCCTTAAAGAGTGTCTGCTTATGCTCTCATCTGTGATCACAAGGATCCGCCTTAATGCAGAAGCTCGGATGCCTTGAATTTAGGTTCTAAGGCTCTATTAATAGAGCTCAATCGCCGACAGCATTGATGGTCCCGCTCTGAATCACTGCCACTTTTGGCGCTGTAGGTGAAATGTCAGCATCATCTTATCCTTTTTTATACTCCCGAGGTATCTGTTCATGCTTGTTTCTCCCGAAGTGCCAACGCATTCCACCCACCTTGCGATCAACCTTCTATTATGGTTATTACTCTGTAGCCGCAACATCCATGCGATGAACGCATGCGATCAACTTTGCGATGGTCAGGGATTTAATGTATGCGATAGCTATGAAAATAGACATTTTGACGCAGAATAATGTATAATATTGGGTTAGCAGACATTTTCAGTTTTGGTCGACGCAAGCTCACTTTTCACATAAATTCTTAGTATTATCACCGCATATTCTGCTTGTTAGCCCTCATAACTCTAAATAAAAGGCTCTAATAGCTTTTATTTCTACTCGCTATCAGATATTTGGAAGAATAAGTCTACTTAGAACAATCTCTTGGTTATATTGCGAAGGGCCAAGAAGATAAATGTCACATCCCCTCCCAGATTACCTTTCTTAATCCAGAAGTGAATGTGATGACAGTAGTTACCAACTCTTTTAGGGCACTTACTGCCTAACTAAAATTCTTAACCTACTTAGAATCAAGTTAGAAACATTATCTTAAAATTTCAACTCAAAATTCCCCGTCGTTTGATCTGGAGATTCAAACCTTCATCATTGGCCCCAATTCAAGCAGCTGCCTGCTTGTTCAACAACTTCTAATTCAAATTTAAAAAATATATAACTCGATTTTCAAGCCTTATCTTAAAAAGTTTCATTCTAGAAAGTTGTTTATAACTGAGTTAACAATATTACCTCAAATTTTTAGCTCAAAAATCTTCATGATTCGTCCTGGAGCTTCAATTCTTCACTGATGACCTAGATTCATCCGAGAAACGAACCCTTCATTTTTGTTTTTCTCCTCCGGCCTTATTCTGACAATTTTTCCCTCCAACAGTACAGCCACAGAAAATAGACTCTTAGAGCTTTCAAATGCCATTGGAATTACACAAATAGCCCAAGTAGTTTGTTCAAACCAATTAAATGAATTCGCCCTTCATGTTTACCACCGCCCAAAGTCCTGCATGAAAACTCCTTGTGCCACCTTGCCCACCAATGTGATTAAGGGCTAGGATTTAACCAATTTTCCTTTCCTAACTCCACCCATAGTGTTAATTCAGCACTACACCTCAAAGAATTGCATGACCTCATCCATATGCTCACTATGTACTCCAACGTCAAACATGATCCTCCAACATTCGGCCAGCCACCTCATGCTTGACTTGCTACCCGATTGCAAACTACCACCCACACCTTTCCTTATCTCCAAGCCCATTGTGTGAGCTCCATCCTTAGGCAAAATTTAGTGAAATTCAGCCGATCAATTCACCTTTCATTCACTTTGCCACCTAGGTCATCTACCAGATCATGGCTTCCTTCTTTCTTCTATAATTCCTAAGACATGATTTCATCATAGCTCATTAGAAGACATCACATTACCTACTCTTACTTAAAGTAATTAGTGTTCGGGTTTTACAATAAAGCCTTGAAACTAAAGAAAACGTTGTATGAATTGAAACAAACGCCAAGAATGTGGAATAGCATAATCAACAAATATTTCCTTGACTATGGGTATTTGAGATGCCCTTACGAGCATTCTCTTTATATTAAGAATATGGTCATTGAGATATTTTGTTGGTTTGTATGTATGTGGATGACTTAATTTTTACAGAAATTTGTGCAAGTATGTTTGAAGATCTCTCAAGAAGAAGATACAAGAATTTGAAATGACAGGTATTGGGATGATGTCATATTATCTTGGCATTGAGGTGAAGCAGTCATGAGAAGGTATTTCATCTCTCAAGAACGATATACTAGAGAAATTCTAGAGAAGTTCAAGATGATCAATTCTAAACCTGTCACAACTCCTATAGAAATTGGGACAAAACTGTCCAAATATGAAGAAGGAGATGTTGTTGATCCTTCATATTTCAAAAGCTTGATTGGGAGTTTGAGATATTTGACTTGTACACTACGAGATATTCTTTTCAGCGTTGGATTGGTGAGTCGATTTATGAAATCCTCTAGAACTATTCATTTGAAAGTGGTAAAAAGAATTCTTCCTTACCTCAAATGTACGCTTGATTGTAGGTTATTTTATTCATCAATCTAAAGAATTCAAGTTTAAAGGCTATTGTGATAGTGACTGAGTTGGAGATATTAATAACCAAAAAAATACAAGTGGATTTGTTTTCTTTGTTGGTAATACTACATTTACTTGGAGTTCTAAGAAACAACCTATTATGACATTATCCACTTGTAAGGTAGAATATGTCGCTGCAGCTTCATGTGTTTGCCATAAAGTTTGGTTAAGGAATTTGTTTAAGGCAGTTGAAATTTTGCAAGATGATGCTACTGTGATCCATGTAGACTAGGGGTGTTCAAAAAACCTGATGACTCAAAAAAACCGATCAACCCAACCCAATCCATGCAATTTGAGTTGGGTTATCAACTCATTTGGGTTAGGTTGGGTTCAAATAAATAAAAAATTTATGGGTTGGGTTGGGTTGGTTCGTGGGTTCACCTAATATAACCCAAACCAACCCCAATTTATTATTAGCTTTAAAACATATATTTTTTATTACTTATAACACAATTATTTATACATATATTACTTCTAATTTTATTTAATTCTAATATTTTTTAATAATTTATTCTTCAACAACTCTTAAAAGTGGTTTCTTTACACTTTAGAAAGAAAATTTTCACTATATAAATTGAAATTGAGTTATTAATCTTAATTCAATATATGAAAATAATTAAATTAGATTTTTATATATTTATGTTTTGCTTCTTTTTAAAACAAATTTTTAAATAAATGAACCGATTAACTCGAATGAACCCAACCCGAATATTTCATGGTTGGGTTGGATTGGATTCATTTTTTAATAAGGGTAATTTGGGTTGAAGAAATTTACAACCCGAACAATTGGGTTGAGTCTAAAAAGTCTTCCAACCCAACCCATCCCAATCCATGAACACCCCTAATGTAGACGATAAGTCAACAATTGCTCTAGCAAAAAAATCCGGTGTTCCTTGACCGTAGCAAGCATGTTGATACAAGATTTCATTTAATCAAATATTGCATTTCAAGAAAGGAGATTCAAGTTGAATATGTGAAGACTGGAGATCCAATTGCAGATATTTTTATGAAGCCACTCAAAGTTGATGTGTTTAACAAGTCGAGAACTTTGCTTTGAGTCTTTAGAAAACACGTTTAAGGGAGGAGGTTGAAAATTAAACATGATTTAATTAGATGAGTTATAGATTAATTAATTTATGAGAGTTGGCAAAATTAAACGATAAGAGTTTCATGAATTAAAGTATTGGGGTTAATATGAGTTTTTATGTATTTAAGTATGAGAGTTATGGACCCATGAGAATCCTATACACAAATAGTTAAGTTTGAAGAGTCTTTCAAATAAAAGTAAAATTATTTTCTCCCAAATATTCCTTTGTTAGTTACTTATTTATGAGTATCCATCACATACTTTCAACAGACTAGTACAGTGATATAGTAATTGACCGTTCTAATGTTTGATCTCCCAAGATAATTAAGAGGATGTTTTAGTGTTGGTCGATTACTTGGTCTTTCATGTTGATTTTTATGAGCTTAATGTCGATGACAACACCTCATTTTTGCCCTGATGGTGATTTTGAACTTAGAGGTTGAGTGTTAATGGACCTAATATAAGGTTTAGCCTTAAACGACCTAATATAAGGTTGAGCCTTAATGACCGTCTAAAGTAAATACAAGTCGACTAGAGTTGCAAATGAAGAAAAATACAAGTACCAACATTGTGTATGGTTGAATAAGTTTAGTTCTACACGAGTTAACTTCGATTTATGATTTTAAAAAACACACAAAAACTCCAACTGAAATAAAAAATGTTTTTAAAGCTTGAAGATTGAAATAGATTATATCTTAAAATCTGCGGAACAATATATTATCTTTTAAAGTTTAGTGACAAACAAATATTTCATATCGTTTTGTAAATGAAAAAAGGTTAAATATTATTCTAATCTGTAAACTTTCAAGATCATTCTATTTTATCTTAAAACTTGATAAATTTATATTTTTAATCTTTAAACCTCTTTTTCTTTTTCTTTTTCTTTTTTTAAGATTACCTAGTTTGATCTTACATTTATTTTACTTCTTAAGCGTTAAGAAACGAATAACATGACTTTACATAGCCAAATGGAACACTAACTAAAAGTTGGTGGAATAAATTATTACAGCCCACTCCATGTTTGAGGCACCAAATATAACAGTGGTCTATATAAATATTTATAACCTACAATTAAATATAGCAAATACTATTTCAAAATACTATATGGTACCGTATTTACTATTTTTCACTCATTATCTATTTTCTTATTTGCTATAATGTGTAGTATTTCATACCCACATATAAATAGTTTATAATCCAAATACAAATTATTATAACCTAAATTATAATAGTCTGCATACCCAACGACTATTATAATTTAGTGATTATAATAAACTAATTCAACACTCTAAACGTTACCTAAATAATTAAGTACTAACATTTGAATGGGAGAAGATTTTCTTGACTTATTTAGGTGGAGGGGAGATTATCAGAAAAGTAAATATTATGCAGAAAAAATATTATTGCAAAATCAAAACTGTAATCTTTCTTTCTTTTTTTTCATAACGTATGACACATCAACATTTTCAAATAAATTTATGATACATATAAAATAAACAAAATAAATATAGTATAGAAAAATTTTCATATATAGAAAAAATGTCAAATTATTTACAGAAATAGTAAAAAAATATTGATAGACTTCTATCAACGTCTATCATTATCCATCAGTGATAGAAACTGATAGAAGTGATTAAATTTTACTAGTTTGTGTAAAAAGTTTTTCTTATTTTTTTTCTATTTTTAAAAATTACTCTATAATATAAATAATAAAAAATTTAACTTATTTAAAAATTGTTATTTATTAATTCAAATAATCCATATTTTACCATTGACAAATTTTTATAATATTGAGGTCTCAATGTTTATAATATTGTTTAAACTATTTTCAAGGTTGATATTTTAAACTTTATTATAAAATTAATTATATTTATAAAATAGATTCCTTTGTTTATTTATTTATTTATTTATTAAATGGGGAGATCTCCTATTCTCATGGAGGAATTGACAACACACTTCACATCCTATGATCCTAGCACCTGTCTTCAGTGTTAATGTCACTTTTATTTTTTGCTCTACACGTTTTCTTCTTAATAAAAAATTCTATAATTAAACTCCAACACCATACTTTTCAACTTTTCTTTATAACTTTAAATATATAAAAATTACAGAAGATTTTTAAAAATAGAAAATAAGAAAATTTATTTATATAAAACAACCAAATTTAAATCATAAAAGTCGGTGAGTGTTTATAGTAATAGAAATTGATTGATGTCTATCACTCTATTAATTTTATTAGTATTTCTTTTACTATTTCTATAAATAGTTTGAGAAAGATTTTTCTAAATTATATATTATAACTTGAGGCTTTAAAATATTTTTTTTTTGTTAAAATACCATTTTTGTCTTTATAGCATGTCTAATTATAGTCCCTATATTTTCAATTATCTAATTTTAGTCCATATAATTTCAACAAATCCTAAAATTAAGCTCTTATAATTACTTTTTAACAAAAATGATTAAATAATAATCAAAATGATTATCATGTAATGAATACAATATGTGAATATCTTTTTCAAAATTTATATAGTAAAAATGCTAATAGATATAACAAAAAAAAAAATTAAAAACAATAATAAACCATTAATATGGATTAAATTTAAATTTTATCGACAATACAAGGACTAAAATTGGACAATTAAAAATATAAAATGATTAAAATCAAACAAATTTCAAAATTTAGAGATTAGAATGGTATTTTAACTATTATTTTGTTTTTTTTCTTTTTTTTAATAGAATTTGAAAAGCATATGCTACAATATAGCAAAAAGAACAAGCCATGTCATTTTAATCCATGATTGGCATGACTATAGTATAGTAGAGTGTAAAAGTATCAAGCTCAGTCCTCGGATTATGTAAATTAAGATCAAATAATAATATAATGAATAAAGCTAAGTAACATTGATCCTTTCAATTACAAAGATTACCGTAAAAGTTTAATATTATGAAATATTTATGTAACAATATATTCAACGTAGATTTTTCTCATTCTTTTTTTAGTTGATTTTCAAAACGTTGTTTTTAATTGGCATTTCTCCATCAAATTTATAAACTAAAGAAATAACCTAACATATTTATGGTCAAACTCAATACTCAATTTATTAATTTAAGAAAAATTAAAGTTTAATATTTAAAAAGTTTGTGTTTGAAAAACCATTGAAAACATATTTTCACACGCATTCAATGAATTACAAAACATATTTATAATNTTTAATATATATATATATATATATATATATAAATTTTAAAATACACCAATTTTGAATCATAAGAATGAATCTTTTGTTTATTATAAAAATAAGTTGATGATTCTAACTACGATTAGTAGAACTATGCTCGTTTTTGCCAAGTATAATAATGAATTTGAAAGGATAGAGAAAAAAATATAATTTTGTTTATAACTTACCAAATTGGGATGTTTGGAGACATGAACTACATTTATATAAACAATTCCAACACACTCAATACACAATTCCTCATAACACTCACAAACACATCCTTTTCTCTCTCTTCATCTTTCCATTCTAAATTGCAAAGAATTTTCCTTTTCCTCCACCAACTTTCCTAGATTTTGGTTATTAAATTTCAATGGACAACATGAGTACAACAAATTCCATCAATCAAAATCAAATCTTTCTCTTCGAGATCTATAACCTTTCTTCTTCGATGATTTTTCTTTTTGTAATGCTCCATATCTAGAATTAGAAATGCAGATACCTCGATATTCTCTTGCATCTCCTATAATTTTATTTGTCACGAATATTTTTTACACTAATCCCTTCTCACTCATGTTTAATTTTAAAATTTGAACTACAAAAATACATCTTGTTGACAAAGATGATAATTTTTAATTATTTTAAATATTTCTTAATTATACCTTCACATTTTCAAGATCTTTTATTTAGATGTGATTTTAGTTCATTCATCATTCCCTTCTAAAATCGAGTTGCATTTTTCTCACTACTATAAATTTGTCTTCCCATGGCACAACTTTTTCTTTCTATTCTCATTCATTTCATTTCTTCCTCTCATCTTTTTAGCCACTTCTAATTCTTTTTGTTCCCATTTAATTTCTCTCTCATTCCCCCCTTTTTTCGGTCTGTTTATCTCTCTAGAATGCAAATTCGGATTTTTCGCCGTTAAATTTTTTGCATTGAAACTACCATGGAAGTTCCGACCATTCTTTGCCGGGAACCCATCTCGGAACCGCTGGGAAACTTCGCCGGCCGGAGCTCCACAGGTTCAAGAATTGTTCGGATTTCAATGACTGACCCGGATGCTACTGACTCGTCATCCAGTGACGAAGATGCGCTGAATTTCACGCGCCGCCGTGTGAAGCGGTACGAAGTTGAGTTTACTATCGGAACGGCGGCGGACGGCGGTGGTGTTCGGAAGTTGAAGAGGAAGAGGAAGGCGGTGGGTAATGTGAGGAAATTTCGGGGTGTCCGACGGCGGCCGTGGGGAAAATGGGCGGCGGAGATACGAGACTCCGGCCGCCGTGTACGACTGTGGTTGGGGACTTACGACACGGCGGAGGAGGCCGCCATGGTGTATGACAACGCTGCCGTGAAGCTTCGAGGACCGGCGGCTTTAACCAACTTCCCCACTCATCTGCCGCCGTCACTTACCGGCGAAGACCCATCGTCTCCGACGAATATCTCTTCTCCGACGTCGGTCCTTTACAGAACCCAGTTCTCCGGATGTTCACCGTCTTACCGAGCCACCGCAACCGGCTGTGCCGTCGACGAATCGCCGGTGGTCGATTGCCCCTTCTCCGACGACATATTCAAATCGATTCTCTTGGAATCGCCTCTGTTTCCAGAGTACCAAACAACTCTCATACCAGAAACACCATGGATCGGCGGAGGCGGCGACGCTGGCTCTAGCGAATTGGTGGCGGCGGCGGGGTCCGACGAAAGAGCAGAAGATCATGATTATTTTGAAGAAATTTTGATGGGGTCAGATCCTTTGGTGGTCCTATGAGTAATTCAGTGAGTGACGCTTCAGAGTAATCGGAAAATGTGCCGCCGCCGGCCTGCTTATGCAGATTTTCTTCCGGCCGCCGCAATGGAATCTTTCTTTAGTCGGTGTTTTTCTAGAAAAATCAATTTTGAATAATATTATATAATTTTTCTTTAAAATTTTATTTTTTAAGTTAAAAAAATAGACAAAAGCTATGAGATCGAACCATTCATCTTTGGGATGATAATATGTTCTCGAGTTTACTTTTAAAATTTATTTACGCTTAGTAATGGTTCTTATTTTTGTTTTTCAGTTTTTTTACTCTATATATATATATATATATATATCTTTTGTAATAAGAAATCTAGTCTTTTTTTATTCTAAAAGCAAATATAAGGTAGAAATTTTGGCATTCGAATCGGTAGGTTTATATTTACTCTTATTATAATGTATATTAGTGTGTTATATATCATTAGTTCGTATAGATTGATATTTAGTTGGACATTATATCAGTTGAGCTACGTTTTTATTGTCCTAAAAAATAATTTAGATGCTAAAATATACCATATACTAAATGAAATTTAAATTCATTTCACATCAAAACTTCTAACATAAATACAAATGCTTGATTTTATCATTTCTAACGCAGTAACATTCATTAAATGGCCCTACCAAAGCGAATTTAGGTGGGGTTAATTAATTAATGTGAGTAATGATAAAACTTTCCTTTTGACTTGATTAAAAACTCTTAATTTGATGTTGAGTTTTAATGGTATGGTCTTAGAAAAAAAAATGTTACCTTTGGTTAGTGACTATTTCTCATTACTTTTTTAAATGACCATTTGATAGAGAAATATTCACAAAGCTCCGAAAGTTGTTTGAGTGAATGAGAAATGGAATATAAATTTAAGAAAAATCAAAATGTTTAAATATAATTTGAATAAACAACTATAGTTATTCAATAAAATTACTAAGTTTACTATATATATATATATATATTTTTAGAACAAAATATTAAATTTTTACTCAACCAGAGACTCAGCTCAATAATGATCGTCATGTACTTTTTAGTAAGATTTGAAATTTAAATCTATATTTCATATTTTTCATATATTAAAAGATAGATATAAACAATATCAAACATACCGTGTTGTTAACTAATTCTTATTATGACTATTTACAAAAATAGCTCTCAAGTTTAATCCAAAGGTTTAGCAAATGAGAGAAACTCATGAAGAATGAGTCAAAGGGAGATCAAAAGAATTTGAATGAGAATTTAGCTAAGTAATTAATTAATTAAGCTTGATTAAGGAAGAAAATGATGATTAGGTGAACGTAATTTGCCTCTATATATGATAATTGACATTGGACAACGTCAAAAGCTATATGCAATTTTTTGGGTACTTATTTTCATTTTTTTGGTACTTTTACTCAAACATGTTCCCACATGGTGATTACTTTTTTTTTTTTTTTATCCCAATTTCCATGTTTATGGGTTTAATTACGATAATAAATTTTTTATGGTCGAACGAACCTAATTCAACGATAATTGACATATATTATCTCAGGTGGAATTGAAAGTTTTAAATTTTCATACCTTCACTTGTTTTCTATACTTAAAAAGATGATAATGGATCTTTGAATCAAATCATATATCGAAGTTGCAGTTTTAGTGAACTCAAACAATCTTAGTTAAGTGACAATGAATCTGATTCGACTCAACCGTGAAATACTTGAGTTGGATTGACGCAAGTTATTGACGAGACTTTTGTTTCAAATTTATTTTATTTTTATAATAGTGAAGGTATAAAATATTGGTCTTCTAAGTTTTTTTTTTTTTTTTAAAGAAATAAAAAATCAAGATTTTAAAAAACATAGATCTCATAGAAGGATTACACATTGAAGCTTCTATAAATTTAAAATATTTTATGTCTGAAAATAAATAAATAAAATAAGAAAAAATTGATCCTTTTTCCTTCAAATTTTAGGTTAGTTTTTTAAAAAAATATATTTTTTAAAATTAAATTATTATTATTATTATTTTTTTAAAAAAAAAAACACATGGGTATGGTGGAAGTATGGTCTATAAATTTGATAAGAAAAAAAAATTAAAACAAAAAAACAAAATGGGCAATTAACAAGTTTAAATTTTAAACAATTTACAGTATAACAAATAGAGACAGAAATTTATAGTAAAAAATCCATATTACATTCCTTCATTATTTTTCATAAAGAAATGTTTAAATATGATGTGGGATCTGAAATAAAAATAGTGGGGAAAAAAATTAGTACTGCATAAGTATCATACTCATTTTATTTACATTAGAATTATATCTTCCTAAATATTAATGTCAGGAGGTTACGTAATATTTTAAAAAATACTTACATGACAAATAATAAAAAGGGTGAAAATTTTCTTGAAAATAGTATATATTATCATTGTGAAAAAATTTCCATCAATCTCAAAATTTTTCAATAGGGGAAATTGTCCCACCATTTCGACGAAATTTCGAAATTTTGAAGAAAAAAAAATTATTTTTTCCCATTTTGAAGAAGTTTCGATAAATCTCGATGATTTGGGAAAAATAATTAGGAAAATTTTTAAAATTTCAAGAAAATTCTTAATTTTTCTTTTGGAAATTAGCTACATTAACTCAGTATAATTTTTTCAATTTTATAATTTTGATTACACACAATTGTATAGTTTCACACACCAATATTATTTCCAATTAAGGACAAATCAATATTATTTCCAACTAAGGACAAATCTTTTTTAATGTGCTGCCTTTTCTAATTTCCAACTTTTCTCATTTTTCAACTTTATTTTAATTTGTAACTTTTTATTTTTAAAGAAATTGAATTTGAAAAAAACCACAAAAAATAACCTATTTTTATTTTTAACCTCACTTAAATTTTCACATCATTTTACTTCAAAATTGGAATGTTATGTTTTTTCCTCTTTTACCATCCAAAACTTCATTTTTATTTCATATAACCTCAAAATATTCCTGAATTTTATATTATTTTGCAATTATTTTCTATTTCTTATTTTAAATTATAAATTATGCTATCACATCAACATTTACACAGACATTTACAATATATACATCTAAATATTATCTTACTTTATAGAAATGATGATTAAAAACTATCAACTAATTAAGCAACAATCAAAGTTTTATTTATTAATTATAACATTTTCCATCTATTTCTATCAATATCAATATTTCCATAAGACGGGCCTCAATATTTTCCTTGTATATTACTATATATTGATTTGGTTTGGTTCAGTTTGGTCCGGTTTTGGATTTGATTTTTTTTTTTTTTTTTTTTTTTAAGATTTAAGTGATGATGAAATATAGGAATAAAAAATGCGTAGGTAAATGATTCCGGGGAGCGTGGGGATGGTGATGGGGGAAGGGGTCCAATGGGGTTTGGTATAATGCTTGCCGGTTGGTAGAACAAAATGGGAGATTTAAACCTAGACATTTTAAAATTATTTATAGGATAAATATCAATTTCTACTCCTAAATTTTGGTGTTACATCAATTTGAATCTTAAACTAATAAATGTATCGATTTAAAGTATGAACTTTGTGAATTGTATCAATTTAAATCTTGAACTTTCATAATTATATCAATTTAAACTCTCTATTATGTATTACTTGGATACATTTATGAATGTTCGAAGTTTAAATTGATATATCTATAAAAATTCAGGATTTACATTGATACACGTATGAAAGTTCATCTTTAAATTGATATAATCATTAGTTTAGGATTTAAATTGATATAAATTTCAAAGTTTAGGATTTAAATTGATACAATCTTTAAAATTTGAAGTTCAAATTGATACAATTTTCTTGATTTAGGGTTTAAATCGATACAATCTTCAAAGTTTAAAAATATAAATTGATATTTGATCTTATTTATATTCCATTTTAAAATTATTTTCTTAATATTATATTGATTTCTTTAAAAATACACTTAAATTCTAAATCAAAATTTAAAAACAAAATCAAAATTTTTAAAATATATATTTTGTTTAATTTTAAAAGATTGGCTTAAAAATAGGTATTGTAAGAATACTATAAGCAAAAGTAGACTTAATATTAAAAGGACAAAAACAAAAATGTTAATAAACGAGGCTTATTTATCATTTTTTATGTATTATATAGATGCTCATACCTCTGATTTTGTTTGTGAAGAAACTGTCTCTTGTTTAGTTTCAAAATCATTAACTCTTTTAGATTTTGTTTAATAACTATTTCATTTTTTATTTCCATTATCTCATTCATAATACTTTCTAATTATGTTTTTAAAAAAATCACGTTTTAAAAAACTGAAAGTAGTTTTTAAAATCTTTTTTTTTTTGTTAGAATTTATTAAAAATTTAAGTATTTCTTTGAGATAAGCAAAAATCATAATTAAAAAATTGAGAGAAAATAAATATTAAATTTAAAGACACAATCGTTATCAAACCAACCTTAAAACTTTTCCTATTTTGTGCTTCCCTTCACTTGCTCTCTCTTTTTGTTTCTTTTCCAATGTAGGAATGACAAAAAATTTTACAACTAGATATAAAAAAATGACGAACAAATTCTCATAGGATCCAAATATTATTGGTGGAGTCTTGTTTCGCTCTTTCTTCCAACTTAAAGAAAGGAATTGATTTTATTTCGGGAGACTAAGTACTTGTTGGGTATGTCCCAACAAATGGAATGGAAAATCTCCATACCAAACATGGATAAGGATGAGGTCGAGATCTAAATGTAGTTTCGAGTTTGGAGTTTGGAGGAAGATCAATATAAATTTTTTCTGTAATTTTTTCTCTCCTTCATTGTTATATATTTTTTTATTGTAACATTGTGCCTATGAAACAAGAATCTAAGTTCTAATTAGAAACTGTTTGAAAATTTTAAGTGTTAAATGGAAAAAAAAGCATTTTGAGAATCCCACGTAGTTAAGATTGGGAAGTAAAACCTCCTTTATATACCTCACCTTGAGTTATAGAATTGGGACTCAAGGGGTATCCATATTTTAGAGGGAGTGAGGAGACCCACAAATGTAGGTATCGTGGAGATCCCACTTACGTGCCGTTGTTCGAACGGAGCGAGTTGTGTGTGTGATTTTTTTTATATTAAAAATAGTTATTTTTTATTTTTTTACTTTTTTATTATTAAATAAAAGAAAGAGTGGTCTTCACGCAACTTACGTCGTCTTACGCGCACGTTCTGCAACCGAGACTTTCATCAATCTTCACAACTCATTTTCCACAGTCTCTCTCGATTCCGTCTGATTTTGTCACTTTCCGTTTTGGTTTTTAGAACATCACAGTCTTGAATGGTGTGAGTTTTCCAGTAGGGTACAATGTAGCTTCAATCAAGACTATATTCAGGTTGTTTTATCCTAGGGACGACGTGACAATTCGTAGAGCTGCTTGCACATTTGAACAGAGTCATGAAATGTCTTAAGAGAGCGAGATTCGCGACTTAACAAGTTTATGTTTTGCAGATTTCATTTTCTGACTACTGTTATTCGTGATCATTCGTACCTGTCATCTTTTGTCCATCAAAATATAGCGGTTTCAACCGAAACATTCGAAATTTTAAATAATTGGTATCAGAGTTTTTCTCATTCGTTGAGAAGTAAAGAAAGTTGTCAAAAAAAAAGGGAAAAAAAGGCAAATGATACTAAGGATGATGATTTGAAACCCACTCAAAGTTTATTGTCAAATGGAAAGTGCCCTATGTGGATGAATATCGCCCTCGAGACCCAATGATTGTTTTGTTGGTGTAACCATCGATCTTGTGATTTGTCGATGGAGAGAAGAAAATGAAGAAATGAAGGAGAAGGATAGAAGAAGAGAAAAATAAATTAAAATACGACAAAAATGATAAATCAACCTAAATTAATATAAAATCAATCAAAGTTGCTACATCATTAAAAAAAAAAAAAAAAAAATTTAAAAACCCACCTTATTGGCGAAATATCTACCTCAAACTCAAGGACAAAATATGTGTTTTGTCATATTTTCTTTCACTTCTGGTCTTAACTAATTTATCTTTTTAAATTTTCTTCATGCACACTCACATTTTTTTTTTTTTTTTTAAATTTCAATTTTGTTCTTGCACTATCAACTATTTTAGTCACTAAAATTTTGAATTAATATCTATTTTAATCTTTAAACTTCTAAAAATTAATTATTTTAGTCATTATCTTTATTTTTCTATTTTAAAATTCATTAATGATGTAAATTCGTGTGTATATTGACATGTTAATATAAGCATGATTTCAAGTCACATAGAATAGAGACGAACTCTAGATTAAAAAATAAATCATAATGGATTGAATGGAAAATAAAAGTAGTAAAATTTAGATTATATTTTTTCTAATAGTTTCTCTCTATACATGCTCACTTTGTAATTTCATTTGGTCTCATCTTAGTCTTTTAGTAAATTTACCAATTTTCATATGTGCAGTTTCTCGATTCAAAAAATAATTGTTAAAGCAATATTAATTATTCAATTTTTAATTAGACAAAATAAAATATTTTATCATCTAAGCTATTCTTACCATAAAAATGATTTTGATCCAATCACTTCACGCTCTTTAAAACACTTTTTGAGAAGAGATAATAACACCTGATATCTTCACAAAAATAAATAAATAAATAAAATAACCCCAAAAACATTTGATACCATGTAAAAGGTACACATTTTAATGCAAGTTGCAATAAAAGTGATTTTTTTTTTTTTGACCTTTTTTTCCTTTGAACAATAACACTTTTATGCATTATTTAAGGAGCGGTTTGTTTAGCCGGTATGCAAACGCCCTTTTAAAACATGAATTTTCTAGATTTTTTAGTTGAGGGTATGTCTATTTTACTTTTTTGTCATTCCTTTTCATTTTATTTTACATATATATCATTTTTATGTGCATTATATAATTAAAAATATATTGTCAACCATGTATATCATATCTTTTTAGTTATATTATCATTCTTATTATTTTTAGAAATATATTTATATTTATATTTAAATTAATATTTATTTTATAAAAAATTTAAATTATGATTTATTATTTTGCTGAGAAAAATAACATATAAAAATTATATAAATTGTACTATTTTTAAAAGAAATTCATATTGATAAAAACAAATATGTTACAAAAATTCAAATTATATCAAATTAATTATAAAATAATAAATAGTCGTAAGAATATTCTTGAAATTTTATGTAAATTTAAGACATTCCCGAGTAGAAATTCTACGAAACAAATACAATCATCAAAATACTTCAGATATCTATAAAAATATTCCTACAAATAAATATGGTAATCTAAAATGGTCAGATATCTATAATTCCAAATATATATAATTTCAATCATCTAAATTCGAGTTATTTACCTTCCAACAAAACAAACAACCCTAAAGTTTTTTTTTGGTTCCCATGTGGCATCTTGTCTTGCTTCTCTTTACATTTTCCAATGCCTTCTGTATTTCCTTCCAAAATTATTAAATTCACTTTAATTTGTTGTGTCAATTTTTTTTATTTAAATATTCTTAAAAAATTGTTTTGAACCCACTACATTGGTTGACTTGTTCATTTTTTTAGTTCAAAACCATATGGAGTATGTAATTTTAATGCTTAATCTTTTGATAGAGAGGATAGATGTATTAGAAATTATAGTTACGTACAATTTGACTACTCAAAATACATATATTTTCGTAATTCAATTGCTATAATGCTACATAATCATTAATTGATACGATAAATATGTTATATAAGTATAGTTTACAGATCAATCCATTACAAAATTTAGAAACAATATTTAAATTTGTTTAAAGTCTCAAAATCTAAATAGATAAACACTAAAAGCTCATAACTTAACCTACAATAATAGTTTTTAGATGAAGGAAAACTAATAACGAGGCTATTTTAGTGTTGACCTAATAAATGTTTAAAATATTGATGTCAATGTCGATGAAAATATCAAAGTTTTAATTTTACGAAAATTTGATAGACACACCAATAAAAATTCGATTTTGATGGACATTTCTAGAAATAGTAAATAAATATTTTATGAATTTTAAACAAGTTAACGTGTCTATTATTTATATTATATCTATATTAGTGATATTTTGTTGTTTAATTATTATATTTCGTAATTTTTTTTTTCAATGTAATGAAAATATCGATTCATCACTCATGTCCATATTGAATCCACGAAAATATAAAAATATCAATATGTCGATACAAATTTAATATATAGACCTAATATGGGTTGCTTGAAGAAAGCCATTGGGCATTATGCATTTTTATGTGGATTAAGGTTTCACCATAAATACAAAATAAATAATAATAATGATAAAATAGTGGACCTATGGAGACAGTCGGTCCTCCTCTACGTGTCACGTGCGTAGCGCCTGATCATAAATCTTAAAAGATTGTCCACAATAAAAGCTTCAATTGGTCTGTCCGACTGTCCCTTAGCCATGTGTTCACAAATTACAAAATAGAAATTAGGCCCTTAAACTTTTACAAATGTTAAAATTAGACCATTGAACTTACAATAAATATATAAATTAGACCCATAAATAATAAAAATTGAACTCATAAACTTGTATAAATGTTGCGATTTATATAATTATGTAAGTTTGAAAGTCCAGTGTGACCAAAGTTTGATACTTACATAGGTTTATAGGCTTAATTTTTAAATTGGAAAACTATTTACAACTACCACAATACTTTGCGGTGATTTTTGCAAGTTTTCTAATATTTTTCTTTTTTTTTTTTCTAGACAATCGTTTGAATAATTTTAGGGTCCGTTTGGATTGACTTGAGAAAAAATTGTTTTTTTTAAAAAAACTCATTTTTATCTAAATATTTTTTTTTTTATAAAAATTGATTAAAATATACTTGAAGACTTATCTTTGAGTGGTTGTCAGAAACTCAGTTTATTTTCAAATGATTCATTTTCTAAATTAAACAATTGAAAATATATTCTAAACATATCTTTAATCACTACAATTTGATTGTATAATTTGTAGTTTAATTTTTTTTAATCAATTTTACTATATAAATTTTTTAAATGTCCATTTTAGTTTCGAACTCCAATGAATATAATTCATTTACTCTCATTTTTTCAATCAAAATTTTGATAAAATACTACAAACAATTGTTTTTTCTTTCTTTTTTTTAATATAGAAAGAACAATGTATGAAAGGGATTGTGAAATTGAAATTTGATTACAATTTTTGTAAATATAGACTAAGATCGTTAAAAGAACGAAAAATAATATTTATTTTAAATTATAAGTTTATATGCTTGGTCTAACTTTTAAAAAATGTAAAATATTGTTCACGAGCTTTTAATGTCATGTCAAATAGTTAGATGAACTTTAGAATGTCTCATAAATTCTTAAACATTTAATTTTATGTCTATTGAGTATTTTAACTTTAAAAAGTGTCTAATAAATTTAATTTTTTTTTTTAATTTTGTACCTAATAGGTCCATAAAATTGTTCAGTTTTGAATCTAATGGATCTATTTTACATTTTTTTTTTCAAAATTCACATAAGTACCAAACATAAGATTTAAATTTTAGAGTTTTATTAGATGCACAATTCAATTTTATATCAATCAATTATCATTTTATCATGTCAAAGATGTATTAGATACAACATAAAATTTTGAGACTTATTAGATATAAGATTGACAGTTAAAAAACATACAAGACGCTTTAAAAAATTTATGAACCAAATAGTTCAAACACCAAACTTGTGATTCAATATAATATTTAAACTATATATATTAAATTCTATGCTAAGTTATAACAATATCTTTAAACTTTCCCCCTCTCTCTAAAATACTCCTATTCTTTCAAAAGATGCGATATTACCTTCTTAATTTTCATAAACGTTTTAAAATTATTATCAAAGTATAAATCCTCTGAAATTTCAAACAAGGATTGAATTTACAACTATGGCCTGATGACCTGAAACTATGCAATGATATAAATTTTTTTATTTTAGGTCACCTTCCACACCATTTAATATCTCAATTTCTGTCCAAAATTTTATAAAGTTTCTACTCTAGATGTATATCTTTAAACATTTATGAAAGTTGATTGAAAATATTGCAACTTTTGGAAGGTGAAGATATTGATGTTGGCTAAAATAGCCCTAAGGTGTGATCATCCAAGAATCAAGCTTGTGAATCTTTTATTAGAATAACGTGTTTTATAGCAGAGAGGAAAAACTCATGTTTATAGAATTTATTATAAGTGGGGATAGAAGAGGAATTAATCATATTCGCCCTTCATTGGATATTTTTTAAACAAATGAAAAGGTTGAATAATAAATTTTTGTAGGGAATATTACCCTTTTGATCTATAGATTTTTTTTTGTCTAGTTTCCATTTGGTCTATAGGTTTCAAAATATTATATTTTTATTACTTAAGTTTTGAGTTTGACTTCAGTTTAGTCCCTACGTTTCAAAATGTTATAATTTTACATTTTGACATTTGAGTTTTTTTCCTTTCTATTTGGTCTAAGATTTAAGATTTACGGTCTTAATCTCAATATTCACTAAATAATCATTCTCAATCTTTAATGCTAACATTTATTTTTTAATTTAAAAGTACTACAATAATTATGATTAATTATTTTCACTATTTTTCATAACTAAACGAATTAAATTTCAAATTTCAAATTAATTAGTAGTGACAAAGGCTAAAATTAAGTATTTAATTTAAAAAAATGACATTGAAAATAGTAAATTTGAAAAGTATATTTAAAAAAAAACTCAAAATAAAACTGTAACAGTTTAAAACTTATTATAAAAACTACGGACATATATCGATTTATATTTTAAACTTTAGGTATTGTAACAATTTAAACCTTAAACTAATAATTGTATCAATTTAAATCCTGAATATTGGAGTTGTATCAATTTGAAATCCAAATTAATAATTGTATCAATTTAAACCCCAAACTTTTATAAGTGTATGAATTTAAACCATTAACTTTAATAATTGTATCAAATTAAACCCCCAATTGTATATTATTTGGATACATTTATGAAAGTTCAATGTTTAAATTATTATATTTATGAAAATTCAGGGTTTAAATTGATACATTTATAAAAGAGTTTTAATCGATACAATTACTAGTTTAGGGTTTAAATTGATACAACTCCCAAAGTTCAAGATTTAAATTGATACAACCTCCAAAGTTTAGGATTTAAATTGATACAATTCTTAGTTTAAGGATTAAATTAATATGGTTTTCAAAGTTTAGGAGTATAAATTGATATTTGTCCTAAAACTAAATAAAAACAACACCCAAAATTTGGCTTTAATTGCTCAAAAGTCCCATTTAAAGGTCTAAAATGACAAATAACCAAGTTTTTGAAAGAAAAAAAAAGAAGTCAAATGCTCATTTGTTGATGTCATGATTATGTGAAATTACATTATTACCCTTCTTTTTTTTCTTTTTCTTATTTTTCTTCGATGTGGGAAATCTTCCTTTGCACATCGTCTTATTCTTCTCCGACTTCTTCTCCTTTGTACATCTTCTTCTTCTTCTCTGGCACGACAAGTCAATGCAAGTAGCTCCAATGTGACCAACTTCAATGAGCAAGAGACGAGAGAGAGGAGTAATTTTGTGAGTGAGGAAACAAAAAGAGAGCAAGATGAGCGAAACTGAGAGATACAATGATTTGCGAATGATAAAAAGAAGAAAGAGCGAGACGAGCTAGAACGAGAGACATAGTGATTTATAAGTGAAAAAAGAAGAGAGGGAGATACTACTTTTCCGCATGCATATGAGTATATTTTGATAATTTTACCCCAATTTGACGTCAAGAAATGATTATTCAACAATTTTTAAAAAATCGAATCATTTCATATATATATATATATATCTAATTTTTGAGTCATCTATCCGATAGATTTTAAAAATGTAGAGAAAAAGAAAAAGAAAAAAGAAAAAAGAAAAAAGAAGATAGTTTTTCTCTATGCCGTGATGGACGGTTGTCCGAAAGTTAGGAGTAGGATGAGAGGGTTCTAGAAAGCGTGGGCCGTGGGGGCGTTTAGACCACTCGAAACTTCAAACGGCCGTGTTTCTTTGGTTTTCCACCTCTCATTTCCACCCCCCTTTCTTCATACGCCAAAACAAACGCCTTCACACAACTTTCCCATTCATGACCAAATAACACTCTCCCCATATACAATTTCTTTCTCTTTTCTTTCTTTTTAGAAAAATACAAATTCTAGAGGTACAAATTGAAGTTATGATAATTAGTTAAGCTATGTTTCAATAAAATTGATACTTTTACTAAATATTTAAATTATAAAAAATAAAGTAGCTTAAAATAATATTTTAGTTCCTATACCTTTATTTGACAAATTTTACTCTATACTTCTAAAGTTATTTCTTATTCAAATAATAATAATAATAAGGTTTAAATCCTATTTTAGTCCCTAAATTTTGAATTTTGTTCTATTTTGATCCTTAAACTTTAAAAAACATTCGTTTTAGTTCCTAAACTTTTTAAAAGTAGTTATTGTGATCCCTACTATTAAAATTATGTTGACTCTTCAATCGAAATGTGAGGAATCTTGTATTTTTTTGTGACTGGGCTCTAGATGTATTGAGCAAGATAAATATAAAGTAAAATGCCAACAATCAACACGCCAAAATACTAAACCATCGAAATCTTGAATTTGAAATAACCTTTGAATTCTCCTGCTTTGTCACCTGATTCAAAATTGAAACTTTTGATTTTTTTAGTGTATTTAACTTATTTGATAGCTCAGTCATCCAAAAATACAAGTCACCTCATAATTTTGTTAAGAAGTTAACAAAATCTTAATATATTAGGGACCAAAATAACTTTTTTTTTTCCTTTTTAAGTTGAGAGACTAAAACGAACATTTTCAAAAGTTTACGAATCAAAATAAAACAATATTCAAAGTTTAGGAAATAAAACGAGCATTTTTAAAAATTTAGGGACTAAAATATAACATTATTCAAAGTTTAGAGACTGAAATAAGATTTAATATAATGGGAACGTTAATGGCGACTAAATTGTTTAAGGAAGAAAATTTACAACAAACAAACTACATAGACTAATTTTAAAATTTAATTGAAAGTATATTGATTAAAAATAAATATTTAATGATATAAGAGCTCGAATACAATCATATCTAAAATGTAAAGACTAAAATAGTATTTCAATAAAACAAAATTTTGGTTATTTCAATTGTCGAGTTATATTAAATTGAAACGTCTATATATTTTTGTTTGGAAAAAAACGTATTGATGTCTTTAGGGACAACTCATGAATTTTATTTTTATTTTTTACTTCCTTATTCGTGTCACATTTCATGCCAATTCCCATTTAATAGAAATTTATAGTTAAAAAAAAAAATAGTATGATTGAAGGTAAATACAAGCATAGTTTAGCGATTTAGACACAAAACTTTTGTATCAAATATCTAAATCCCCACACCAATTAAATTCCAATTTTCACCTGCAATTAAACTTGGGGAAAAAAAAAAAAAAAAGACACATCTCCACCTCATGCTGTATTCTAGAAAAATAATTTCATTTTTTTTAATAAAAATTAATTAAAATATAATTGAAAAATTATTTCAGTAGTTGTCAAACACTTCAATTCCTTAAAACATGATTTATTTCTAAAATTGAACGTTTGAAAATGTATTTCAAATACTCTCGAAGAGTGTATACTGACAACTTAGATAGGCCTATTAATATACAAAGATTAATAATATACGGACTAATATTTATGAAGTAAAAAAGTTAAATAGACAAAACTATTGAAAATTTTTAAATGTATGAAATGTATAGTTTGATAGAATATCAATATTTCTAAATAGATTAAGATTGATTGAAGAGTTAAAATATTTGAAATAAAAAACAACAATAAATATTTTAAATGATAAAATTGTTGAAAATATTCTTAAGTATAGTAAAACGTCTATCTTTTAGTGATAGGTCGTGATAAATATCTATATGTAGATAATATATGTCTATCACGATCTATCACAAATAAATAGTGACATTTTGTTATATTTGTAAATAAGTTTTTCATTTTTTTATTTGAAAATCGTCCATAGTTAAAAGAGAATAAATATTTTTGTGTACACAAATCATAAATTGAAAATAGAATATTTAAACATCCAAGGAAAAAAATGGGGCAATTACAATTTTAATTAAAAATAAATCGAATATTTGGAGTGTGTCTCTCATTTATGGTTTTTTGCAAACATGACAAATCCCACCCATGCGACCATGATTCACTGACTCCCGCTTGGAATTTGATTGTTATCTGATTTTTATGTGATTGTTATGTAATTGCTATCTGATTTTCATTTGATATTTGTTGTTATATGATTGTTATCTGATTACTATATGATATACTAATGAATTATTGTTTGACTACTATTTGATTGCTATTTGATATTGATTGTTATCTAGTAGCCATCTTATACTGATTTGCTATCTAATGGTTATTTGATTGCTATTAGATATTATTTTTTTTTTAATTTTTTTTTTATTGTTAATGATATCAATTGCTATCTGATTGTTGTCTGGTTACTATCTAATACTGATTGTTGACGATTAGATTGCTATATGATAATAGTTATCAAATTGTCAATAATACTAATTGTTACCTGATCGTTGTATACAACAATTGAGTAAGACAATTGATTAAGGTTGTTGATTTGAAAATGGAAAGAAAAGGAAAAGTTGGGGGAAAATCTAAAATGAGGAAGAAAAAGACAAATAAATATTTTTTTTAAAAAAATCAATATAGATGTGTTTTGATTCCAACCAATAAAAATGGAAAAGCTGTAAATTACCACAAAACAAGAGTTAAAATTTTAGCTTCAGTTCTTTAAAAACAAAACCAATACACTAGAAAGGAAAAACAAAATTCTTATATATATATATAATTTGAAAATGGTAAATAAAAAATATCTCATTTGTTTTTTTTATTGGATAAAAATATAATTTCATAACCTAAAGAAAAAGTAATAGAATTTAAATTGGATAAAGAAAAATCAAGGAAGAGATGAATATAATAAAAAATCAGATGTTATCTATAGAAATCAAAGATGCAAAAATCAAAGACAGGTTTAATTCAGGGTAATTTTGGAATAAGATAAAAATTTGAAATCAAACTTCTTGATTTTGATTTTCAATATTATCATAGTTGAAAAATTTGAAAAATTGATACTCATAGCAATTTTTTCAAGAAAAAAAGAAAAAAGAAAAAAGAAGAAAATTTGTGGAAAGAGAATTTACTATTCAGGTAGAATAATTAGGTTTAGGTATTTACTAAGAAATTTAGGAGGTCATTATTAAAGGTAACAACAAAGTGTGGCCCTAAGCCGCAGTAACCCTTCTTCTCTTCTTCTCTTCTTCTGCTAAGACCACCTTCATTTTTTCCCGTCCTCCAAGCAATTTGGAAACCTCATTTGTTTCCATTTTTCATTCTTTGAATTCGTATTTCGATCGCCATTCCAATATTCAATCATCAACTCGATCAGGTTTCGGCTCTTATGGCTGTTGGTGAGAATTGCTGATGGTCTTTTATTTCTTTAAGAAGCGAGTGTTTGATTTGATTGTTGCAGGATGAACTCGTTGGCGGAGAGGATGTTGAAATCGGCTCGAGGGCATGATTCTTGGATTGGCTCGGAGGAGGAAGCTCGGAGACTTGAGAGAGATGGGAATGATTCTTCGATGTTGGTTGTGATGAGTGATGAGGTTCGGCTTTCTGCTTCTCCGTCTCATCCTTCGAGTGATACTGCTTCTAATGTGAAATTGGGGTTTGGAGAACGCGCTTTCTCTGCTGCTGGTGCCGCTTTTCTTTCTGCAGTCATTGTGAATCCTCTTGATGTTGCCAAGGTATTGTTGAATCGGAGTTCTCTTTGTTGTTTATGTGTTAGATACTTGAATTGTCTGGGAATGATTGGAGATATGTAGTGAGGTTCATTCGGATGGCTGGTTAAGTACCTTTAGGAACAAGTTATGGCTTTCTACACCATGGCCATGCATGTCATATGCCTTTGATTAGATGACCAGTGAAATACCTGTTATTTGATTCTGTGAATAGGATGGTGGATGATTTAAGAGATATTTTCTTCTTCCAAGTCTTGGAGATGATATGATAGTTGTTCAACTCCTTAAGTTTCGCCTAATGTTTGAAACCATGGAGAAATGAGGAAAGAAAAAGTTGTTAAATGTTGATGTGATATTTTATCTTGGACTTCAAAAATTTTCAATTATGTTACTATTGATTTTGAATTTTGAGGATTTGGATATATACTGTTGATTTTGAATTTAATAATTCTCTATTTAAATGTTGATGTGATATGTTGATTGGGTTAACAAGTGATGGTTTAACTTAAAATGATGATATAACAATAAGGGAATAGGTCACCTAGATGAAGTACGAGTGAGCAAGCCAAAAAAATTGGTTTAAAATGTATTGGGCATGGGTGCCATGCCATCATATCAGTACTAATGCATTGTATCATCGGGTGACCAGTATTAAGTTGTTTAGGCGTGAGTAGTATTACACTGGGTGACCAGTTAAGAACTCCTCGTATTGCATCCTTTTAAAAATTTTAATTTGACTCGCATGAATGTATGAAAAAGAAATGTACTGTGCCTACCATCTTATTGAATTTTTGGCTTGCCCTGCCTGTATTTTATCTAGCCAGCTTGGCACATGCCAAATTATCTCTTGTTAGTCCAATCAAGGTGTTAACGTCAATACACAAGTATTGGTATTGATGTCAAGTACTTATTAGAGTCGAAGTAGTCAAGAACATAAGTATTTTTAGGAAAAAAAAGATTCAGAGTCTAAATTTATAATTTAACCTTAATTTTATAATTTTGAAGACTCCTTGAAAAGTATGAGCACTCTGAGATGTTCTTAAAATTTTCTGTATATTATTCTGGACCTTGAATCAGTGTCATCTTCTAGTGTATATATATACATGGGGCTGCTCCTCATTTCTCCTCTGTTCTGCAACCTTAATTATGTATAATTGGCCTCCCCAGCATATTCTACAATCTAAGAATTTGTCTGCTTTTTGAATTACTAGACAAGGTTGCAAGCTCAAGCTGCAGGAGTTCCTTATTCGCATCCTCTTAGTGATTGGACCAGTCGCATGGCCTTCTTTGGACCAAACACGGTTGGTTCCCTTACCTATAAGTCTGATTGATTTTTATCCATATCTTGGATGTAGCTCCTTTAGAATCTAATCACGTTTCTGATTTTTATTTTGTTTTACTGCACGATATATGATGTTACAGTGTATTTATATTTGATGGCTGGCTAATTACTTTAGTTTTCAGGACATTCATTCCCTTTCCATGTTTTTTCTTTTAATTCTTTAATGCATATAATTTTCCTTACATGTATATCGTCTGTTACATTGTAACATTTGTTTGGCTCTTTCTAGAATTCCCGAACTTTTCGTGCTAAGGTAGAATTTGATTTCTGATCAAAGAACAAAATATATTTGGGTTTAATTGAATTCAAGTAGTTACTTGATCATTGAAAAAGTTACTTCATTTGTCTCATAGATAATTGCTTCAAACAGTGAAACTTCAGTGACTGTGTTTATACTTCTAAGCTAGCAATGAATACCTTACTTTATTTGTCTCATAGATGATTGAGTTTCACTTCAAAAGCTATTCATTCTAAATCACATCATAGAACTAGAACCTAGTTTTGTAGTTTACAATTTGAGTTGATAACAATGGATTGATTGAGAAGAAGTCCTTTGTGTCATTCCATATAGCTGGCGTGCTTTCTCTAATGCCTTAATGGAGCTATCGGCATATTATCAAATCTAATTTTAATGTTTTGCTTCATTTTGAAAATTTTATTTTTGGATATTTTTACTCTTCTACTTTGTTTGGATTTGATTCCCTCTTTTAGTCTTGAATTAATCTTTGATTTCTACATACTGTGCCAGATGTTTGCAGATTTAAGGTGTTCTCCTTCTTGTGCCCGTGCTGGTATTCATGGTACAGTAGCAATATGTCCTCCTGATTGTTTTCAGTACAAAGGGACGTTGGACGTCTTCTACAAAATCATTCGACAGGTTTGTCAGTTTTCTCTTGTTAATCGTGACCGATGGATACACTTGTGATTCATTTCTTTTGTTTTTCTTGAGGACTACTTCAGCTTCTAGTACTGAATGATGTAACACAATTGGCTTGTAAACTAGAAGTTCACTGTATAAGTTGGGCTGTGAGTTTCTAATGGGTTATGAACTATGTATTTATTTTGATGTTGATTATACCCAATAAAATTCCCAGGAGGGATTTGCTAGGTTGTGGAGAGGCACAAATGCCGGCCTAGCTCTTGCTGTTCCCACGGTACGACTTCATATTTATCCAAGGCCTTCCCTCCCATTGTCTAAAAGTTTTTTTTTCCCCGATTACTTGTATGGTCATGAATATTGTTCCCCAAGGAATGATTAGTGTCTTTTTTTTATTTAAAAGAACAGGTGGGAATCTACTTACCTTGCTATGACATATTCCGTAACTGGTTAGAAGAGATCACTTCTCAGAATCGTCCTGGTGCTACTCCTTATGTTCCTTTAGTCGCTGGGGCGTTGGCACGTTCTTTGGCTTGTGCAACTTGTTATCCAATTGAGCTTGCTAGAACTCGCATGCAGGTAATGAGCACACCTGGAAGCATAGCTGAAACATCTTTAGGATGTTGTTCATCTTGTGGGTCCCAGACAACTTTTTTTGTTTTCTATTTTATGTTTTTCAAAAATTAAGCTGGTTTACGTTTTAAAGTATTTTCAAAGTCACAGAACTTAAAATATTGTTTTTCAAGAACCTTTTTTTTTTTTTCTGAGATTTTTTTTAATTATTATTATTTTTAATAAATAAATTTCTATTTCGTTTTTCTTTTTTTTTTTTTTTAAAAAGAAGGGGAAATACAAAAAAAAAAAAACAAAAACAAAAATTGGATAGTAAATAAGCTTAATTTGATATAAACAATGAACGGTAAAAATGTTATAATACGGGAAGTTAATAACCAAATTTGTTCAGTAAATTTAAATGAAAATCTGCCATCTTAGTTATGCAAATGCTTATTGTTACACATTTCCAGTTGAGGATGGGTTTCTATATTATGCCATCTTTCTTTATTCGTGTTAAATTATTGTGTAGATGAAACCTAGTTGCATCTGATTACTTTTAGGAACGGATATTCAGACTGTATCTCGATTTTGGACTCATTCTAAAATATGGAAAAAAAACATTGGCATAGTATCCTTAAAGGATGCGCTTTTAGTTTTGCCATACATTGTTACAAAACATAACTTCAGCAATCAATACTTCAAGATGCGTGCATGTTTGTGTTGTTAGCTTTTGATTATAATTTCCTTTTATTTATTTGTGTTCGCATATTTTCTATGTTTTGAGTTTCACATGTTTTTTTTATTTACTTATTTTTTAGTACTGAATTTCACATGCTTGATTAGTTACTAGTTGGAAGTTGCTTGGGTTGTGGCATTCAGTTAAATGAATGGTGTGGTTAATTTGTTTCTGTGTAGGCATTTAAGGAGATGCGAATTGGCAAGAAGCCGCCTGGGGTCTGGCAGACTTTACTAGGTGTTGTCTCCAATGTTAAGAGCACAACTAATGGTGAAACTGCCTGTAAGTTAACGTCTAACAGGTGCAAATTTCTTTTAAATTGTGCTTTACACCTGTCCAAATTCAGGTGTAATTTCTTACCTCGGTTAATGAATCTTTAGCAGCAAAAAGTTACCGTGCCTTATGGACTGGAATGGGGGCGCAGCTTGCACGTGATGTTCCATTCTCAGCAATTTGTTGGTCAACCCTTGAACCAGTGAGAATTTAACTATCCAGCTGTAGTGAGGTTTTATTAGTCTGTAATCCACTGTACTTTATGTTTTAATGGGCTTCCTTCATTTTTGTAGGTCAGAAGGAAACTCCTTGGATTGGTAGGTGACAATGCTAATGCAGCCAGTGTGTTTGGGGCCAACTTTTCTGCTGGTTTTGTTGCTGGATGTCTTGCTGCTGCCGCTACATGTCCCTTGGATGTTGCAAAAACGCGACGACAGATAGAGGTTTTTTCCTTTCTAAATTTTTTGCCTGTTGTTCTTTTCTCAAGGGTTAAGTACTTTCGGGTTTTTTTAAAAAGTTAACATTCATTATCTGCTACTCCACCCACACAATTCTAAGTATAGTAATTAGGCCTGTCGTCCACATTTGAAAATGTAACAGATCTATGTAAGGATTTTTACACGGGTTCTGACTATTTTTCATTATACCTTTTTCTCCCCACATATCCATGTAACTTATTAATTTTTTTGCAACTTTCAGAAGGATCCGGTGAGGGCACTGAGAATGACAACGAGGCAGACACTGATGGAGGTTTGGAGGTATTTCACTACTTCGGACTATTAAATTATAGTAGGTTTTTTAGAGATGCTTTTATCCTTAAATTAGTTTCACTAGGAAGACACCATCAAGCATGAAAACTTTTGAAGGGCTCCAATATTTCTTCTCTAATGAGCTATTGCATCGATTTTGGTAATCAAGATATGATCTAAAGCAGCTTTAGTTTTTAGCTTTAATTAATAAAGTCAATCGATTGGACTGTGCTGTATTTGACTAAAATTGAATTGAACTTTGAAACCAGGGATGGTGGAATGAAAGGATTATTTGCTGGAGTTGCACCTCGTGTTGGCCGTGCAGGCCCATCAGTTGGGATTGTGGTATCATTTTATGAAGTCGTGAAATATGTTCTTCATCGCCAATATCCAACTTCAGCTTCATGACAGGGTAAGAGCTGCTTATTGCCCTCTTCTGGTGTAAGCTGTGCATAGGAGGAACTCATCGACCAGAGTTCATTTTGACATACTGTGTATTCCATAACCTGCGGACTAAATACATTGGGTATACAATCTCAGTTTTGTAGATTTTGTCTAGGCCAGTAGGTGCAGATAGAATAACTAATAGCACCCTCACCCTACAAAAAAAAAAGGAAAAAGAAAAAAAAAAGAGAAAGGACTATAGAAGGGGTGAACAAATTTTGGAGGCGTAAACTAATTTTGAGTTGCTAAGATGGGCTGAAAAGTTCTGTGACATATTTTCATTTATTCCTAAAAGTAATATTATTATTTCTCTCTCTCTCTCTCCCCTTTTTTACCACTTCAGTTGGGAAAATCTTCTTTTTATCATTTTGGTCATTCAAATCCTTGGCAACACTTTTATCCGTGTATAAAATATCCTTACATCATAGTAAAGTCTCCCTTCTATTGCCTTTATTAAACTGTTTGTACCGAGATATTCCGTAGATTCAAGTAAAACATCCCTCGTATCTTTATCTATGTGCTTAAAATATCCATGTCGGAGTAAATTCTCACTTCTCATGTCTTTATTAAAACTTTTTTGTACAGAGATATCCCATAGATTCAAATAAAATATATCCTCCTTACGCGTAAAGTAGGGTTGTTTCAGAATTGGCATTTCATTGCATTCTTTTTCTATTTCTCGGGAAAGATATACTTTCATTGGCCCGAACTTTTGGGCGTGTCTGCTGTCAGCCATCTTTTGTGCATCTGAAAAGGCTAATGATTGGAGATTTGAATTGTTTGTGCTTTGAAATTAGAATTGAATAGCAACTCTGTACCTTAAAAGGGAACTGCCTGACCAAATCATCAAACAACCTTCTAAATGCTAACTAAATCAAGATATTTGGAATGAAGTGGATATCATTCATTCGAGCCCATGGAATCAACTGTTCATATAATTCTTATAGAACAGTAGTATAGGAATTATTTTGTCTTGAGCTTTTGGTAATCTTTGTTATATTTCTTCTTATCAATTTGTTTGAGAAATAGAATGGTCGACCTTACATGTTATACTCGGACATGTTAAAATTACGATCTTAACACACACACGCAAAACCAAAAAGTCTTTGCCTTTTTGATTTGGAATCATAAATTTTACTGTGTTATTTGATTGATAAAAAATAGCTCAGTTCCATACCATGTGTTCTTAGAGAGGGCACTTGCAATACACTAAAGCTATTAGGTAGATGGTTATCTTCAGGGAAACCACAAAAGAGGAAGTAAAGAACCCATCAGAAGTCTTTGAAGATTTAAATGACTGAACCCTTACTGCCTGTATCTCTCTGTCTCTCTCATCCTCTTCTTCTTTTTCCAAACCCTTCAAGGTGAGTCATTATCCAATACCTCTCTATTTCTTCTGGTTTCCGCCCTGGGATTCTGCCTGCTATCAGATCCCACCTGCAATGAAAAACCATTCTCTTAGAAACTCAGATGCTTGAGGTAATGGTGGAAAGCAATGGAGGAGAGAGAACAGAATCTATCTCCATTTCTTGTGGAGAAAGGTGGGAGAATTCTGTAAATCTGAGTTGCTTTGAACTCTACTTACCTATCTCCAATCAGCTTATGCATTCTATGGATAAGATCTTCCTCTTGTGCTGTCATAGTTATAAACTGCCACCTAGTGCTGCTGACTTCTGTTAGATAATAAGCCACAAATTCACAAAATGGAAGCAGGACTTAAAATATCATCAAAAAGTGAGAAAATCATGAAGAAGAGACCAACTTCAGGATGATTAATTTGGACACGGAAAGTAGAAAATCGAGTTAATGAATAATGAAAGAAACCTTCAGATTCTAGTAGGGTGATTTTGGCTTGTTTCTGGTGACGATGATTGTCCATGTTTCCTCAAAGATTAGAGGCAAGCACAAAAACAGGAAGCTAAAGAACTGGGGATGAAAGAATTTTAGGAAAAACTGTGATAGACAGGTTTGGAACATCTAGGGGGAAATTTAAGTTTATGTGCATGCCTGTATTTTCTTCTTCCCACCAAACTTTAGGAAGTAAGTTTGTTGGTTGACTTGTTGGGTTGGTAGACTTGTAGTTGACAACTTACAGGGATAAAAGACAAGATTAAAATATTGAAATCTTAGAGAGAGAAAGAGAGAGAAAGAGAAAGAGAGAGAGAGAGAGAGAGAGAGAGAGAGAGAGAGAGAGAGAGAGATGTTCTAGGGGGAAGGTCATGTAGTAGCTTCATTCCTTTAGAAAAACAACTAGGATTTTGCCATAATCAAAAGTGTGGATATAAGCTCAGCACCCACCAACTAAAAACAGATAAGCAAGACAGATAAACATGGACAATAGTTTAATACAGCTGTGAGAAGGCACCAACTAAACTTGAAATGGGTGCCTAAAACTCTGATATGTCACCTTCTTTCTCCACTCTGATTGTTTTAGGCAGTGCAGAGCCTTGTAATCTCACCCAAAATATTATATTCAACTGGTAGTTGGGAACCTGGGGAAATGGTCTATTGCCTGTGTTCAGTTCAGCTAACCTTCTTCCCAACTGCACTGCACACACACATATTCAGATATGACACATCTTATCCTGAACTTGTGCTCAGTATTCCAATTGCAACAGACCCCCTCCCAAGCAAGGACATGCAAATGAATACAAAATTATTTTGTCTGTTCAGAACTCCTTCCCTTCTACTTCACTTTCTTCACATGCTTCCTTAGATTTGTTCACACACCATGAGAAAAAGGGGGAGAGAGGTAATAGGAAGGGGGCAATGATACAGTAAACTAGTTTCACCTTGAGAGAGAGAGAGAGAGGGAATTAGGGTATTAGGGAGATGAAGCATTGATTGACAGGAAACAGTGTCATCTTGAAGAAATCCAAGCAAAATGGAACATTACCATACAGTGCGAAAAGGTGAAGGCAGGCAGAATTATGTCAAAATCAATGGTACCAACACAAGCTTCAAAACAGAAAGAAGACAAGTTTTGTAGGCCTTTTCACCATTTAAAATTCATTGATTTTCTCTCTCTAGTTGTCAGTTGCAGACTATAGCTTCCTCAATTATTCATGCCCATTCTAATTTCTACCACAACACATTATCTTCTTGATTAAATCTCCATTTCTTTCAAGTATTTGGTGGGTTTTGATGCATTCTTATCATTATGCAACTACTCCATTTGATAATGCTCAATTTATGTGCTCCACTAATTTGCAGGTCCAAAAATTTTAAGCCTTTTCACAATGGACATATATTTTTTAATTGAAAAAAATTCTCTTACTCTTAGATTGCAATTCTATGTTATTTAATGCCGTACATTCTGTGCACATTTTCATGCCATCTTACTCTAAGTTGACTAAAGTCAAATGTTTCTGAAACCAAGTCAAATGTTTCTAAAACCAAGACTACCTTTGAAGTTACATCTACCTTCAATTAAACAGCTCAATCAGTTATCTAACTCGATCAAGAGTTGGAACAGTTTGTTTTGTGTAATATAATCATTATCTTTGGATCTCGTTTTGATGAATTGGTTTAAATGCGTGTCTATCTTTTATTCGTAAATTATAGATAAACTAAGTCAATTATTTATCGTCGTTCGAAGGTCATTTCAACTAGTTTTGACATACTTTTAACAAAGAAGTCAAATGTTTAATTCGTCAATCTACTGGTTTTTTGGTGATTTGATAACCAATTTATCAATCTATTGGTTTAGGTTTGTTTTTATTTAAACTTATTTTTTCATTTGGTTATGAATGATTATTTTAGGTGGTTGTTCCTAATGGTTTGATTTTTGAGAAAAAAATAAATAATATATATTTGTCGGGTTCAATTTTTCTTAAACCAATAGGATCAATACATCGTCCATTGTCGATTAATAAAACAATAAAAACAAAATTAACCTACTCATCCCTTAGCCATCAGTTTGACTATTTGAGTAGAGACAAATGCAATGTCACTTGAATTATATATATGTAAAACATGTTGGTTACATTAATGGAAAAACCATCATCAGACCAGTACAAGCACTTATTGGTTATACAAGTTAGAAGATAACACTACTGTTGAGTAGTTGACCCTATATATAGTTTATAAGAATTCATGACTACTTTAAATTTTCATTTTGTTGGCGTTTGGATCTCGTTCTCGTTGATTTACATTGTGGATGTGCGGTGGCCTTGACCTCCAACTCACTTCTCTTTGGTCTGATCTTGATCTTGTCTGAATTAACCTACGTAAGAGATCCTCGCATCGGTGTAATACCGAGAATAGCTAATTCAGCTATTTTGGAGATTACTAACTTTCCCGTTTTGGGTGGTTAAATGGGGATATTTATAAGCCAGTTCTCTGATACATATCCACGGTTGCATGTAACAATAGGGATGTTAGGGACGTTTCTAGTGCTTGAGGTTGCAGTGTGTGTCTGATCTCTTCTCATTTATTTATTGATTGATATATATTTACTGGCTTGGTTGGTAGGTTGAAACCTCGAGGCACCGACCTTTCCCTTTTGGGATGCACAATCTCATATGCCTTTTCCTGATATCATTTGTGCTTAGACCTGCCTGTGAGTTTTGTATCTTGCCTTGGGCAACCCGTAACACATTTTACATTGTTAATAATAGAAATACAATTAGTTATGAATTTGGCATTAAGTTCTTTTAGGGTTTGAGTAGGAGTGTACACAGGTTTGTGTTGCGTTTCGTGTATACTTCATATTAACTGATCGAATAGTTAGCCTTAAGCTGTGCCTTTGATGAATGAATTGATATATATGTATGAATTAATGCAAGTTTTTTTTTATCTAAACCAAAGTATAAGTTTAAACAAGTTTTCTTGGTGAGTCCAGCGTTGAATGCAGAGACTTACACTAAAGATGCTTTTGGATTCAAAGAATGATTTTATGCGATGGATATTAATTGATGTGTGGATGAGTGTCTATAGACTAAAATGACTACTAACTAATGACAAAGAATTGTGATAATGAGTGGTGGTGATGAAGGTGAATACTGTAGATGCGATGCGATGAAAGGTGTGTAATGGGTGGTGATATGATGAATGATAAATTTTGTTCTAACAGTGTGATGCATGGAAATGAAGTGAAAATGATGGTGGTAATTACAACGACAGTGAAGCAGTATGCGAGGGAATTGAGTGAAATATCAGTTGATAAAGTAGGGTTGAGAAAGATTCACTAACATTTTCCTAAATAATGCATAAGTCATGCATTCATGTCATTAAGTCATAAAATAAAAAACTCATCTCTTGGTGTTTTCAAGCCACAATATCCTGTCTCTAGGATGCATGCTTAAGTTAATTTAAGACCAAATGTTAACTTTATTTCTAAAGTACTTAACTTTATTTCTAAAGTACTTCTCTCCTTGTTTAATAAGATCTACAGTCACTTACTTTCTCAAGCATATGATTATTTTTTATTTAAATCAATCTCTTAATTAGAATCAAGCAATATACTGGACATACATTAAACAAGATGAGCTTTAACTTGTGCAAGACTTGAAGATAATGCTAGTTTGACTTCCTCAATAAAGACTTAGTTACTCACAATGAAAACGAAGACATGAATGGACGGAATGTGGTCGAAATCATATTTATATTAAGAAATCAAGTCTTTCAATCCCAAATCACTTAATATAAATGTGAATAGTAAGAACAAAACAATAAGGATAGAGAATGAAAGTATCAAGCTGCTAGTTACAATATCTTGCTTCTTTTAGCTTGTATAGTGGCTGCTTCAATGGTGGTGGTCGAGTTCTCTCTCTCCATTTTCAATGAAGAAGACCGAGTTCTCACTCATAATTCTCAAAAGAAAAGCTTGTAGGATCGATGGCAATGGTGGATTTAAGCAAAGATTTAACCAGTCTCTCGATGGCGAGTCTCTATGCTTAGCAAAATTCTGATGGGCCATTTATAGTTGTCCAGGGAAGCTTCTTTACCTCTTTCTAATGATTCACTGCCACCTATGTATTTAATTTCATGCTCTACAACACCAATTGTTTGTGTCATCGGTTCTGCTACAAATGTCTCAAATCAGCTACCAACTCGCATTTTGATTTAATATCCACTACCCACACATTTGTTGTTTTCTCTCTTCGTGCTTTCCTACTCAATGTGTAGTTTTCTGCATTCAAATTGGGCATCGATCTAATATCTTTTCATGCGTCTATGGCTACAACTTTTGTTTCCATTGTTATTTTTGCTTCTTTTCATCATAATAATATGTTTTGTGATGTTAGATTCTATACTTCTCAGGATATTGTGTTTTGTGAATGCATGAACGCAAAGTATAATTATATACATGAATTGAAGGAAATCTAAACAAGATATCCTGTGAATGGAAGCAGATCGTTCCAAATCCCATTGAGAATGAACACAAACAATTACAGTCTTACATGGAAACGATTGTGCATAATCAGAAATTACAGCATGCTAGTTATAAAGGAACAAACAAGGGTTCGAGTATGCGAATCTTTGAAGAATCTTTCTTCATGTATCCCTCGATTATTCAGCAAATTGTTAAATCAGCACGAACTCGAACATAACAAGCAGAACATGATCTCAATGAACGCCTGAATGTACCTAGATCCCAATCGAATCCAACTCGATCCTTGAACGGAATTAGAATACCACCACAATGGTTACCTTGGTATTCTCGGTGTGAGAATCCAGGAGTTGTGGGCTCTGTATGATTTTGGATTGAGGAAAATAGGGGTAGACAATCGAGTAAGTGGGAGATGAATGCTGTCTATTGTATAGATGAAATACTCGATCGTTTAGTAAACGGAAGCCTATGATATAGACTTTACTACTCGATCGTTTAGCAATAAATAAATGAGTAACTATCGTATAATCAATTCGATCGTGTATGCTCTCTATGCTATCGTTTAGTAAAACCATTTTACATGATAGTCTTTTTGTGAGATTATTCCGAATGAATCATCACTTTAATTTTGGAAAAATATTTTCCTTTTTATCTCACATGTACCATAAAACTTCCAATAATCTCCCACTCAATTCGGTTATTAGAGAAAAAGAATAATTAATTATCATATAATTGATATGTTATAAATAAATAAAATAACCTAAATAAATAAAATAACCAACTTATCATATTATATTTATAACCTATAGTTTTAATATTTCATTATATGAAACATATAAACCATAGTTCTTTTTCTATTTTATCATATTTAATATAAATCATATTTATATTAATTCTTCCAATTAATGTATCTAATACATCATATCAATTATATCACATATAATTGAATTTCCTTTTGTTAGTTTGAATACTTCAAATTAACCCAAAATCTGATTCTCAACTTGAATCCATTGAGCTACAAAAGAGACCTCATGGACCTGTAGTTTGAAGCTCCAACGGTACGTGAATAACCGATTAAACTCTTTAATCACGAGATCCACCATCCGTTAACTGTTGGTTATTCCACTAAAGACTGACAGCTGCACTCTTCGCACTACAGATATATTTCTGTGTCCATATGACTAATCAAAAGTGCGATAACCCTTCACAAAGCGCTCGTAAGTACAACTAGGCCAATTCATCGTTTTACCCCGTATAGTTATATCTAATTCCTTAAGTATCACTGATTCCTCTAATGAACAAGAAGTCATAGTTCTACTATGACTAAATCCTCTTGAGCTAGGAGAGGGTGTGCACTATATTCAAGACCCGGAATCAGCCCTTAAGGGAGAAATTTATCTACTTACCTATGCTTCAAGGAATGAGTGAACTTCGCCTTGTGTAGCTGAGCTCCTAACTCCCCAATTAGACGAATCCCTAAAATGGTAGGCTTGTTGAGTTGAGGCTACTCTCACCCATACAAATCAAAGGACCGCTCTCATAAGCAGGAGTTCCCAACTCACTCAGGATTAAGGTCATGTCACTTATGGTCATTTTAATGAAATGTAAGTCTTAATTATCAACGGTGTTATATAAAGAGACTAATCATTTCGTGGTCCAGTCTTATACAAACTCTTTGTATAGGATACTCTCGCTCGCATGTCTCTACATGAATGGTCAGGATCAAACCATATGTAGCACTTTACAACACTTGTAACATCTACAAAGTGGGCCGTATCCGTAGCGTCAACAGGATAAGGTATCCCTCCTTTATCCATCTACTATAGACCATTTAGGTTATTTCTTAATGCATGATCCACTTGTATGTATCCACATACATGCTTAAGTGACATAAAATAACCACAAATCTTAGTATATTAGATTTGAGTAAATTCTTATAAATAACATTTATTTTTTTAATAACAATATGTTGTTTACAAAATGTTTACAAATTACGAGACTACCGGGAGAATTAGAACACCAATCCCAAAAATCTCCCACTTGTCCTAATGCTTCGGGAGACTAATGTACAATACATAAACAGTACAATATACAATAAACTAGGCATACTCTATGCCCTAGTATCATCTCCCACTTGCCCTAGACAAGGTGCCGCATGTCCCGTAGACCCAGACTCTCCAGATGATTGTCGAACACTTTAGCTATGAGAGACTTTGTAAATGGATCAGCAACGTTGTGCTCTGACGCGATCTTCGTGACTATCAAATCACCGCGATGCACAATCTCCCCGATCAAATGATACTTTCGTTCAATATGCTTGCCTCTTCAGTGACTCTAAGGTTCTTTTGAATTTTTCACAACCCCACTGCTACTCAATAGAGTGTGATCGACAAAGACATATTTGTAACAACTTCCAAATCGGTAAGAAACTTCCTAAGCCAAACAGCCTCTTTAGAAGCTTCACAAGCGGCTATGTATTTGGCTTCCATAGTGGAATCCGCGATGCATCCTTGCTTGATGCTTCGCCAAACTACAACTCCTCCATTTAGAGTGAACATTGACCCTGATGTCGATTTCCGAGAATCTCTACTAGTCTGAAAGCTAGAGTTTGTGTATCCTGTAAGGATCAAATCCTTATCTCCATACACGAGCATATAGTCTCTCGTTCTCCGAAGATATTTGAGAATCGTTTTAACCACCATCCAGTGATCTAATCCTGGATTGGACTGATATCGACTGACAATCCCTACTGCATAGCAAGTGTTAGGTCTAGTACATAACATTGCATACATGAGGCTTCCAACAACTGATGCATAAGGAATCCATCTCATTTCCTTAACCTTTTTGAAGTGTCTTAGGACATTGTTCCTTAGACAAAACAATTTCATGCTTGAAGGGTAATCAAACCCTTTTGGAATTCTACATCGAGTACCTGATCAACATCTTGTCAATGTATGATGCCTGAGACAAGGCCAACCTTTTGTTCTTATGATCCCTTATGATCTGGATCCCTAGAACAAACTGCACTTCTTCCAAATATTTCATTTGGAATTGGGCGGTTAGCCATTTCTTAATGTTAGTCTGAAAACCTACATCATTCCCAATGAATAGGATATCATCCACATACAACACTAGGAAAGCTATTGAGCTGTTGATGATTTTCTTGTAAACACAAGGCTCATTTGAAGGAACTTCTAATGAAGAGCATCCATGAGCGCGTTCGGATCTTTCCGATTTCATTGTGACCGAAATTACCACACACACATTCTATCAAATAGTTATATAATTTACACTAATTAACGACATGCTTCGATAAATAAAATACAAGGATTTGAGTTCATATACTATTTGAAGACATTTTTCAATTTCGAACTCAACGCAGTGGAAACAACCTCTGTGTTCTCTATCGCCCAGCAAAACAGTTGGCTATGGCAGCATAATCTTCTACACAACCGGTAGCAATAGAAACAAGCAAGAGCAAGTAGAAGCGGGGATGACACCACCACTTAGAGCACTTGGTATTCTCGGAATGAGAATCCAAAGTGTGGTTTTGTTAAATTTGGTAAAGGTCGAAGGAACGGGTTGATCGTATAGACGATAAGCAAGTGAGAGAGAAAACAATCATATAGCGGAGATGCTTATCGTTTAGAGAAAGCTACACGATTGTGTAGGTTTTACTAAACGATCGTCTAGTAATAGGTAAACGATCGTTTAGAAAACACAACACGTTAGGTGATTGTTTAGAGAACAGTGTGTGATCGTTTAAGCGATGAAGCTCTATCGTATAAGCTCTCGGCTAAGCGATCAAAGCTTCACACCGATTGCAATTTTTTTTGAACTCTTGCAAGATGAAATAAACTTTCATTTTATTCTTTGGTTACAATAACCGAATAATGAATTTTCCATTAATGCACGATCAAGGAGAAGATTTTGGTTAATTATCACATAATTAACCAATTTAATTAATAAATAAATATAATCATATTATATTCTTACCCTATAGTTTGATAACACATATCTACTATAGTAATTTCTCCTTCACTTGATATAAATCATATTTATATTTAATTTCATCCAAAATAATGTATCTTATACATTTAGTCAATTATATCATATATAATTAACGAGTTCAATTATATCATATAATTGAACTCCCTCTTGTCAATTTAAACATTTCAAACTGACCTAAAAATTGATTCTCGACTTTATCCAAGCTACCTAGAGGACCTTATGGACCTGTGGCTCGAAGCTCCAACAGTACGTGAATAGCTGACTAAACTCTTTAGCCATGAGATCCACCATCCGTTAACTGCCAGACATTTCACCAAAGACCAATAGTTGAACTTTTCTTACCATAAATATATTTCTGTGTCCATCGGATATAACCAATCATGAGTACGATGACCTTTCACAAATGCTTGTAAGTACAATTGGCCAATTTTTCGTTTTGCCCTTGTAGTTACATCTCACTCCTTAAGTACCACCGATTCCTCTAATGAACAATACAACATAGTCCAACTATGTGTGAACACCTCTCGGGCCAAGAGAAGGTGTGTGTGGCGCCACATCATTCAAGCCTTGGAATTAGTGCTTAAGGGAGCTATCTATCTACTTGCCTCTACCTCGAGGAAGGAGTGAATTCTATCTTGTGTATCTGAGTTCCCAGCTTCCAAATCAGACGAATCCCCGAAATGGTAGGTTTGAATCGGCGACCTGGCCACTCGTACCCATACAAATCAAAGGACCGACCTCAATGGAAGGAATTCCCAACTCACTCAGGATTGAGGTCATGTTACCTATGGTCATCCTAGTGAAGTGAAGTCTCTGTCATGAACGGTGTTATATAACGAGATGTTAACACTTCGTGGTCAGGTCTTATACAAACTCTTTGTATAGGACGCCCCCGCTTGCATGTCCCCTATACGAATGATTAGTATCAGACCATCTGTGACAAGTCACAACACTTGTGACCATTCCACAAAGCGAGCCGGATCCGTAACGTTATCAGGATAAGGTTTCCCTCCTATATCCATATACTAACGACCATTTTGGTTATCACTCAAGACATGATCCACTTGTATGTCACCATATACATGCTTAAGTTACATACATATAACTAGGGATTTTATGTTTATTGGTTTGTGGTAAAGCAAATAAAACATACAACTAAGCAAAAGCAAGATGTGAAGTAAATATCATATATTATACAACACAAGCTTTCGTACAAACTCTTTATAAACTACAGAATATGAGACTTTAGGACATCAACCCCAACATCATCAACATTCTGATCAAAGCCAAATGATTTGATCGCACTGTCAAATTGAATGTTCCAAGATCTAGATGCTTGTTTCAGTCCATAAATGGACCTATTAAGCTTGCAAATTTTTGCTCTTGATCTGGAATAATGACCCCCTCTGGTTGAGCCATGTAGATGGCTCCTCAAGATTACCATTCAAAAAGACAGTCTTGACGTCCATTTTCCATATCTCATAATCATAAAATGTGGCTAAGGACAGGGGAATCCTGATAGACTTCAACATGACAACAGGTGAGAAAGTTTCCTCATAGTCCACTCCCTCGACCTGGGTATAACCCTTTGTCACGAGTCTAGCTTTAAAGGTCTGCACCTTTCCATCTACATCTTTTTTCCTCTTGTAGATCCACTTATAACCTATAGGTTTAACCCCATTAGGTTGATCCACAAGTTCCCAGATGGAATTGAAGTACATAGACTCCATTTCCTGATTCATGGCTTTAATCCACTCATCCTTGTCAACATCTTCCATTGCTTGCTTATAAGACAATGGATCATCAACTCCATCATCGGACATGATGTTTTGGGCTTCAGTCAAACCCAAATAACATTCCGGTGGGTTTGCGACCCTCCCACTACGTCGAAGCAGTCTCAACTCTTGAGATGGATGACTAGATGAACCGACATCAATAACTCTTCTTGATCTATCAGTCTGTTTAACAACTCTCGGTTAACTCTCATTAGTCTCATTAAAGATCTCATTTAAATCAAGCTTACTTCGTGGCTTATGATCTTTTATGTGGTCTTTTTTCCAAGAAGATAGAATTTTTCGACACAAACACTTCTTACTTAGATCATATAAGTATCCACCCCTCGTTTCTTTGGGGTAGCCTATAAATAGACAAACTTTTGAACGAGGTTCCAAATTTTTAGGGTTAACGACAAACATGTGGGTCGGACATCCCTAAATCTTGAAGTGGCATGAACTACCTTTATGACCTCTCCATAACTCAAAAAGGTGTTTCAGAAACACTCTTTTAGGGAACATTATTCAAAATATAAACTGTAGTCTCCACTGCAAACCCCCAAAACGAGTCTGGAAGATGAGCATAACTCATCATAGACCGAACCATGTCCAACAGGGTTCTGTTTCTCCTTTCTGATACACTATTCTGCTGAGGTGTACCTATGGCTGAGAGTTGGGACGTGATTCCATGTTCTATCATATATTTATGGAATTCTAAGTCCATATACTCTCCACCACGATCAGATCATAGTGTTTTTATCTTCTTACCTAACAAGTTTTTCAATTTCAGCCTTATACTCCTTGAACTTTTCAAGAGAGTCAGACTTATGTTGCATTAGGTATAGATACCCATATCATGAATAATCATCTATAAAAGAGATGAAATATTCATACCCACCTTGAGCTCTAACATTCATTGGACCACAGAGGTCTGAATGTATAAGCTCCAAGGTCTCCTTAGCTCTATAAGCTTTTCCAGTAAAAGTTCGTTTGGTCATTTTGCCTTCAAAGCATGACGACAAAGAGTTTTCTTCTAAACCATTTCGAAGTCCACATTTCATGAACTTTTTAATCCTATTGAGGTTGATGTGACCTAACTTTAGATGCCAAAGATGAGCTTTTTCCTTAGGAGAAACCTTTGGTCTTCTTGCAGTTGTCGCTGTTTTAAACATTTCAGTATTAAACAAGGCTTTTATGACTAACGACCTTAGTACATACAAGTTATTTTCCATTGAACCAAAACCAATCTCTATACCATTATTAAAAATAAACACTTTATTCTCGGAAAAGGAGATGGAATAAATTTGTTCAATCAGACAATAAATTGTAATTAAGTTCCTCTTGATATGAGGAACTACATAAACATTATCCAGTAACAGATAATGTTTCTTATCCAAAAATAACTTTAGGTTGCCTACAACAATAACTACAACAACCTCATCATTACTCACTCGAAGAGTCATCTCTCCATCTTCTAACTTTTTCTAGGAACTAAATCCTTGGTAGGAAAAACTTACGTGGTTAGTAGCACCTGAATCAAGTATCCAGGCAGAATCATCATTCTCTACCAAACACATCTCCAAGACAAATAAATCACATTTACTGTCTTTAGACTTCTTTCTTTTTCTGAAGAGTAGTGGGATCAGTATTAGAACCTATATAAGCTCTAAGTTCCATTTCAGAGAACAATTCTCGTCGATGAACTTCATCAGAGTCAGCAACAATTGCTTTCTCTTTTAGTCCCTTGACATTCAAGAAAATCTGGAGGTTATCTTGGGAACTGATACTACTGGTTTCTTTGTCATCTATCCCTTTTTGCTCAAAAAGTGAGAACTTACGTTCAAACAATTCTTGCAACGAGTCCATGATCTTACGTGCAATGACCATGTTCTCAACCCTTTTGGTTAATGCATCAAGTATGCTTGCCAAAATGTGAAGTCAGGCTATCGAATTAGCCTTCATCCATACCTTATATGCATTACGTGTTGGGATTTGTCCTAATTCTCCCAGAGTCTCGTAGTTTGTAAACTGTACACATTGTTATGAATAAAATAAGAGTTATTTTATTTTTCATTTACTCATATCCAATAAACAAAGCTCCTTAGTTATTGTATGAAAACTTAAGCATGTATATGAGATATATAAGTGGATCATGCCTTAAGTGATAACCCAAAAAGGTCTGTAGTATAAGGATTAAGGAAGGATACCTGATCCTAGTGACACTACGGATGCGACCTGCTTTGTAGAGGTTTACAAGTATTGTGAACTACTACAGATGGTTGATCTTGACCATTTATGTGGAGACATGTGAGGTTTCCTATACAAAAAGTTTGTATAAGACCGGACCACGAGATGACTAGTCTCTTTATATAACACCGTTGATACTTGGGACTTACATCTCAACTAAACGACCATAGGTGACATGACCCCAATCCTGAGTGTTTTGGGAACCCTGCGTTTGAGGGCGGTCCTTTTATTAGTATGGGTGAGAGTGGCTAGATTGCCAACTCAACAAGCTTACCTTTTTGAAGATTTGTCTGATTGAGGAGCTGGAAACTCAGTTACACAAGATGGAATTCACTCTTTCCCCCAAGGAGGGGTAAGTAGATAGATTGCTCCCTCAAGGGCTGATTCCGGGTCTTGAACATAGTGGCTACAACTTCTCTTTGGAAGAGAGGACTCAGTCATAGTAAAACTATGACGTATGTTCATTAGAGAGATCAGTGGTACTTAAGGAGTTAGATGTAACTACAGGGGCAAAACGGTATATTGGCCCAACTGTACTTACGAGTGATCTGTGAAGGGTTATCACATGTTGATTGGTTGATATGGACATAAAATATATCTATAGTGAGGAGAGTACAACTGTTGGTCTTTAGTGAAGTGCCCCACAGTTAACGGATGGTGGATCCCGTGACTAAAGAGTTTAGTCAATTATTCACGTATCGTTGGAGCTTCAAGCTACAGATCCATAAGGTCCCCTTGGTAGCTCAATGAATTTAAGTTAAGAATCAGTTCTTGGGGTTGATTTGAAATGTTCAAATTGACAAGAGGAAATTCGATTATATATGATATAATTGGTGTGATGTATGAGATACATCAAGTAGAAGATTAGTGTAAATATAATTTACATTAAGTACCATAAAATAGAAAAAGAACTACGATTTATATGTTTCATGAGATTAAATATTAAAACTATAGGTTATAAATATAATATGGTAAGTTAGTTATCATATATATTTATAATACTATTAATTATTGGATAATTATCTATTTTTCTCCAATAATTAATTGAGTGGGAGGTTATTGGTGGTTTGATGATAACGTGAGATAAAATAAAAAATGTTTTCCTAAATTAAGAAGTGTTGCTTAATTTAGAAAGAAATTTACAGAATGCTGTCAAGTGAAATTGTTTCAATAAACGATAGCTCATAGAGAGACTAGACGAACGTGGAGTGTCACTATACCATAGTTCACTCAGCTGGTTATAGCTAAACGATCACATGGCATTGTTTATATGATAGACTGCATTCTTCTACACGATTGAGCATTCGTCTATACGATAGACACTTCCTATCTCCTACTTGCTCAATTGTCTACATGATTGTTGTTCCTCCAATATCTTCCTCTAACCAAGTCCATACAGAGCCCACACTTTCGGACTCTCACATCGAGAATACCAAGGTAACCATTGTGGTAGTGTCCTCACTCAACTCGACTGAGTTCGAGGTTTTGGAGGCTGTTCGTTGTGTGCTCGCGTTATTCGTGTGGTGGTCGCTATTGATTGTGCTATGTTGCGGTCGTTATGTTCGAGCATTTGTGTATTGCTGTCTTGGAGACTGAACAAGCATTCTGATCGAGGGAGTTTGAAGAATGAGTCTTCAAAGATATGTATACTGTATCCCCTGATCTCATCTGTAAGCATGTTGTAATTTCGTATTGTGCATGACCTGTTAGTTTTCGTTTCTTAACTGTAATTGTTAGTGTTCAATTTCAAATGGAATTTGGAACGACCATTTCACTGCTCATGGAAATCCTCATGTCTGATTTTCTTCAGTTGGTATTAGAGCCAGGTTGTTATGATATTCCAAATTTCACTTCTGTTTTGAACTTCTTTTACAGCCGTGGTGGATTTTCTGCATTGCGTTTAAATGTTAAATTCTTTGTGGATGGTGTTGATGAATGTTTACGGGTTAATTGTCTCTGTTTAAAGCTCTCTTTAAAGTTACAAATTGTTAATTTGTAAGGGCCCTTGTGTTTTTGGGCATAATTAACAAGTAATCGAGTCCATAATTCAAAGTGTTTGAGTTTGTCGAGTCGTTCATGATGAAGTTTCGAAGCATGGAGACGCGGTTCTCAATGAGAAAGAAAACAAAGAGTTGGTTGTATCATGTAGCCTCAGGTAAATCATTAGGATTTGGCTAAACGACTGTGTAGTATTTACTAAACGAGCGTTTAGCTAATGCTAAATGATGGGGTAAAGCATTTGCTCTATCATGTAGCGTTGGTTGCTCGATCACGTGGACGCTGGAGGTAAACGATCAAGTGGGAGCATATGATTCTCATTGTTTAATAAAAGGCGCGCGCACTAAAAGATCGTGTAGTTAGCATGCTTCATCGTATAGTCACTACCTATATGATCACGCGGTATATGATACCTCGTGCTTGCTCAGCGATCATTTAGACGATTATGCTTTACCGCATTGTTGTCGTTTAGACGATCGTTTAAGACTTGCATTGCATGTTGCGCACTACACGATTGCGTGCCTCATGCTTCATTGCATAGTAAAGGTACACAATCATTGCTAAACGATCGTTTAGCTCAAGAAGCGTTGGTAAACGATTGAGTAAAGCGTTTACTATTTTGTGTAGGCGATCACTAGGATTATGGTACACAATCAGTGGAGACACGTTCCTTCGCCCTGACAGTTCAAGACTCGGTTTTCCTGTTTGAACTGGTGGCTTTTTGCTATTTGTAATAGTTAGCTTTAGTTTTGAGGATTTTGAGGCTAATTCTCCCGTTCATCAACTTTTTTTTTATAAACATGAGATGTATGTTGTTTATATGGCATAGTGTATGATATATAGATTTGAAACCCACCTTAGGTTATGCAATTATTCATACATCATGTATTATAAGTGTTATAATATGGCATGATGAAATTACAAGAAAGCATGTGCATGCATCATGAAATTTAAGAGTTATATTTTTACATGCAGTAAGCATATTCATGCATCATCTTTATATTATAAGCATTATAGTATAAGGGTGAATGGAAGCATGTGTGCTTGGTTCGTTGCTTATTTGTATAAGAGTTATATAAAAGTAGCAATGAATGAACAATGCATGGGGCATGACACTTAGGCTAATTTATAAGCGTTATGAATGCCTTGTATGTGTTTGCTTCGTGATGTGGATGGTTTTGGTTGTTTCTGTTATAAGCATTATAATATAAATTAGAACTAAAATCGATAAGAAAGAGTTGCATGCGAACTTAGGCAAACTCATGTTTTAAAAGGGTTTTAAAATTGGATTGAGATAGACCTAATTTCAAGGTTCTAGTGGGATTAGCAACCTAAGTTTAATCTTTTTAAATCGGTTTAATAGGATTAAAATGATTTGCATAAAAAATTAAAATTGTATTAAATCTATCTATAAGGAACCTTTTGTCTAAGGCGGGTTCTGTCTAGGCTGGGGTACTTAAGCTGACAGAAACGAAACACCTCTACCTGGGAACCTACCTGAAAAGGTGAATTAGATAGATTTTCTGCAAGCATGCGACAGTTGGTCAAAGACTCCGTTAAAGAGTTTAATGGATGATGATCAAAAGTTGTTCAACTATCCAAGGTAAATGTTGCTCTTGGGCAAACCTAAAAAGTCACTTAGTTAAAATTCTTAGCTGTGTTTTTCTTAAGTAAACTAAACTCTAGGTTATAAAATACTAGTGGGAGGAAGAGATATATATGATATGTCGATGATTTCACTCACGTTTCTCCCTGAATGTTAACGCCGTAAGATTCATGTTTGGCCTTGTGGTGCCCTGGGAGCATCCCCCTTTGAATGGTGTTTGCACGAGTCAATATCAAGGTGGACGGAGAAAGTGTTTATAGTAAGTGAGTGAAGGGTGTGTGTCAACATGTTTTGCGTTCTCCTTCATTGGTTCACACCGTGAGATTATTCTTGCACTCCCTCGTGGCGCCCTGGGAGTGTCCCCCTTTGGATGGGTTTTGTGTAGTTGGTCAATATCAAGGCGAACTCTAGAAATGGATAGGATCACTTTAGTTTTTGCCCCAATCGGATTTTTTCCCTTCGAATTGGCTTCTTGGGGCGGAACTCTAGGCCTAAAATGGCGGGTCACACTTACGGGAAATTGTTAAGTAAGTTAATGATTTCTTGACCAAATCAATGATGGCTAGTCGTTACAGGAGCAATAGTTGTTCTGGTATTAATGGCTGGTTGAGATTGTTTCAATTTAGAGGAGGGATAAATTGACCACCCTTCGACGAATTTTGTCCTAAACCTTTGGAGTGTCATTGCAAAACTAGATGTCACACAGGGTTCATGTTAGTTTTACTAAATCGTATTGGATGTTGTATGTTTTTCAACAAGTATTTGCTTAAAACCTAATGTAGGTCAATGTGTTTTTTTTTCAACAACATGTTTGATTTTCCGTTAGATGCTTCTAATTTAACCAATTTCATACAGTGGAAAGAGTCTTGTAAAACATATTTCATAATAAACAACCTCGAGTTTGTCATGGTTGAGAAGTGTCCTCAAGTCTCGACCCTTGAGGCACCGGGAAATATTCGTAATGCATATGAGGTGTGGATGAAGGCTAATTCATTGGCCCGACTTCACATATTGGCTAGCATACCTGATGTTTTGGCCAAAAGGGTTGAGAACATGGCCATTGCACGTGAGATCATGGACTCGTTGCAAGATTTGTTTGAATGTCAGTTCTCACTTTTCGAGCACAAAGGGATGGATGACAATACCAGTAGTGTTAGTTCCCAAGTTAATCTCCAGGAAGAGAAAGCAAATGTTGCTGACTCTGTTAAAGTTCATTGATGAGAAATGTTATCTGAAATGGAACTTGAAGCTTATTTAGGTTTTGATACTGATCCCACTACTCTTCAAAAGAAAGTCTAAAGACAATAAATATAATTTATTGGTCTTAGAGACGTGTTTGGTAGAGAATGATGATTCTACCTGGAACCTTGATTTGGGTGCTACTAATCACATCAGTTCCTCTTACCGAGGATTTAGTTCATGGAAAACGTTGCCACATGGAGAGTTGACTCTTCGAGTCGGTACTGGTGAAGTTGTTTCAGCTGTTGCTGTAGGCAGACTGAAGTTATTTTTGGACAAGAAACGTTATCTGTTACTGGATAATATTTTTGTAGTTCCTCATATTAAAAGGAATTTAATCTCGGTTTTTGTTTCATTGAACAAGGCTATACCGTCTCCTTTTCTAAGAGTAAAGTATTTATTTTCAAGAATGACATGGAGATTGATTTTGGTTCAATGGAAAAGAACTTGTATGTACTAAGACCGTTAGTCATAAAAGTCTTGTTTAATGCTGAAATGTTCAGTACGACGACAACAACTAAAAGACCAAAAGTTTCTCCTAGAAAAATGCCCATCTTTGAATCTAAAGTTAGGTCACATTAACCTCAATAAGATTGAGCAGTTGGTGAAATGTGGACTTCTAATGGGTTTAGAAGAAAACTCCTTACTGGTGTGTGAATCATGCCTTGAAGGTAAGATGACCAAATGACCTTTTACTAGAAAAGGTTACAAAGTTAAGGAAGCCTTGGAGCCTGTACATTCAGACCTCTATGGTCCGATGAGTGTTAGAGCTCGAGGTGGGTATGAATAGAAGCCACCGAAGGGTAGTCAATTTATCCCTCCTCTGAATTGAGACACTCTCAACCAGTCACTACACCAAAACAACTCTTGTTCCTATAATGACTAGCCATCATTGATTTGGGTTCAAGAAATCATTAACTTGTTTAAAAATTTCTCGTAAGTATGACCCGTCGTTTTAGATCCTACAGTTCCGCCCCAAGTAGCCAATCTGAAGGAAAAAAATCCAATTGGGGCAAAAACTAAAGCGACCCTATCCATTTATGGAGTTCACCTTGATATTGACCAACCGCACAAACCATCTGAAGGGGGACGCTCCCAGGGCGCTACAAGGCCGTGCAAGAAGATCTTACGGTGCAAACCAATGAAGGAGACCGCAGGACATGTTAACACACATCCTTCACCACTTACTATAAATACTCTCTCCATTCACCTTGATATTGAGTCATGCAAACACCATCCGAAGGGGGATGCTCCTAGGGCACCACGAGACTAAGCATGAATCTCACTGTGTGAACATTCAGGGAGAAACGTGAGTGAAATTGACATATCATATATATCTTTTGCTCCCACTGAGTATTTTAAAACCTAAGGTTTAGTTTACTTAGAAAAACATGACTAATTATTTTTACTAAATTACTGTTTAGGTTTTCCCAAAAGTAACACTTACTTTGGAAAGTTTACCAACTTTTAATCATCATTCATTAAACACTTTAACGAAGTCTTTGGTCAAATGTTGCATGCTTGTAGTAAATCTATCTAATTTACCTTTCTAGATAGGTTCCCAGGTAGAGGTGTTTTGTTTCCGTCAGCTTAAATACCCCAGCCTAGCCAGAACCCGCCTTAGACAAAAGGTCCCTTATAGATAGATTTAATAAAATTTAATCTTTTATGGAAATCAATTTAATCCTATTAAACCGATTTAAAAGATTAAACTTAGGTTTCCAATCTCACTAGAACCATGAACTTAGGTCTATCTCAATCAAATTTTAAGAACCTTTTAAAACATGATTTTTACTAAGTTGCATGCAACTCTTTCTTATTGATTTTAGTTCTAATTTCCATTATAACTTTTACAAAAGGAAACAACTAAAACCATCCACAATGCAAAGCAACACATTCACAAGGCATTTATAACTCTTATAAATAAACCTAAGTGTCATGCTCCATGCATTGTCCATTCATTACTACTTTTATATAACTCTTATATTACAAAGCAATGAACCAAGCATACATGCTCTCATACATCCTTATACTATAACACTTATAATATAAAGATGATGCATGAATATGCTTAATGCATGCATAAATATAACTCTTATATTATATGATGCATGAGTATGCTTTAAAGTAATTTAATCATGCAATCTATTATATTATAACACTTATAATATAAAGATGATGTATGAACAAATGCATAACCTAATGTGAGTTTTAAATCTATATGTCATACATTATGACATATAAACAAACATACATCTCATGTACATTAGATAAAAGTTGATGAACCGGGATAATTAGCCTCAAATCCTGAAGAATAAAGCTAACTATTACAAAGAGCATTGAGTCCACCGGTTCAAACAGGCGAACCGAGTCTTGAACCGTCTGAGTGAAGCCTGATAACTGGTAGAAATATAAGTTATTACAGCTCAAATAAGTAAAACAATCAGAGAATGCGATGGTAAAATAGGCAATATCATGTCTAAAAGTGCTAAACTGAAAGGAATTGCAATCGCAAGCGCTCATCGCATAAAAGCAGTTAATTCACCTATTTTGTGCAGGTACAATGCGATGGTGTACATGAAATTGCGATCCAAAAGCACAATGCGTCAGTGCGCTTAAAGTTGCAATTGGAAGACATGCGATCGTGAGAAGTTTTCTTGAAAAGGCGATCGCATAAAGACCTCGCATCAAGGTGACAACATAATAAATCATGATGGGACAGAAAGCTGATAGCGGTCGATTCCGAATTTAGTTGACAAGCCGTTAAAAGCCACACTGTAGCAAGTACATTCAACTTTCGGTGACTATTAAACGGCGCAATAGAATAGGGGAATTAATGCCGCCCATCATTGCAATCATTAGCAAGAAAAGCTGTTTCACCTTGAAATCTATAAATACTGAAGGTCACCAGAGAAAAAGGAGTTGAAGAGTTAGAGAGTTAGACGGTTAGTCTGTTCACGCACATACTCATACATATACATAGTGAATGGAGAAGAGCAAGAAGATGAGGAAAAGCCAAGAGAATCGCTTCCGGATAGATCGAGAGATTTCCGGAAAGCAACACAAAGGAGAGAGGGGAAACACTTGTGAGAGCAAGAATACACAATTAGAACAGAGTTGGAGTGATAAAGAGTAGTGTAAAAGGCCATGGGAAGCAAGACATTGCTTACCGGGCTTCTTATCTCTCAGATCCATTTGTTATTTTGTATTCAGTACTTTATTTGCAAAAAATAGAAACCTCATTTCTATCTATGTTCAATCTCTCCATACCACGCATGAGTAGCTAAATTTCTGAATGGGTTGAGAAGCACTTAGCTAGCATGACTTAAGATTTACATTTTATGCGATGATCTTGTCTTATGTATGCATAATTCACCATTTGGACATACTTGAGAGAGTCAGATTAGAATCTAGGCTTGAGAGAGACGGATTAGAATTGCATAAGCAAGAAGTAGAAACTTAGACATAAGTTCTATTGCTATTTACACATCGCATGCGCCCTAGAAATAGGAATGATGGTATGCGGTCACCTTGTTTTATATGTGCATCATTCATCATCGCATAGGCAAGAGTAGAGACTTAGAAATAAGTCCTATCGACTATTTCGCATATACATCGCATGCGTCCTAGAAATAGGAATTAAGGCATTCTACATTGAGAAACGTAGTATTGAAATTTGTGTGTAGCATAACTTGTGCACAATCTTAGGAAATGTTAGTTGAAACCCTTCTCAACCCCTTTTGCATACTCATTGTAACTCTATGCTTTCATCTCTCCATGTTTAACTCCGTCGCATTGAAAAAATATAAATCAAAACACTATCCACTTCATTTATTTTTACCACCGCAATAGAATCAAAGTGTTTATCACATATCTACTTAGTAGTCCCTGTGTTCGACCCTAGACTTACCAGGAAACCTAAAGAGGCTTATACTTGGGCCTTGTTAGGAAAACTTGCATGTTCATTGCATAACACACATCACCGCAAACTCACACCATAATACGTCATAATTTCACGCATCAAAGCCACGTCTCCTTAATCGTGTAACAACTCCTTGTGATCGTCTAGAAATGCTGTATGAGCATAAATGATTGTTTAGCATGGATCAAGTGCCTATGACTATGCAATGAGGCATGAAGGTCACGCGATCGTGCCGCGCACATCGTGTAACGCATGCCTTAAATGATCAAGTAGATGACAACTATGTGGTGAAGCATGGTTGTCTAAACGATCACGGAGCAAGCATCAAGTATCGTATACCAGGTGATCGAGTAGCCAGTGACTATGTGATAAAGCATGCTGATCTACACGATCATTTAGTGTGCGTGCCTACCATGTGATGAGTATTATAAACGCTATGCGATCGTTTACCCCAAGTATCCACGCGATCGAGCAGCCAACGCAACACGATAGAGTAAACTCTTTACTCAATTGTTTAGCATTAGCTATGTGACCGTTTAGTAAATACTACATGATCAGATAAAACTTTTTTACACGATCGTTTAGCCAAATATTAAGGATCATTTAGCTTGAGCTACACGATGCGACCAACCTTTGGTCTTCTTCTTCGATGAGAACAACATCTCCATGTCTCAAAACTTCATCATGAATGACTCAAAACACTCAAAACACTTTGAATACAGAGTCGATTGCTTGTTAATTATGCCCAAAAATGCAGGGGCCCTTACAATTTAACACTTTGTAAACTTAAAGAAAGCTTTATATAGAGGCAATCATCCTGTAAATATCCATTAACACATCCACAAACACATTTAACTCTTAAACGCATTGTAGAACACTTAAAACCCACCACGACTGTAAAAGAAGTTCAATACAACAATGGAATTTGGAATATCATAATAACCTGTCTCTGATACCAATTGAAGGGAATCTAAACAAGACATCCTATGAGCGGAAGTGGATCGTTCCAAATCCCATTGAGATTGAACACAAACAATTACAGTCTTACACGGAAATGATTATGCATAATCAGAACTTATAGTATGCTAGTTATAAAGGAACAAACAAGGGATAAAGTATGTGAACCTTTGAAGAACCTTTCTTCACGTATCCCTCGATCGTTCAACAAATCGTTCAATCAGCACGAACTCGAACGCAACGAGAAGAACACAATTACAATGAACGTCTGAACGAACCTCGATTGAGATCGAGTCCAACTTGATCCTCGAATGGAATTAGAACACCACCACAATAGTTACCTTGGTATTCTCGGTGTGAGAATCCAAGAGTTGTGGGCTCTGTATGATTTTGGATTGAGAAAAGTAGAAGGTAGACGATCGAGTAAGTGGGAGATGAATACTGTCTATCGTATAGACGAAATACTTGATCGTTTAGTAAACGGAAGCCTATCGTATAGACTTTACTACTCGATCGTTTAGCAACGAATAAACGAGTAACTATCGTATAGTCAACTCGATCGTGTATGCTCTCTATGCTATCGTTTAGTAAAACCCTTTTATACGATAGCCTTTTTGTGAGATTATTCTGAATATGAATCATCACTTTAATTTTGGAAAAAAGTTTTCCTTTTTATCTCAGAGTTACCATAAAACTTCCAATAACCTCCTACTCAAATAACCTTCCACTCAATTCGATTATTAGAGAAAAAGAATAATTAATTATCATATAATTAGTATGTTATAAATAAATATAATAACCAACTTATCATATTATATTTATAACCTATAGTTTTAATATTTCATTATATGAAGCATATAAACCATAGTTCTTTTTCTATTTTATGGTATTTAATATAAATCATATTTATATTAATTCTTTCAATTAATGTATCTAATACATCATATCAATTATATCACATATAATTGAATTTCCTCTTGTTAATTTGAACACTTCAAATTAACCCAAAATCTGATTCTCAACTTGAACCCATTGAGCTACCAAGGGGACCTCATGGACCTGTAGTTTAAAGCTCCAACGGTACGTGAATAACTGATTAAACTCTTTAAGAATCACGAGATCCATCATCCGTTAACTGTTGGTCACCCCACTAAAGATCGACAGCTGCACTCTTTGCACTACAGATATATTTCTGTGTCCATATGACCAATCAATAGTGCGATGACCATTCACAAATTGCTCATAAGTACAACTAGGCCAATTCACCATTTTGCCCCGTGTAGTTACATCTGTTGGGATAGTGTCCTAATTCTCCCAGAGTCTCGTTGTTTTTAATGATACACATTATTTGATGAATAAAATAAATGTTATTTCATTCTGGCATTTACTCATATTCAATAAACAAAGCTCCATGGTTATCTTATGTTAACTTAAGCATGTATGTGTGATATACAAGTGGATCATGCCTTAAGTGATAACCTAAATAGGTCTATAGTATAAAGATTAAGGAGGGATACTTGATCCTAGTGACACTACGGATGCGACCTGCTTTGTAAAGGTTTACAAGTGTTGTGAACTACTACAGATGGTTGATCCTGACCATTTATGTGGAGACATGCGAGGTTTCCTATACAAAAAGTTTGTATAAGCCCGGACCACGAGATGATTAAACTCTGTATATAACGCCATTGATACTAGAGACTTACATCTCATCTAAATGACTATAGGTGAACCGACCTCAATCCTGAGTTTTTGGGAACTCCTACCTTTGAGGGCAGTTCTTTGATTAGTATGGATGAGAGTGGCCAGATTGCCAACTCAACATGCCTACCTTTTTGGGGACTTATCTGATTTGGAAGCTGGGAACTCAATCCACAAGATGGAATTCACTCCTTTTCCGAAGCAGGGATAAGTAGAGAGATTGCTCCCTTAAAGGCCGATTCTGTGAACCGACCTCAATCCTGAGTTTTTTGGGGAACTCACCTAACCTTTGAGCGGCAAGTTCTCTTTTGATTGAGTATGTGATTGAGTGGCCAGATTGCCAACTACAAACATGCCTACTTTTGCGGGACTCTATTGTAATTTGGAGCCTTGGGAACGTCATCCACAAGATGTGAGATTCCACTCCTATTTCGAAGCAGGGATAAAGTAGAGAGATTGCTCTTAAGGCCGAGATTCTTGGTGGCTGAACATAGTGGATAGCATTCTCTTTGGAAGAGAGAACTCAAATCTTAGTGGACTATGACTTATGTTCATATCGAAGGGGATCAGGTAGCTTAAGGGAGTTTAAGATGTAACTATAGGGGCATAACGGTTATTGGCCGGCTGTACTTACGAGCGATTTGTAAGGGTTACGCACTATGCATTGGTTAAGATGAGACACATATAATATATTGGTAAGGAGAAGTAGGTTGTCAATCTTTAGAGAGTGCTGGCAGTTAACGTGAGATATTGGTTCCCGTGTGACTAAAGAGTTTAGTCCATGCTATTTCACGTACCGGTTGGAGCTTTGAGCTATAGTCATAAAGTCCCTAGGTAGCTCAATGGATTCATTGAGAATCAGTTCTTGGTTGATTTGAAAATGTTCAAATTGACAAGAGGTAATTCATTATATATGATATGACGGTAATGATGTATGAGATACATTTAGGGAGGATTAAATGTAAATGAATTTTACTAAGTGCCATGGATGAAAAAGAGCTATGGTTTACTATTTTCAATGAGATGAAATGTTAAAAACTATAAGTTATAAATAATTATGGTAAGTTAGTTACATTTTATATTATAATTATATAATTATTGATAATTAAATATTTTCTCTAATAACCGAATTGAGTGAGAGGTTATTGGTGTTTCGTGGTAGACCTGGGAGGGGAAAATAAAAGGAACAAAAAATTGGTTTTTTTCCCCCCCCCTTAAATTTAAAAGTTAAGTTTTTTTGTAAGCTTGAGATTTCCTCTCTCAGATAATTAATCTCACGGAAGTTGTCAAGTAAATAGGCATTACTAAGCGACAACTTGGAGCGAGCTAAACGATCGGTAGTGTTTGTAGGCCGATTAGCACGCACATAAGCGGTGAGCTAAACGATCGCCTAGCTTTTGCTAGACGCACGCTTAGCTTGTTGCTAAATTGATTTGGACATCGACTATACGATAGGTTTCTGTCTTCTCCACTTGCTCAATCGTTTACACGATTGTTGATTCCTCCGTCTTCGACCTCTAAACAAGTCACAACAGACCCACCCTTTGTGATTCTCACCACTGAGGATACCAAGGTAGCCTTCTTTGGTGGTGTTCATACTCAACTCGACGCCG